>NC_090950.1:4200000-4536357 GCF_040807025.1 Struthio camelus | reverse complement strand
ATACCCAAGGTAGATACTCTTCAAATGACCCTGGGCGTCTCTGTGGGCAACTGAAACCCTCCGTCTGAGTCCCTTTGCTACCTGAAAATGGCATCCCAAATGAGCTCAAAGCTGAGCCAATTTTCATTCTACGTCTCATTCCCTACTTCTAATCCCTCTAAGTTATGCTGGGAATTGTGGAGATAACTCCAACAGCCCTTGTCCAATGTGAAAACTTCCACAGAAAAAAAGAGGGAAAATGAGCAATTCTGTACTCACAGTGAGAATTTGCAGCAAATAACACAAAGATGTTGAATATTCAGAAACACTGACCAGCCATCCTTGAAATCAGCCTCTCTGGGGAGAGGCAGGTGGGAGCCAGACTTAACATTCATTCAATGGAGAGGGATCTGAAGAAGGGGCTGGCAACAGGAGGAAAGATATGGTCACTGAGCAAAGATTGGATTTGGTGAATCCAAGTAGGAGGCCAAGGTGAGGCTGCAAGAGGATAGTGAGCTGCATCATTGCCAAACTTCTGCAGTCCTCACTGGGCAATCCTAATATTTTATGCAGATTTTAACTGTATGAATTACTTTCAAAAGAGAATTGAAGTACTTAGGATGAGTCTTATTGAAGGACTACATTGCATTTCCAGTTATCTGTAAAATCTCCTTCAAAGCCACATTACAGGCTGTAGCCATTGATAAACTTAATCTGTTCCTTTCTCAAGGGCAGAGTCCTGTAAATAAAAGGAACTTTCTCTTTCTCATGTTTGTTTTGTCATTCTTGTGGAGAGAATGATTGATTTTGATTTCCTGTATCTTTTCTTTTCATTAATGGTCTTTTGTAGAGAAATACTACTCACGAGGGCTCTCTTTTAATGGCCCTAATTGAAATGATGGTAAGTGTAATGACTTGAAGAGCTGGATATGAAGGATGAATATATTTGTATATATATTCTTCTAACAATACAAGACGTATGATTATGTAACAACGATAGGTTTATATGGTGATGGTTTAACCTTGACTTTAAACACTGGTTTCAGTTTATTGTGTGCTAAGTATCCTGCAGGCAAAACAGCACATACAAGCCTTAAACAAGGAACAATTAGAATCTGGAAAGTTGACTTAAATTTGTAAAGGATTTAATCTACCATGAATGTTATGAAGATAATGTCAAAATGCACAGTGTTCTAGAAGAAAAAGAAAAGTTTTCTGAATCTGTGCCAGCCTGAGTTACAATCTAGATGCTAAAAAAGGAGCCTTCCTGTTGCCAGTGCAATAGTGACCAAATATCCATGTGGATGCTTTGATAATTCACTCCCTAGGTAACCCATCTGGCGGAGTTCAGTTGCAGGGAACTCAGCAAGACACATAGGTGCTGAGAGACCTCCACTCTGGGTTTTCCAAGTACCAGAGTAGTTTTGAAAGGGAAGAGCCTTTATCTAGCAAGTACTCGAGGCAGCAATCACTTAAGGACTATCACCAGACAGGACAGTAGAGGCAGCTTAAAAGGCAGAAGTAAGAAAAACATGAAATACCACCCCCACGCCCAGAATTACGAAGGCCAGCATTGTTAGCTAAGCGATGAGTTAGGCTGGGGAAAATCCACAGTGAGGATTGAACGGTGGTTCCCTGTGGAGGGCAGGTCAAGCTAAAGCCCCATGTGCTGAGCGGACAGAAGACTAGGGCTGGCCCATGGGAAAAAAAACTGAGGTCCCAGGTCTGCCTTAAGCTCTGGCACTCTTCAGCCTCATGGGACAGCACTTCTGCTGGGTGGTGGTGCCAATATTATGGTAGCTCACCTTTCCAGAAATAACTGCAGCAGCTGGTACATTCATTGAGAAATTGGAAGTCTGACACGCACATCCCTCCTATCAGGTTTCTGTACCACCACTACCCTCTTCTCATCTTCAGGCCCTACTCAATGTTCATCAGAGTCCTCTTTCACTTCTTTTAATGGTACCTACTGACGTGCTGTGTCCTGCCACTGTTTTAACCATACCCAGTTTAACAATCGAATGGGAATTAGGAGCATTAAGCACTGCTCAAGAAAGAATGTGTTTTAGAGCCAGATCACCATATTTTGATCTGGTTGTTTCAGATGAAAGATGATCCTGTCATTCTCACCTAAAATTATTTTGCCCTTTGTCATTTCCATTTCACAGTTTGCACTCCTTTAGTAGGATAACACAAAAATAGCAGGTGGCTCTTGCAGCATGGAACCAGTCCATGGCTTTCTTCCATTTCTAGAAAAGGACGGGTGGACAGAGAGAGGTGTGCAATAGCAGGCAGCTCTCTGAGAGACAGGGGGGACAGATGAGAAGAGTTCTCAATCTCTTAGATGGTCAGGGAGAGACTTCCCCATCCTGTGAAGGATCCTGAGGAGGAGCACATCATCAGAGGCTCCTGGCAGCCTCCTGATCAGGAAGCTGAGATCAGGGAGGAGTGTGACATACAGGTTGCTGAAAGAATTTGGCTGTAACATAAATCAAGTAAAGTATTTTGGATTAGAAAGAGTACAGATGGTAGGAAATGGTTTTTATTTTGTTTTTAAATCATTAGAATGAGCTTCTGCAAAGCTTTCTGAACTGCCGTTTTGTTTAAACAAGCTTGAGGCTGCGCACTGCCTTGCTTAAACAGTTCCTCTTAACCTGTCAATGGGATTATGCTTGAAGAGAGCTTCGTTAGTGCTCATAGGCTGGAAAGAGATGATCCCAGGTCGTCTTCTCCTTCTACGACGAGTTGCCTGCTAGAGCAGAAATGAAGAGGGCAGACTTCAATGTGTTGTCCTATGGCAAACTCCTTATGTTTTCTTGGACTCTCTGAGGCTCTATTTTTCAGGCACATGCCAGTGATAATAAGTCTTGCCTGCATTACTAACGGCAGCTTGAATGTACAAATATTCAGACCTGTGTAGGTCTCCATCTTACTGTAATAACTGGGACCGTATAAATAGTTAGAAGTTCAGAGTGATAGATACCAGTCTTAGAAAAGAGCTTGCTGTGCCTCCAAGATTAAACAGTATTAAGTCTTTCTCCATATCTTTGACTAATCATTATTAAATCTAAACAGTTTCCTGAATAGTTCAACTCTTTACTTGCATATCCCCTTATTTGCAAAGGGAGCTGTATTTATCTCTTCCGGATTAAAAGCTCTTTTAGAAAAAAATCTACAGATGCTTCAATTCTCTGCTTTACTGTAACTATTTCAGAAAGAAAAGAGCTTTCTCAATAAGCAAAAGAGACTCATGCATAGGAAAACACAGATTCAGTCTGTGAATATCTATTTGAAAATGGTCTTCTAAGGCATACCTGACCTATTTAAATCAGGTATCAAAACGCTGTGTGCTGTATACAACACAAGACGCTGTGGCTAGGTGGTAGCATTTACTGATAGCTAATGAATGAGTTCTCTGAGAAATCATTTGTGTATGCAGATATAAGGCTACAGCTTCACATAACCAATTTTTTTGCTTTTTCATTCCACGTAATAAAACTCCTCAAAGGGCAAGGCAAACAGAGCTAGGGCATTTTGGCAATTGACATTTAAGGGGCTCTTTCAAGTAACAGTCTGCCGCAAGCAAAAGACGAAGCACCTAATGCCTTTTGCATAGATTTCCATGGAAATTTGCCATCTTCCTGGTGAAACCAGGGTTTTCATTTTAAAACATTGGTTCCTCATCCATGCTTAAAAATTAGCCCTTTTGTGTCCAGTTTGAAAACTGCCCAGGGATAGTCGATAGGAACAAGAGAAAGCAGCCAGGGGTTTCTCACTGTGGGGTTTACCTTCTCTGTCATGGTCTTTTTGCCATGTGTCAATGACAAAGAAGGACTGAGCACAATCTGTCCTGAAAGCCTCTTATATAACCAACATTGCTCAGACTCACCCAGAAGTCAGAGAAGACTCTATTTGTGCTTGCAGGTGCATCTGCAAACTCTCGAGTCTTTTTGGGATATGGAACAAATGCATTTATCTGGAAGGGAAACCAAACAAATGAGATAATAGCTTGTTTTATTTGTGGAAATACGAGCTAGCATAATTGGCATTAGGAGCACAGCTGCGCACCCAGGCAGCAGGCATAATTGTCCTTCTTGAGGAGGCATGTTTATGGAGAAGGGCTGATGCAGAGGGGCTGAGCTAGAGCCTGCCACGCTCATGTGCTTGGCCAAAAGCAACCACAGCCCGATGCCCGGATTACCTCTGTGAGGCTCAGCTTTAGTCATGGGTTAGCAGCAAGGACAAGTCCAACCGAAAGGACAGGAGACTGTGTGACTGGGATTACGGACCAACATCTTTATCCTCACAGAAAGGTCTGCACTTGATTATTTCATTTGTGTCAGGAGGCCCTTGAGGAGTTTTAATATCAGGCACTGAACACAGTGAGTCTCACTCTCAAAGCTCTTAGAGTTGGACATGTCACAAGTAACAGTGAATATCATCCTGCTTCCAAAGGCAGATTTGTCCCACTGTAGATTCCTTTTCCCCTTGGGTGCAGGCTCATGTGCTATTGCAGCTGAGGAGAGGTGAATGTGGCTTTGGGAATGCTGTTAGTGCACTCATCGGGTGCTTGCTCACGCTTGTAGGTTCCTGGGGGTGAGTCCTGGTTTTTGTTTGGTCTTTCCTCTGAGGTTCCTGGGACCAAGACTTGCTTTGACTCACATATCCCTAGTCTTCACAGACTGTGAAGAAAGTCGCATGTACTATTGCAGCAGGAGGGCACCTGACAAAGTGAATTTCACACCTGAGATGAGATGCTCTGTGCAATGTGTTCATAACGTGTTGTGTGGTCCCTCAGATTCTGCCCTTAGTCTGCACAGGGAAAAGCTGAGAATCAGCTGTCCCGCACAGGAATGAGCATCAACATCTCTCAGGGATGGTTGATCCCTGGGGAGTCACACAGACACACAGACACACACAGACACACACAGACACACACACACAGACACACACGCACACAAAATACACCCTACTGACAACAGCTTTGTATTGTGCCACTCTGCCGAAGGACAAAGGACAAAGGACAAAAGGCTACTGCAGAAGGACAAGAAGAGCAGTTCAACCCTGCATGCCCCTCGGCAGAGAAGGCTCAGCGGTGAACGGCTGTTGGCAGCAGATGTACTTTCGGCGGCCTCAGCTCTCTCTCTCTCTCTAACCATGATCTGAGTGCATGTGAGGGAGGATTCCAAGATGCTTATAGGTTGAACAAGTTTGGGCAGAGGTTTTTACAGGTATGTCAGAAGACACATCTGTGACAGCAGGGTGACTTCCTGCCAATTTTCAAATCCTTGCTCCAAGCCCTGGAGGTATAGAGTTTCTGAAAGAAACCACTGTCAGAATTTAACATGAATGAAACTGTCTCTTTTTCTTAATCTCATTCTTATTGATCCCTCCTATGAAATGAAAGAACAAATAATCAGCTTTTCTATATATCACAGGCTGTTAAAGGTCACCCAGATATCTACATCAAGCCGAAACATGAATTAGGCCTTATATTTTGGACCTAAAGATGTAAGATATCTGTTTCAGACAAAGACAGAAGACAGCAGAGTGTTACCAACCTATTTTTAGATTTACGGTATGACAGAGGAAAAACCCTGCACATGTACCTCACAGCTAGATATTTTGATGGACCCTCCTTTTCACCATCTCTTCAAGGAGCTAAGTTGATTTCCTTAAGCTTCACATCACAAAGCAGTTTTCCTAACCTGGATTCTTTGAGAGGTTTGTTTGAATCTTGAAGCAGGATCATCAAAACCTGGTACAACACACTAATGCTGCCTAGGCAAGAGATGTTTCCCAGCCCTGCCTAATGCTCCCCTTGTAACATAGCAAGGGTGGCAGCGGCAAAATTGCGCAATGTTGTTCTGAGCGCTATGGTGGAAATCATCGTCCCTGCCACTTTCCTACTGCCTTTCATGTTACAGGTGTAGCCTGTGTCCCCTGCTTTCAAAATCACAGCTTTTTTTTGGAACGTGAGCAGTTGTGAGGAGGAGCCATAGCATGAAAAATGTCCATCTGGATGGTTCAAGTTAGAGTCAGTGAAATCCAAATCTCAGGCTGCAGATTCCATATCTGCTTGTAGGAATGGTGTAAGAAATGGTCTTTTTCACTTCAAGGACTGAAGCAGTGTCTGGAGCCCTCGTTGCAAATTGTGCAGGAAAGCACTCACAAAGTCTGCTTTGGATGTCCAACCTGAGGTGCCTGAGTTGGACCCTTACATTCCCCCTCTGGTCAATGGAGAGAGATGGAGTCTTCCTGGGAATGACTCAGAGCTGGAGTCAAAAAGAGTCTACCCTCACCACCGGCACCAGACGAAGTCTGAAGAGATTCACTTGCCAGTTTGGGCATGAAAAGTGAAATGCCAGAGAGTGGCAATTTCTAGTCCAAAGTGTTTATGAAGGATGAGAGAGTATGGGTAATTTATTATCTCCATTTCAGAGGAGAAAAACGGAGGCACCGTAATTAGATACCTCACCTAAGACTGCATGCTGGGAGTTGCAAAGTTGACAAGCTAGGCATCTTCTCATTCCCGGGTGAGGTGCCAAGTGCAAGAGGGACCTCTTTTGCTGTGAATACTGGGCTCCTCTTCTCCCTACTCTGCCCCAAATGTGATAGAACAGGATCATATAGCAGATTTTTTTTTTATTCTAAGAGCTTCTATTTTTCACATAAAAAATTATGAAGTGCTGGTTTTGGTAGCCACTTTCTGAGAAACCTAGGGATGGCTTTTCCTTCCAAGTTGTATCTATACATCTTTTCCTTGAGACAGGGAAGTACCTCTGACACCTGCCGACCTTCTTGGCCGTAACCTGGACTGCCTTCCAGGGAAGAGGAACAAACTCTGGTATGGCTAAGGTAAATCGGAGGGTTTGTTTTTCCAGCTCCTTTTTCCTTTGGTTATAAAGACCATTTACATTCTAGAGGCTGTATTGCTGAATATTGAAATGAGAAAGTCCTTCTTAGAGAAAATGAACCACGAAGCACATCATGGAGCTAGGGGACAGAATAACAGGAAAAAAGAAAGTTACTCAACAGCCAAAAATTCAGTCCAGGTGTGGCTACATGTATTAGCAGGTGGTTAGAATAAAAGATGATGAATGCAGAGACAATTGTGGTACCTCCTGATGTGCTGAGAATAAAGCATGCAGTCTGTATAGAAAAGTCAAGCATTTGTGTTTGTCTGTTTCCGTGAAATTTTTTGAAAGATAGTTCTGCTTGTGTTTTGTTGAAAGGGAAGCCAGGCTGCATAAAAATAATTAGGAGCTGTTTTTTTTATTATCTGTGATTTTTTCCTCATGCTAATGGATCCCAGACCATTCTACAGCAAACAATAATAGCTGGGGAGAGAGCTGGAGGGATCTCTTCCTTTGCCAATGTTGAGTTGCAGAGCATCTAATCATAACCAGGAGTTGGGAACCAAGCCCAGAGCCCTTCAGTGGCCAGTTCCCAGAAAGAAAGAAAGAAAAAAAGAAAACCACTACAAAGTGTCCAGAAGCAGTTTGGATGCAGCCATTTCCAACAGGAAGCAAAGACACACGCACCTATGAGACAGCTAACATCAAGAATCCTCATCAAGTCCCTCTCTTGCATATCTTGAATAACTAACAAGAGAGTTATGCTGGAGCAGAACAAAGACTGTGTGAAGTTTTTCCACAACAACCTGAGCCACAAAGCTGCTGGTTTCCCTGGAAAAGCCTCCCTTCCTGTAGAAGAACAAGCAGACATCAAAAGAAGGTGGTAGAAGGTGGTCCAGACAAACAGCAGGACATGGTTTCCCCTGCACACTGTCGGCACCAAAGGACACGGTGACTGCTAAGGGTCTACGTGGATTCAAAGGCAGAGAGGACAAGCTCATGGATGAGATACCCGTGAAGGGTTGCTAAATAGAGACAAATTGTATACTGACCATGAAATCCCTGTAGTTGGAGTCTGGATGAGTGACTGGGGGGAGCATTACCTGGCTCAGAATTTAATTCTCATTCAAATAGATCCTTCACTCAAACAGACTGTAATCTGCCAAGGCCTAAGGAGAAGATTTTGCCTGCAAAGACTTTCTCCCTTTTCCTGATTCATCCAGGTCCTCACAAAATCTATTAAAACTCCTGTAGAGGTAGGTTAGATCTTTGCTAGCCATTATCTTCAGAGCTGGGAAAGACTTGCACAAAACACAAGTAAACAATGATGATTTCAGTGGACCGAGAGTGATTCTTTTGGGAGAAACGAGTACTTAAGAAAGCCAGATTAGATCCTTAGTTAGAGAGGTCCGTTGTCCTGGAGCTCGTTCAGCCCTTGGCACAGGGACGAGGGGACTGCCTAAGGCACACATGAGCATTTATGCAGCTGGAGAAAAGCTGAAATCTTCCATTTACTACATCTCAGGCTTCTGGTGAGCCAACCGCATTGTTTGTGTCCCTGTTTATTGACAGTATATTAACCTCTGGGTGAAATGATAGGCCTCAGCAACTTCGCAGCGGCCTTTATACTATTTGGAGTGACTGCTAAATACTAGACCAGATAATGTTATTTATTCAGCACATTGCTAATGTCGGATTACAACGGGACCCCCATCTGGAAATGGAGAGAACCCCCTGCAAGAGGCTGGCATGAATTCATTATAAATCAGTGCTGCTAGAATAAAGCATCTATTGAGAATATCCAAGCAGTGACCTTCATACAAAATGTATCGCATAACACTTTCTATTAAAATAATCATAAACACAGTGAGTAGTAAACAAAACAATCAAAATGTGTCTTGAAAATAAATGCAGAGAGGGGATGGTGGATGGAAGAGGGATTAAATTTCCATTTACGTATTAAAGCCAGTGAAGGATTTTTTTTCCTTTTCAAATAATGTTTCCAAAATCAATAACAGAGGGAGGGAAATGGTGTGATTAGTAACATGGTGAGTAATTGCACCAGTTTGTCACTGCTAGTGTTCAATTTTAGAGCATCTATTAAGAAAGGAGGCTGTTGGAACCAACCCCAGTCAATATTTGTCCATACCACAAAAAATTCTGCTGTCTGGCTAAATTCTGTATGCTCTTTTTGATCAGAGCTGCCTCGCTTCTGCCAACATCTGCTCTTCTCATTGTGATTAGGCCAACAGGCTCCAGGATCAAACCGCCATGATGCCAGAAGACACACGTACACGCAGAGCAAGGTAAAGCCTTCCTGTGATCTGTGCAAATGAAGTAGTGTTACTCTCCCTGGGAAAACAGAGCTACAAACTGATTGCCAAAGGGCAGCCAAGCTGGATGGCAGAGCTGAGCATTGCACCTAGACTCCTACCTCCCCGCTGGGGGCCCATGTCAGAGGAGAAACAGCAGAATAGACCTTTGCTGCCAAGCAGAGAAGATGCAAATGGAACAGCGCTTTAATTTCTGGGGTAATTCTTGCTATGCTCAAACCTGTGCTATTAGAAAAGGCCATGCCCTAGAGGATAAGGCAATCAGCTTATTACACAGGAAAGAGTGGTTCCCTCCCTTATGACGCCAAAAGGTACTGTGTACTGTGTAGAAATACTGAAGCCCAAAAGCTAGTGAAAGTCCTAGCCTGCTGGCGACTTGCTGCCAAGTCAGACACAGCAGACTGTCATTAGAAATGGAGAGCTTGAAAGCAAGCCTTGAATGGGGGTAGGGGACAGTCACTGCTGCCACATTATGCAGTCTTGTATGGCTCTCCTTCATCATCGGCAACTCCACATGCATTATTACCTCTAATGCTGCACCAGTGCCCAGCTTGCTTTGATCTGCTTTGAAAATCCCTCATGTTTAGAAGACCTCCTAGCTTGAAGAGATCCACGACTTGACTTTTTTTAACCCTGACTTTCCATGTGTTTCTTCAAAATCTTCAATTTTTCCTTCCAGATCTGTTCTACAGTCTTGGTGTACTCAGAACATTGTGCCTGTGGTTGCAGTTTTCTCTTTCATACACATAGGCACTGCCGTTGCTCTTTAGGTGGGTGATACCCCCACCAGGTGGACATCCAGTCCTTGCTAGGAGACCTGCAAAACTGTGGGAAGAATAAGGCAGGATTCAGGATGGAGGCTGTTCCCGGTGTCACAGTCCCCTCTCCCACCCTCATCGCCCCAGCCTGAGTGCACTGAAGTTTTGATTCTACTTCCACCGCGTTTCTGCTCCCGTGTCCCCGTTAGTCATTCTGCATTCATCCCAGTCTTCAACACTATCCCTAGAAACGCATTCATTTTCATTTGGGTCATAACTAGATTAGCTACAATCTCCGGCTACACGAGGAAAGAACAAGGAAGAGTTGAGGCTCTAGAGACAGCCCTTTGTTAGAGGTTTTAATATATTTTGTAAGTTCCAATTCAGTTTGAATTTCACAGTTTTCACTTTCTCTCTTCATTTCCTGAACTCTATATAATATCTCTCTTTGATGGTCAGTCTTTTTTCTGTCCCTTATGTGGGTTCTCAGCCTACTGCTAACATATTTTTAGAGAGGGTTAGCCATCCTTTCATATCTGAAATATTTTGCAGATGTATTTTCCCCTTTACTTGTCAGACATTTTCCAGGCTGCCTTCTAACTTTCAGGCCCCCACATTTTCCAGCAAGTTGCTAACATTTCTTGGAGTTCCCCAAGTTTGCCCTTGTGAATTTGAGGGAGATCTACCTTTACTTTCTTTCCCTCCAATTTCAAAAGACCTTCTCATAGTTAGTCACCACAGTTATTTTCTATGATGAATTCGTTAACTGAAGCCAAGTCTAAAATGGTAATGAATTGTTGAATCAAAGCCTATTTGATGAAACCTTCTTGTCACATCCACAGGTATCTGGCTTTACTGGTGACCTCATCTGATCTCTAGCCAAGACCTGAGAAACTGGTTTGCCGCAGTGGTGGTTCCTGGTGGCATTCCATCCTCTCACCCTTAATCTGTGTCTCCTAAATACTAGTTCCTTGATACCTGCATTCCCATCCTGTTTATGATATTTGCTGCCTCATTCATGTTCTATATCACATTCTGTATCGAGATTTCAGGATGCTTTATTTTATTTTCCTTGGAATAGCGCACAAACATTTCAGCTGCTTGTTCCTGACCCTCTGTGTAATATTCCTGCTGGGTCAGGTGAAATTCTTTTACCAGCTGTCTCTCTCATTTACTTGAGGACTCTGCTTATCAGTACTCATTTGTAGCACCTCCTCACTCTTCATCTCTCTTGTATTTCTTCCACCGCTTGCACGTCTTCACCCACCGGGCTTTCTCCTCTGTGCGCTAAAGGTGAGCTTGGAGATAAAAGCAAAAAATGGGGAGAGGAGATGGGAGGGGCTTATATAAAGTCTCCTTTTAGCAGTAACGCTTTGTTCTCACAGGCATGCCATTCATGGGGGAGAGGAGAGCTGCTGTCCCCAAATCCTATCCACACATCTGGAGTTGTTCTCCTAACCTCCAATTTCCTTCATGTAGCAGGAAGTCCCAGGTCTTTCCTTCATCACTGGCTGCTTCTCCAACACCCACATCTTTTCCCCCAGGAGATCGACCAGCCAATGCTGGAGTCATAAAGCACTGCCTAGCACGTACTCACTAAAAGAAACGTTCATCTAGACCTTCACTGTCTTTTGCTTACATCATCTCATCTGCTGCCATTATATTCTCTTCCTTGCCCTTATCCATAATAGAAATGTTAATTGTATGATCTCACCCTAAGGGTTTTTTTTCCCCTTTAGTGGCAGTGCTCAATGAATGAGGCAGGTTTGACATTTGCTTTTACACTCTCTTTTCAGTGATCCCATATCACTGAAATCATTCACCCTAAGAAACTCTATTTTTTACTGAATATTATCAATGAGTAACCATAGATGCTTTCCTTCTGATTAGCACTAATGAATCTAATAGCATGCTTTTATCAGCATGCCTTCATATGATATAGTTTATTGATGTACTTTGGTGCCTGTTTTCTATAATGAAAACTATGAAATTGCATATCTATCAAGACTAAGTAGTGATGTAACTCAGAGTCGACTTTAATTGTTGATTTCTTCAGCATGGAGGTGAACTTAGAGGCAATAACAGCAAAAAGCTATGTAGTTATTTTTTCCTAATAAATAATGCACTTTCCCATAAAGGTAGAAAATTCAGACTGATAAAGGAAAATAAAGGTTCATATACAGCATAATTAGTTTGTGGGACTTCTCACTACAGAAAGTCATTCAGCTCAAGAACACTGCAAGCTTAAGAAAGCTCAGGCTTTTTAAATGGGTAGTCGTAAGTCCACAGTTGTAACAGTTATGTCTCAAAAGGTTTTGGAAGTGATATGAAGCTGCATACCTCCAGTTTGGTACTCTTGCAGAGATTAGGATGAGTCTTAAGGTGGGGCAGCAAAAAATCTAAATATTGAGGGTCTGGTACCACTTTCTAAAGCATCTGGGCCCTAACCGTTGTGAGAAACAAGGTCAAGAACTAGCTGAGCATCTGATCTACTGAAGTTTGGATATTCATATATCCTCTATTTAACTGCAATTCCGGTGAACGGATTTCCACAAGGGAAAAAAAGTCTCAGTCATTTAGGCTGCCACTGCTGCATTCTCCTGTTTATAATGAAGAATTAATTTCCCTTAGTTTCTAATACATTAAAATGAGTTTTTGTAATCCCTATTTATGAGATAAAATCAGCTTACAATATTAGAATAAATCTGTTAAAACAAGTTTCACTTTTCAGAAAATTTTGCAGTTTTACCTAAATGCCATATTTTACATTATTTTTAGGCTAAAGAAAACTTGGAGGTCTTAATAACATGTGAACTGTTTCCAAAACCTTTCCCCCCTCCTGAAAAGCAGGTTTTGGCATTGAGGTTTTTAAGGAGGAAAAGGGTGATTTAAGGGGTAAGTGATAGTGAATTGAAATGTGTTTCTGGCCACGGAGCGGGACAGGAGAGTTGGGGACCAAGCAGTTAACATGTTCACAGTCTGAATCAAGGTAGAGGTGGGGATACAGGTGACGGCTTGACACATGGCCATCAGCCAATCCAAAACAAGCCTGCCTCTAAATGCTCTCACCTGGCCAGGAAATCACAAGCAGCTGGTTTTTAAGGCACTGATGACTCCAGGGACAGGCTTTTGACTGTGTGGGGAAGCTGTTCCTGCAGTGCTGATGGTCAGATGGTCACCAGACAAACCAAACCGTCCCTGTGGTTCAAGAGGTAGTTAGCGAATGGTCAGCTGAGGACGCAAATGCCTACGCAAGTGAGGGGACAAAGCCTTCATGCCACTTTCCTACAGGTCTTCCCCTCGCTCCTGGTGTGCTCTCCTGCTTCTGCGCTTTGCCTGGACCTTGCTGCCCCTTGGGAGGTTGGGGACCAGGGCACAGGACCTGGCCCTCTTTCCTGGTTGCCTCCCAGCTGAGGCCAGCTGTGCACACATCTGGCAGGCGGTGCAGCTGCGGCGGAGTAACCCTGACATCTAGTGGCTTCCACAGCCAGAAATCCTGCACATCCCTGAACCAAACGGCCCAGGGGAGGACAAGCAGAGAGGGACTGAGCAGGAGGGCATGGGCAGGAGGCTCCAGGGCAGGATCATCAAAACACACCTTCTCACCTTCTCCCACCACTGTGATGCTCTTCCCTGCCACTCCCTTTCTTCCCTCTCTGGTGTCATCTCCTCTCCTAGCTGGGCTCCCACCAGCTGCCCCTCCAAGTTGTCCCTGTCTCTCCCATCTCCCAGCATTCCCATCATGAGCCTGGTGCCCTCCTCTCTGAGCCTGTCGCTTGGGAAGGCAACTCTGCCCACTGAGGCGTTGAGGCCTCGTGGCAGGGGCTATGTTTAACGAATGTAACAAACAGCTGCTGGGCATGAAAAGACACCGGCAACCAGCCTTGTTTCCAAGGGGCGTTGTTAGCCTATACTTGCCCGAGGGATGCTTTTCTGCAGCCTCCTTGGGAAGACAAAGTGAGGGACAACAGGTTTTATTTGACAGCCACCTGAGTAGCTTCCCATTCCTGGAAGAGCTCCAGCGACGTTACTGGAACAAGCATAAGGAGTTGCCAAGCGGGATAAACAAACGGATTTCAGTGTGACCCCGAGCATATTAATAAGGAGGCAGAAAGAAACCCTCTGTAAAGCTGAAAGGAGGCCCCGGCTCCCAGCTCGTGCTGCCAAGGTGGCTTTTACAGAAGGTATTTTATAATAAAGCATTCTCTGAATAAAAATACCTACTGTCCGCTCTCAGCAGGCAGCGTCTTTCGGAGAGCCCAGGCAGGCTGGATGCTGTCTTGCAAGTAGTCAGGCAAGATGGGAGCACACCACCGTTTCTCAGCATGCTCTGCCTTCGGTCTCCAAATCCTCCGGCCACACTGCCCTGCCGGCTCTCCAAATCCCACTGCCCAGGTGCTTCTGTGTCCCCTAGACGTTGCCAGTGTCCCCAGAAGCCACAGCATGCCAGCACCTGCCCCTAAGGTGAGCTGGAAATCCTCCCAGAGCCCCTAAGGCAACAAAACAATCGCAGGGGTAGAAACAGCCCAGAAAAAGAGGCAGTCAGGGCAACTCGGTAGCTGGGCTGGATTTTTTCACGCTGCTTCCTGTGTTCACAGCACCTCTTTGTCCTCTGGCAAGTAGGTCCTGCAGTCTCTGCTGGGCCAAGAAATTTGCACAAAAGCAGTTTGAAAGACAAAAAAGAAAAAAAAAGTGAAAAATAATCACAGAGAGATTCATGAGGGCTGGTGTTATTTTCACGGTTCCCGTGGTACTTCCAAGCACGGCTATTTTACAACCATGAAGCCAGTGAAAAGCTAAAAGTATGACGTTGTTTTTGTCACCGTTTTCCCTGCTGGTACCAGAGTTTGCAATGATGCAGGAAAGGCACAACCCCAAAGTTTCAAGGTACTTTCAGCATTTAGTGCAAGAAGTTGTGCTATGCCGCTGCCCACCTGGGAAAGCTGGAGTTTGGCACTTGCCCTGGACCATCCGTTCAGGAGAGCTCTCAGGAAATTGTGCCAAGGAGGATACCGGCAGTGAGAAAGACATCTCAAAGTCAATGGGGACGAGAAGGTGCATCTTCAGCAGGCAGTGAGCACTTTAATCAGATCAACGCTCTGCTCGCCTCTGGTTATCAAGTCAACTTGCTCCTTATCACTTTTACAGCTGATCTTCTTCCCCTAGTTTTAGTTTCAGTGCAGGCACTCACTTGCTCTGTCTGAGCACGTTCACTATCACAAATCAAGTTTATCATGGTCTTCCCAAAAATCAAGACGGAGGGCCCACAGCAGTAGGCACAGGAAGGGAGAAGAGGCAGGCAGGAGAGATGCTGGAGGACAAAGTGAGGGGTAGAGCTGAACAGCAAAATTAGCTCTTTTGTGGCTCATATCTCACACCTCCCCGTCCCTCCGCCAGGGCCAAGGCAGCCCCATAAGCACACTGTAAAATCCACAGTCAAGTTCATGCAATAAGACCTCCCAGATATCTCAGAAACTCTGGCCCTGCGGCTCTTGCAGGGAGTCGCTGCCCCCTTCTCCAGGTGACCCTGGGCAGCCGATTGGGAGGAGACACCCAGCTGGGGCCTGCCAGCAGCACCCTCCTCGCTCTCATCCCTCCTGGTTGCGTTGCGGGAAGGAGGGTGTCCAGCTCCGTTCCTCATTTCACCAACCAGCCTGAGAAAATGCTGGGGATTTCGCACGCGATTGTGTGCTAGTTGGGCCTCGGAGCCGTGTGGATTCCCCCTGGCCCACCGTTTCCTGCACGGAGGCACCCAGCTTTGCGGAGGCGGTGGCACGAACGACGAGGAACTAGCCGGTTCTTGTGGCTCTGCTGAAGGTGGTGCTGCTCACGCTGCAAAACGTGACTCAGGTGTGAGAGGGGTTTCACGCTGCGGGGAACGTGAGGAACCCGAATTCACCAGCAACTGGCTTGATTTGAGGACAGGATGGTTATAGGCAGCTATTTACCATTAGTGTTGTCAAAGGATGCTTTTGTGGCTGCACAGCTCCTGCTGGCTGCACAGCTCCTGCTGGCGCTTGCGTTTCACAGATATCTTATTTCTATTTAAGCACTGCCGACTGCAGCAAGCAGGGCAGCTGTCAGCCCCGGCCACAGGCTGTTTCCTGCAGTCCAGGGCTGTTTTCTGCAAGCTGGTACCTTGTGCCACCCCTTCCCGCCAGGTCCTATGAGCCCTACTCAAGTCCAGGCTCCCCAGTGCAGGAGGAGAGCCCCATTCCCATGGGGCGCTCGGTGCCTGCCAGGGGAAAATCTGGGATCCCCGTGGGGACCAGCGGAGGAAGGTGGACGTGAGCTAGCCATGGGGCCAGCATCCCTCCTCGCTGTGGGCAGGAGCCCCCGGCTCTGGGTCGGACCCCGCTGTGTTACATGTGATGGTGCAAGTCCATCGCCGCTCTGCCCCTGCTTTTGCCAAAGCCAATTTGGCCCCCAAACTCTAACATGCCCAAGCCATCTCCCTTTCCCCGTACTGAGTATTAGCCGTTATTTTCTGCTTACTTCCAGCTGTGTTTACAGTCACAGGATTTCTTACTGCTCATGAAAGTCACTCCCAGGGTGAAATCTGAGTTTGTAAATTATTAAAATGTTATCAAGAGCATGCAGACTTGCCCATTTTTTTTCTGCTGGTGAATAAGCTGATGTATAATTCAATTTTTCCCCCACAGTTTCTTCAGTAATACTTAAAAATTACACACACACACACTCACACACACACATGCAGATTCAAACCTTATTTCCATTTATTTAGAAGTCTCTTTGGGCCAGAGGCTTTATCTTTCTCTCTTTCTGTACAGTGCCAAGCAAACTGAGGGTGTTGTCATAATATGAATAATATATAATAATAATAATAATAAATTCAGAATTCTTAGTTTCTGAATGTATCTTCATGGCAAATAATTTTATATGCTTATTTCTGAGAGAGAAAAAGAAAATGAGAGCAATATACGAGACACAACCATTACTGTTCATTATTACATAGAGCAGGATCCAATACTTCTAGTCACAGTTTTCTGACAACCTCCTTTATAAAAACTTGCTTATAATTTTGCTGGATCTTAATTCTTCAGACCAAAACTTCCTTGGCTGCGTGCCTAGCAGGATTCAGCTTCTCCTGAAAAGTGAAGTAAGCAAAAACTTGTTTTTTTCTTGTCACATTTAAACAGTTTTACAACCTTGAGAAGTTCCTGTGCTGCCAGGTTTAAAAAAAAAAATCATCGTATTTTGGCAGAGCAGTTGAGGTCAAGGACAGTCTCTTGGTGTCCCCAGGGAAATTCACCCAAATTTAGTCAAAATCAATCGCTACTGAAGATGTCAGTATTAAACGCCCGTTGTAGAGAGTTGTTGGCGACCGGAAGCTAAAACCTTGGACGCTGGGTTATAACCAGAGAAGAAAACCAGTACAAGAAGCAGACTGAGGGAGAGAGGGCAGAAAGAGGAGTGATTCAAGGCGAGTTGGGGGTAGAAAGAATTCAGATAAGGTTTGGGAGACAGCAGCAGGGTATGAGGTTGGAGAGGAGAGGAGAAAGCCAAAGAGTATGGCTGGGGATGAGGAGCATTTTCCAGGGCATGGACAGAAGCTGGGGTGGGATGAAGGAATATGGGAGAACCAGGATGTGGCAGTGCTCTGGGCCTAGTGCTGCGAGGACGGACCTGAACCCAGGAGCCCTCAGCCGCTGCGAGGAGGGGGGAGACCTGGCAGCCAAACCTGTCTCTCTCCCTCCCTCCAGGGACTGGTCTGCAGGGAAGAAAAATCACCTTCTCCTGTTCCCCCCCCCCCCCCCCCCCCGGTGGGCTCAGGGGGATGCACTCGGAAGGGAGCATAGCTCTACACAGTGGGAGCTGGTCTTCCCACCTCCTGTTTGCTGCTTTCCTAAGCGCATGTGCTACTGGAAGAGAGAGTGATATAATGAAACAGTCGGAAGTAAAAAGTGAAGTTATCTAGGTTCCTTCCTTAGTCAATATGATGTGAGAGAAGCATTTCTGGAGGGACTCATCCTACAAAGCCATCTTCTTACTTCCTAGATGTGAATGGGCTTTTCTCCACTGAAAACTACCTGGCACTGGGTATTCAGCTTTCAGAGGGCTCCGACTGTGCATGCAGCATGAGGAAGTCCACCCTTGGATCTGCAGAAGCACCGAGCGTTTCCAGTTGTAAATGAGGTCTGCTGGAGCTGTGCTTTGAACCAGTTGCACTAAAATTGCAGGGAGACCTGATATCTGAGACAGCCAGGTGGGCAGACGCTTGTGAAAATCTGGGCTTTGCTTTCTCTGGCTGATCCTTCGCTTTTTATTTGCTTTATCCTTCCTGTTCAACAGGTAGCTCCAGGATACGTGTACCTCACACCGCCCAGACCCTAACCCCAGGTGCTTCAAATGGTTATGTTTTCCCAGCTCAAGGATGCAGACTTGTTCAAGGTGTTATCCAATGTGTTTTCGCTGCTACTATGGGGGAGGACTCCCTCTCACTGGTGGCACTTCCCCTGTCAGAACTGCCCCTGTGATTTCTACTGCAAAAGTCCTTCTAGCGAGTCAGCCTCACGTTTAGCTGGGACCTGTACTACGAGATTTTCAGCGATACCTACTTTAATCTTATGTTCCCCAGGAAACTGCTCTAATCCACTCATTGCTATTGTGTAAGCTTTCATTAGGTCATCTAGCCGAGGAAGTGTTTGTGGCTCGGGAGCTGCGGCTTTCTCATCATCATTAAGATTTTCTTGTGCTCCTAGACCTTCCAGGCAGGCCAGCAAGCATTTTGGTCCTACATGTTCAAAGGACTGAAAAAATACGCTCAGTTGCTCACCTCCTGAGCCAAAATAGCATCCTGGTGGGAAGCTGAAGCATTAGCAGAAGCTTTCCCCATTACACATCTGGCAAGACTGGCGCTTTGGGAGCATCAACAACATGCTTATGTACAAATGCTACCCAAGAACACACTTTATGGCGAAATGGAGCTTGCTAAATGCTCTCATATGTACTGCTTAAGAGGCCCCCAAACTGCCAAAAAGCTCACCAGAAGATGTGGGCTGTTCTTTGGCATATGGCAGTGTGATGTTTGTGGTGGAAAAAAAGTGGGAGTGGATGATATATGGCATTGTAATTAATTTGGAAAGACTTGCATCCAGCTAGCTGAAGCAAAGAGCACCCGAAGGACAGTCAGTGAAAAACAACTCTCAGGTCAGACTGACATTTGCTGTCCTATGGACAAACATTTCTTACAAAAATTGGCCTCTAAATCTATGTGAGAATTCATAATCAAGATTGATGAGGAGAGGAAATTGTTGGCTGCCTCCATCAACAGCAATGGGCATCCCTATCAAAAACAAGAACTGAAGAATTTTCTTTCCTCTTTCAAATGGAAACCAGTCTATTGAGATGTTTTTCACGTTGCTGAGATAACAAACAGTCTTTTTACTGCATCTCCCACCCTGGTTCTCCCTTTCCCATCTCTTGTTAATGATCTTCAAGTATGATAATAGGGACTGCAAATATAGAACAACAGCACGCTTGGACTCGAAACTTACTTTCCTAAAAATGTATCCTTTTGACCTAAACAGGTATCTCCTCCTAGTAATAGACTGTTATCCTCTCGGGTGGATTTGCAAGAAGAGGAAGACAAACAGCATTTATGCAAGCCATTAATTGCTTTCCCATTTTATGGAAGGCAAACTGAAATGCAGACTCTATCTAAGCATTTAATTACAAGCAGAAATTGCTTTCCTCTGCTGAACGTAGAAATGCTAAAACACACTAGCTATCTCTCATGAAAAGAGAGTAAATATTTTTGCAACCGTGTCAAATTTTCACGTTTTTTTTTTCACCCACTTGCTCCCTTTCTGTTTGTTAGTTTCTTGGCAGCTAGGAAAAATAATTAACCGGAACAATATGACGCAGAGAGGCATCACAAGCACTAAAGTTGTTTAGCCTAGAGAGAAGAATGAGAAGTGATTTGATTGTGAAGGATATCATGAAAAGTAATAAGAATATACTGTCATTTCCTATAAGCAATGGGGATGCTCAGCTGGAGTAAGGTCTTCATTTAAAACAAAGTGAGGATAATATTTTTAACTCGGAGCCTGGTGCTTGTGTGGCAAATGAAGAAGAAACCTAACTAAAATTCAGTACCCATCAGGAACAAGGGCTGCTAGCATCCTTTTATATTTCATCGTTGAGTAATTTCTAGTTGAGGTACGAAGCTGTTACACTGAGACCTGTCGTTCTACTTAATGTTCAGAAAAATGCTGATTTATTGCTGTGGACTTGCCTGCAAGTCGTTGTTTACTGTGATATCTGCTTTCCAGATAAATGGATAAATTGGATAAATGGGGGTTGTTCTTTACGTGAAGAAAGCCTTGTCAGTAAACATGCATTATTGCTGTGATTAGCTCAAGGAATCATATACATTTTTCATGCTTTCCTAGTTCCACACTTCCTTTAATTCACTCCTAAAAGCCCATCTGTTTGAATGAGCTTGTAATGCCCCCTAATCAATAGTTCTCATTCCTGGGCTGCTCAAAGTGATTCTGAGGGAACAGCGAGCACTGCGGCTTGCTGGCAGCCGCGGGACGGCGGGGAGAGAGGGGACACCGCTGCGCGGGGAGACCTGAGGCTGCCCTGGGAGTGTGCGGGAGAGCTCGACAAGGGGTCTCTTGATCAAATTGCTGGCTAGCCTGGGGCTTGACTCCAAAACCTGCTAACAAATCACTGCCTGTCCATTTTCGACTTCTCAGACTGTGTCACCGTGCTGCACTCCAGCAGGGCAGCAAAGCTTCATTAACTCCCTGAGGGCCAAAACCCTTGCAGATAGCCTCGACCAGTGGGACCTGTTGGCTTTAGGGCAGTCTTGATGGGATGTGAGCCCCCCCAAGACCTCCGTGGGGGAGAGGAAAGCTTGGCCAGGAGAAAGACAGGGCAGGAAAACAAATCGTTGTGACACCACGAGGGCAGGCACGATCGGGCATCCCCAAACAGCTCCATGCGGGCGGCAGCCCCGAAAGCACATTTGCCTCGCTGTGCTGCGGGACCTGCCTTCGTCCAGGGCAGAGCCATGGGGACACAAGCTGCCCCAGGCTGTCTATCCAGGGTTTTACTAGCTGGCGCAGGATGGCGGTTCCCTGTTAAGCCTGCTTTCCACCTGCGGCTCAGCACGAGCCTGTTCCCCGGCTCGGCACAGGATTGGCAGAGATGCCTGCTCCTTCATTGCCGGAGCATCTGCCTCACACTGGGAGCAGAAGAGAGCATGATTTTGCAGGCGTTCGGGCCACCATTATGAATGTCTTTCTGCAGACAGGGACACTGCAGCAGCTCCGAAGCAGCCCTGCACCTCTCCGCAGCCAGTTTCGAGAGCAGTGCAAAGGCTTCGACTGGGTACGACTTGCCTGGCCTGTGCACCAACAACCCTCCTTTGCTCCAGCTAAACCTGCAGAACCTATAAAAAGATCAAATCCTGTTTACTCAAGCCTTTGCAGGGACTCTTGCTGTTTCAAAAGTACTTATTTGTCATTAAAGGCTGATCACGGAGGTGGTTACCGTGTGCTGGAGGGCACGAGGCTACTGCTGAAATGTGCACCTTCTGCAGCATGAGAACGGGAAAGTTGGTCTCAGCTTGCCAAAGAGGCAAAAATCAATCTAATGTGACTGCGGATCTAATGAGAACTCATGTCTTTTCCCATCCTGATTTGCAGTTGCTAATAACGTAGGTGTTTGTAAGGACTTAATTGAATGTCCTTGCTCTTTGACAGAGCATACATTTTGCAGAAGTTTGTAGAATGAACAGAGCGGTTTCGGAGACCCAGACCTTAAATACAATCTTGCCTTTGAATTAGAGCTTGTGCATAATGTTTGCCTCATTTGTTAAATGCCTAGTTTATTTGCCTACTCGAGCTCATCAGTGTAAATATTTGCCCTCTCTCGTCACACTCATTAACGCTTTTGCATTTCATCTGGAAACAAGATGAGGCGATTTTGTTTTGTGCACATGCCACAGTTTGTATTTGTTTGTGCAGGATCCGTTTGCCCAGCCCTTGGTTCGTGCCGTGTTTGCTGAGCTGTTCAGCGGAGCGGCGGATTTGCGTTCCTGAGAGCCGGGCTGCGTGGGGACCAGCTTCCTTGTTTGCTCTGTTGCTCTACTTTGTTTGAGGACACACTGGGGTTTCTTCATGTCAACACCGCGCAGGCAGGCACGCGCTTAGGGCATGCGTGGCTTTGGCGCGGACCTAAGTTTCCTGGTCTTTCCAAGCAAACTGGATTTTGCGGCAGGTGCGGGAACCTGCTGAGGCAGTTGTGCTCTCTCCAGAAGGCCATGAAGGGAGCAGAGGCCAAATTTAAGTTTAATGAAACATGACTGAAGCCATTTCCCTTCTTGCTTTTCCTGGTGCATGCAAAAGGGTAGAAAGCAGGCCCAAATATCACCTGAAGGCAGAGCACTGAGAATGAAATTCAGGCCTCTGTAAGGCCCTGGCATTTCTCTGCTGGATAGGCCTTATGTTATTCTTAGAGGGGGAGAGGGGAAAGTCTTCGCTCTAAACTGTTTATGCTTTTCCTCCCCTGAAGCACTGCATGTCCCTGCTCCAAACACCAAACTCATTGCTGGGGGGCGGCAGGAGCAAACGCAGCATCACATCCTTCTTCTCCCAAAGCCAAAGAGGTGCCAGAGTCATCATTACACGCACAAGGGACTATTTGAATGCCACAGCCGCTTCCATCTATTTTACTGGCCGCAGCTCCACGTGACAATCCTTTGCACACAGAGGCCAAAGGAGACAGATGTCAGCGAGCTCTTCGCATGATACCATCAAAAGCTGAGATGCTTTTTGCGCCGCGCTGCAGCAGCTTGAGTCTTATGCCCAGCTTTAAAACGGCCTCTCTGGTGCAAAATAGCCAACACCTCCTTCCTTGGATACTGGACGCTGCATCCCTCCCAGCTTCCCAGCTAGCATAGGAGGATCTCTTCCCCCCAGAACAGGTCCTGTGGTCAGCGTAAGACCAGGCTGCCTTGCACAGCTCCATGACCAAGTAGTTTCTCTCCATCTTTCCGTCCCCAGGAGATTTTGTAGCCTGCAGACGCTACCACAAGGCCACTGGTCGCCTTTGGCACAAACTATAGGAAGTCCAAGCCCAGGTGTGTTTTCACAGAGCTGGTAAAAGTAACCAACGTTATACGAGCAAATTTTCTCTCCTGGGCCACTAACTTGCTACGATAAGTACAACTAGTCTGTAGCAGAGCGTTCCCAAAGGCGTCATTTCTCAGCCCAGATCTTTTAAAGAACCAGTTGCACTTTGAAGAGGGAGTCCATTTCCCCTGAAGGGTCTGGGCCAGCACAGATCTAAGGCAATACAGGATATAAGGGACTTTCTGATACCACCAAGCAGCTGCCTGAACCCTAAGTCCAGACAAGCAAGATTGCGGAGCTCACTGAAAAATGTTATGTCTCTCCACAGTACTGAAATTTAGTCAGAAAAAAATTTAGAGGAATTTTTCCCCCTCCCGTTCAAGCTACAAGTACGTATACCTTTCTTTGATGTAAGGTTTAGCTAAGAATAATTTACGACGCAGTAAGTTTTACTCAGAAGATACTTTGAAGCTGAATAGCTTTTCTTCTTTTCTCACTTTCGCAAAACCAAAGCACAATAGCAAGCCATAACATTAATACATCCCATATAAAGTTTTAAGTGTGTATTCATTTAATCCCTTTACGGCTTTCTTCTCATGACTGCGTGCATAAACATTTTCCAAGGGAACTTGCTACAAGGCAGCCCCCCTCCACCATTTCCTCGCTGTTGGTGGGTGCATCCACCACGCTGGAACAAATCAGCACTTTGCACTCCCTGACCTCAGCAACATTTCTTAGAGAAGAAATACTGCTATTACCATTTCAGAAGGTGAACTAAGTGACAGCAAGCAGCATTAAAAAGTGGGGAGGGAAGGCAGACAAATGCATCCACTCCCCTCCGCTGCACATCTGCTGACTCTGCGCACACGTGGCGCTAGGCAGACTCCTTCCCTCTCTCCATCTCCTCTAAAGCAGTGTCTGGAGCCACCACCTGACTTTGTCCACATGCTGCTCGCATAGCACATACGTATTAGTCTGATTTCTCTGCAGTCCCTCCCTGGCCTCTCTCTGAGCTCCACACCTCCAGACTTTCCATATTTGTCCTGCCGCTCTGGTTTTCCCTCCCTATGAGAGCTCCCACCAGGCTGCAGAATATTTGTTCCTGCTTGACCAGATGGGCGCATGTGATACAGGTATAGACCTGCAGTCCCCTTTTCTCCTTGGTTTGCCCCTCTTTTCAAGAGATTTTGGCATCTCTGGGCCCTTTTATTTACTGCTCTGAGCATTTGCCATCAGTGCTAACGCTCCTGGGGAAGTTTTTGCTCTTGGTGCATCCACAGGAGCAATTTCTCCTTACAAAGCCGCCTCTCTGCCCATCACCCTCACATCCACCTCGGGGTGGCCACACTAGGCTTTTTACTATCATATCAGGTCTGTTCAAAGGGTTTTATAGCCTGCTCTGAGATCTAGCTGACATGGTGACAGCATGGCCCTGGACTGTCCCCTTACACAGCCCCTTTTCCCCAGCACCGGCTTTGGCTTCCTCTACCTGGGGGTCACATTAGCCCTGAGCCCCCTGCTCAGAGCTGCACCTCCAAAAGAGAAGGCACCTGGAGAGTGCCCACCCCTAGAAAGACCTCCCCTAAGACCCCAAATCCCCTCCCAAGGCAGCCCTTTTACAACTCATTCCCCCTAGAGCTACCTAGCCCTGAGCTGCAAGCTTTTATAGCAGCTCTTCCTAATTAGCTACTTAGGCACAACTGGGGAGCTAACGAGCCCCTTCATTAACACCCTCAGGTCAGCTGGCATCTGTGATTCCTGCTCTTTTGTTATAGGCTCCTGTAGAACCTTTTTTTGCCCTTTCTTTCCTCCTTGTTCAAAGATACGTTTTACCTTTAAGGTAAAAGGAAGTGCTTTCAGGAAAACAACCATAGTAACTAATTTTGCATTGTTTACCAGGCTGAAGAAAAGGCAGAGCTTCTTTTCTTCAGGAATGTCAGCCAGGGCTCTTCAGACAGAGCCCTCTGTTTATTCACATTGCAGCGTGAGGTCGGCGATGCCTGGGCATCCCTTCAAACTTTTGTTCTTACTCTAAGTGATCCTGGAGGAAAAAGCATATTCTTCTGCTAGTCCTGCTGCCAAAACATCTCTGCAGAGATGCTTTGGAAACAGCATCTTCCATGAACGCTGCATTGAACCTGATACAATATTTTCCATTCTCTAGAGAAAGTGTTATACACAGATGTTTTCAGAGCTGGTCAGTACTGTGAGTACATGATTACTCTTCCCCTCAGTCTCTAATCTTTTGGTTATCCTCCACGTCCTGAGATTTATGGCTAGCTGCTGACTCCAGCCAGAGTTTTCTGCTAGTTTTGGGGCCAGCTCTAAGAAAAAAAGCTCAAACTGGGAGCTCACAGGGGTCTGTCCTCTGCAGCATGGGCCAGGTGGAAGGACTCGTGTTGTACTCTGTGAAGGTGATCTTGATCTGTAGACTGAAGCATCACAGTGCAACAATTAATAGCGTTAAATGGGCTTCACATTTTGATTATGCTTTAAATGAGAGTGAAAACTCTTCAAGATAGAAATCTCGTTACAAGTCTCACTCTCCTGAACTCTGAAGATAGGCACAAATGGGAAAAGAAATCAGCAAAGAGATTTCTTCAAATATGCAAGAAAAGTTTCCAAGGCTGGCACGTGAGGTCCGGGGTCAGCCATGGCCTCCTGGAGTTACTGTGGACAAAAAGATGAGGAGCCACTGTTTGTACGTTGTTCTGGTGGTGGTAGATGTAGGAGTCCTGGAGGAGGAATACCCTCAACTGGTGTGGATGGGTGGCTGCCTAATGTTCATGCTGGTATGATAAATCACTACCTGGACTTTTCTGTTCCTTTTTGGTGGCTTTCCTTCAATTTTCGCAAGCTGAACATGCACTACCTCCTTTGGAGGTGGTCCTGAGAGCACACCTCCCGTGCTTGCTGCTGCTTCCATGGCTGCTGCGCAACGAGATGCTGATCCTGCTTATATTCATATTCTCCATGCATTTCCTAAACTTTTCCCGCCTGCCTTGGGAGGTAATCTTTAAGTGACCATTTGGGGATTGCATCCAAAAAAAAACCTAGTCATTATGCAGGAGCACCAGAAGTGCTTCTAGAATTAGCAGCTACTCCAGGTTGCCCTGTTCATTTTGAAACGTGCCACTTCAAATCCCTTCAAGGGCTTGATTTGGGAAGTAAATGGGATTCAGAGCAGGTGAAACATTAAGTAATTACAAATTATTGGAACACTTCATGTTATGAAAGCCCTTCAAATAATTTTAAATTACTTCGTACTAATTGTGATCAGTGCTCCATTCATTTCCAAAGCCCTCTTCAAATGACAAGTCATGGTATATTTTGGGAGCTGGAACCCAGTACTTGATTTAAAAAAAAAAAAAAAATCCCAGATTTTCTTTTTGGATTAATATGCTTCTGAAAAAGATCTGAAAAACCTACTTACCAGTTGCATTTCACAGATGCTTCCATATTGCCTGCAGCAGCATCTCAAAAACAAGGCCAGTGTATACAGATGATGCCCCTTGAGCAGAGGATATTCCCCAATTATACCACTTGGGAATAATTCAGAAATAAGGTGGAATATTAGAGTGGAGAAGAAGAACAGACAACTGTGCTTGTGGCAAGAAATGCAGGCATAACTGGAGTGTGGGAAAGCACGGCAGGCACCATACCAGGGCATCCTTCCTCCAGGACAGCCAGGAAAATCTTTCTCGTCACTAAGCCAGCACCAGACCACAGGCACCAATGTATTTTCCATTCTAACCTGTTGAAAAGCTGCCTCTGGGAGCTGCCATGGGCTCCAGCATCGGCCTTTGAGAGGTCAGTGCTGCTGCAAACTGTGATTTTGGGAGAGACATATTCATAAGCCTCTGTTCCTGAAGAAATATTTTGATTTGGGTGGAGGCCTAGGCACCTTAGGGTTGTGAAAGATTACTACCCCTCATGGGTGATTTCTTGCCTGTGTGGTGTCTCCTCATCTTAGAGTGGGATGGATCACCATCAGAATCGTTCCCAATGATATATTCAGTGAGCTGACTACAGAGAGCTGAAGCTACTTGAACGCATATGACACACAGCGTATACAAAACTAGTTTAAAAGTTGACCTAGAAAATTGTTTAATTTCCCCTTAAAATAATAACATGCATCTATTTTTACTACCCTCAACTATTTGAAAGTGTATTATCAATCAGTAATAATGAGAATGAATCATCATATCTGATGAATGCTTGAGGAAATTTGTCCTTAGGTAGCAAGCACACAGACAGCTTATGGAAATTCACACCCTAAACTGGAAGGGTATCAGCGGTTCACCATCTTAAGTAGAGCACATTCTCACTCAGTAAAAGGAATCTAGAAATCCTAAGCAAAACCGTGCAGGTTTTGGTACGGTTTTGTTAGTTTTTACTGAGAATGGCAACAGAAGAAAGACTTACTGAATCCCAGTGCTCCTGGCTCCTCACCTTGCCCCTCTGCCAGCCTGGCCTTTCCCTGCTGATTTTTCAATTCCCAGCTGTCTGGGTTTGACCATGTATCCGCATCCAACCCTGCAGTGCCACAGGGATGCTGTTCTCCTCTGAAGGGCTTTAGCAGTAATGAGTATTTGGCTTCCTGTTTAGCACTGAAGGTCTGACTCAGGCTATAATATTTTTACCTCTTGGTATTTATCCATTTTTTTAGATTTTTTTTATGTGGCACTGCATCAGATGTGTTACTAGAAGGGCTTTGGCTGGAATGTAAAAGTATCCTTTTGTGCCCACCAAAAATGTTAGCGGAAATCACAGCAGTCTGGGTCTTCCCACCTCCCTGCACCTGGAGAAACCTCCTCTCCCTCCTGCTGCTGCTCCTCTTGACGTTTATGCAGCTCATTAGCCGTTCCTCTCCCTGTGAAAATGCTGAGGGCTTATGAAGTTAATGGTTTGAAGTACCAAGCCGTGTTGATAGGCTCCTTAACATCTCCTCAGGGAGGCTGAGTTCAAATTCCTGAGTCCTTGCGTCTGGGCTCTAACTCGAGGTGTGGAACGGAAACGAGTGATGTCAGTTTGCTCCTTTCGTGAGTGAGATCTTCAAGGCTGAAAGAGGTCCACCTACTGAGCAGGGGTGAGGATATTTGCTGAGGGACCGGTGTGCTTGTGATGGCTGTGCGGCTGGATGTGGCCATGTCAGACACACCGGGAGCAAAGCTTGCTGGTGCTAGAGCCATTCTGAGCGCTGTGAATGAGGTGCCTCTTTGCTTTCATGATGTAGCAACCCCACCAACAACTTATTTTAAAATGTCCTTTAAGAAAAGCACTTAGTGGGATGTTTGTCCCATGAGCTGTATCCAGAACCAATCATACAGTGATGGCACAGGCAGGCTTTGCAGGTGCTCAGCTCTCATTTGTTTTTTCTGCTGGCACCCTATGGGCCCGTGCCCAGCTGGAAGCAGCAGGTATTTGTGGCAGGGCTGCCTGTCTGAGTCTGCAGAGAGTCTCAAACGATGACGCTGGGATGTGAGCGGTCTTCATCGGCCACCTGGAAGTACCAGCTCTAAAGCAGAATGACGCTTTAAATGTTCCCCTAAGTTCTCTTGTTGCTAGACTAAATGTGGTCGAATGAAGAGAGGTGGAAAAGACGCTCAAAGTGGGATGTGAGCAGGGACTGCAGATCCCTGAACAAAAACGGAGAGAAGGAGAGAAGAAAGGCTAGAGACAAAGCCAGGAAGAAACAGAAATAGAAGGGAAAAGGAGGGGAAGCAAAAAGCAAAAGTAGGGTTTCAGAGAGGAGCTGGTTACATGGGCGGATTGAGAAAGTTTGCACTTAAACATCTGATCGCCCCTAACAGGCATCTTCCCCAATGCTAGCACAAACTTCCTCCATTAACGTTGTTTGCAGCTCTGCTATGACTTGAAGGGAGAAGACTTCATTTTTATTCTCCCCTAAACGTCTTGATTAGAAAAGCAGCTACAGAAGCAATTTGGCTGACAGGTTCTTTCAGGCTGCTTTGGCCAGCCAGCTGCTGCCAAATCCAGCGCGCAAGGGCCAAACTCTGCCTCCCTTCCCTTACTGGTGGCAGTTGTTGAAATCTTTCACTTCCTCTACCCAGTTGCCTGTTTTCCCAAAGCTTGCAGGACCTTCATTATCTTGGAGACATCTTCTGCACATCGCAAGTTGGCTGGACTAAGCCACAGTTTAGAAAGGCTTAGGGGAGATAAGAGAGAGAGAGCTAGCCAGTGTGACTGAACCAACCTCATTTTCTTAAGAATCCAAGCTAAAAACATGGGGGATAAACAACACAAAAGTGGAAAAAGTTCTAATTTACTAATTACAATAACAATAAAACCCAATCATTAAAAAAGAAACAGTTAAAGCTGCAAACTAACAACTGCTTAGATAGTTATCAGTAACAGCATTTACAAGGCCCAAGTTCTTGAAAACCATGAAAACGAATAGCTCAGGATATCATAAATTTTATACTGCTCCCATAACAAACCTGCACACGATATACAAGAAAATGCATATTTCATTGCCGCTCAACAGTCTTAGCTCCTATCCAGACTACAGACATTCTTTTCGGTATAATTTTATAATATGCACACAACTCAAAGCCTCTTTGTAAAAGAAACATAAAAATGATACATGCGCATATTAAAGACTCGTATTTATCAGTCTCAAATGTAAGTTCACGTACACGGTTAATGTTATCATAAATCAACCGCTCTCTCTGTTAAAGCATATACGCAACCTCATTATCGAGAAATGCTATTTATGAACACTAGAGCAAGTAATGCAACCATCGTCTGAAAAAATATTTGTTAAAAATATTTCCTATCGGAAGGAACCACTCAAAGGATATATCATGAAAGCGACATAAAAATAAAACCCACCAATTAAAAATATGCGAGGGCTTGAGGCTCAAGGAGCCAGCATCAGGAGGGAGAAACACGTATTTCCTGTTTAATAAAAGCAGTGACCTTAGCTAGCCGCACTCCTCAGGTGGGTGCTTTGAAGATCCTCCGTAACGTTGGGGCAAAGCTCTGTCAAAACAATTTCTGGGGAGAAAACTGGGTTTTCCAGCAGAAGAGTAACCCTCTTCCCTTCTTCTGAAAATGTATTTCTTAGGGTTTGGACAAACACACGCACGCACGCAAGTGAACGAGCGTGCTCTGCAGCCTGTTGCTTCTTCACAGGGTGGGGATGGGGCAGAAGAGCCGGCTGCCCACCTCGGGCCGCTCTTTGCCGTCCGGGGCCTGTCGCCGGCTTCTCCTGCTGCCTCAGGCGGCGCCTGGCCGCGGCGAGCAGGGGGAGCGCGTCTCCCTTCCATCCCCTTCCCGCTCCAGCTACAGGTTAAGGTGACTGTGGCGCGTGCACGGAGGGAAGGAGCGCGCCCCGCAATCTGAACCGCGGCCTCCCGCTAACGCTCTGGGTGGCTAACGGCTCATCAGGACTGAAACGGGTTCGTGCGCGGTTCACTTGCAGTTGAGGCTGCGATAAGCTTCCTATTTAGACCCCGCGACGCGACGAATTTCCGCCCAGCTGCAATCTGTTGACAACGCTACCGCATGGACAAGCAATCTCATAGAGAGAGGAGATAGAGATCTGCTGTACTCTGGCAATGCTCTTTTGCTTTTTTGGTGCTTTTTTGCACCTTGTCAGGCCGTAATTTGATATTCTTTTACCGTTTCTATGGTTGGGGGGGTGAGGGGGGGGGAGAAGGCCATGTAATTAAAAAAAAAAAAAAAAAGTCACTTTTTCACCCCTTTGTTGAGTAATGACACAAATAGTAAAACGTTCAGATTGCATCAGGGAATGGAAAAGCCCCACGGAGAAAAGAGCCTGACAAAAGCTTCATTTTCAGGTAAAATTGCACAGTGCTCGGGGCGCTGGATACACTCAGCGATGGGGTTGTTTTTGGTCCCCCCCCCCCCCCCCCCCCCACCTTTCATCCCCACGCATCCCTCTGGATGTTAAGAGATTTTCCCCCGGGGACGTTTAAAAGGGCTGCAGAGAAATGGGGTTTTAGCCTCTCTAATGTCTTCCGAAACCTCACAGCAATTCACAGCCGTGAACAACATACGAGGCGCTCGGTGAGAGCCGGGGCCAGCGAAATCAGCTGCCGGCTCCGGCCGCGGCTCACATCCTGTGGTAAAATCAGTTTCAATCGGGGTCCTTTTTGGTAATATATACATGTACACACACACACACACATACATATATATATATATATATGTGTGTGTGATTTTTTTTTTTTTCCTAAAGCCATTTGATATTTCTGGCTCCTGCCTGGACGCCCGTCAGAGACAAAGTGAAGGGGCTAGTCCAAAAAAAAAAAAAAAAAAGGGTTGGTTTAGGGGAAAAGTCAGGAGAATGGGTTTTGTGGAACAATTGGTACAAGGTGCCAACCACCCTGTCCTTTCGCAGACCCCGGTGAGCCCGCAGAAACCTCCCGCTGCTGCAATTCAGACTCCTTGTCGGCGGGCTAACACGCGCCCTGGAAGCCGGTACCTGTCAGTCAGGCAGAACCTTCCAGAAGGGAGGCGAGTCTTGGCGGCAGTCTGCAGGCAGGTCCCCCTTGTAATCGGGCATCGAAAACGGTCCGGTGACAGCAGGGGTCTCGCCAATTCGGCCCATCACTTGCCTGCGGGCCCGAAGCGGGGGATAGGTATAAAAGGGGCACGCGCGAGCCCAGCTTTTGGCGATGGGGGCGGCGACGGGGGGGAAGAGGAGAGCTGAATTCCCTCAAGCGACTGCTTGTCCCTTCCCCCTTCTCCCCCCGCCCCCCACGCCTCCCGCCATATCCACCAGCCCCCTTTTCCCTTGCCGCTTGGAGCTCGTGCACACATATATCCTTCTAAATACTGTACTTCTTCCTGTTTCACGTTGTGTGGAGTTTGAGTGTCGAGTTATTAATTAGTTGTGTAGTGCTGCCGGCGTTATTACTACTTTTTAATCGTTATGACTGCCGGTGAGACGTATTCGACTTTGTTTCTGGCCCTTAACGGCGAACCCGTTCACAAGCGACGGGGACACCCCATGCCGCCGCGCCGAACCTTTCCTGTGCTGTGGGGACCAGAGGGTCAGGATGCTCCGTGGTTGGGCTCAGCCGCCCCTCCCGGACCTCCCGCGACAAGGACCGTGCCGGAGGATGGCACGGGCTGGGATTTGAGACGTACCAGGCAAATGGTGCGCGTCAGGACACCAGGCAGCGAGGACGGGCTCCGCGCGTCCGCGCGCGCTTTCCAAGCCAGAACTGGGACGTACGGCGCGGGTGTGTGAAGCTTCGTTGAACTCCAGGGAAAACGCGCGCCTGGATGTGAAGTGGGAGGATCATTTCTGAACAGTGCCCGTAAGAAACGGCATTTGTGGCCGTTGATATTGGCAGGACAGCAGCTAGAGCATGGCGTTCCCAGGTTTGTTTGCCTGGAGGATAAATATCTCGTAGTGACCGTTCACCTCAGGCCACCATGGCCAACCTTCAGCACTGAATTTTCCACGTTCACCCCCTTGGTGTAGTTGCAAGGGAGGGGGTATTTTAAGCAAGCAGCAGACAGATGTGCAGCCAGAACCATTTATAGCCTAGAATAAAGGAACAGCCCCTGTGAAACCCAGAGCCCAAAATAATGGCCGAAGTTGGGTTTGTAGAGGGAGTGGTGAGAAACGTGAAAATGCACCACACACAACCCAAAAGCCGCTTTGGCTTCATTGCCATGGGAAGGGTTTGGGGACTTCACATCTTGCAGCAATGGCATTTATTGTGTAGACCCCTTTTCGGTTTGCGTCTAGCCATGAGGCAAACTATTGGATTTCACTTCAGATCTACGTCTTGTCCAAGGGTTTCCTCTGCTCCAGGATGACCATAAAAACATCAGACAGATGAGTGGGGACCTTCTCATGGAGGCAAAGTAGCCGAGAGCTCATTGATCTTGGCTCTAAACCACTGTGCAGGATTAGGGTAGGACTGCAAATGATTTCAGCCCCGGCTCGTTAAGAGACTTCCTTCTCCTTACATCAGACTGCTTCAGCCAGGATCACCCCCAACTGAGGACACTTTGGACTCAACTAGAAGAACTACGCTGGGATGACATGAAGCGAGAGTCTTGAGTGGCAGGCAATTGTATAAGGTCAGTGGGAAACCTAGCTCGTGCCAGTCTGACTTGGTGGAAGAGAGGTGGATTAGGGGGCCCTGATTAGGAGGCTTCACATGCCCAAGAGATCATTAGCCTGTCCAGGCTGTTTATCCCCATTTTCAGCTACCAATCCTAAATTGCCAGGACTGTGAAGGCAGCATGCAGCTGGGCTCCCCATGCTGAGGCCCAGAAGCCATGCTATGATAAATGCACATGGGGGACTGGCTGGAGGCCAAAGCCCTGCCCCAGGTCTTGGCATGGCAGAGAGGGAAGCACCCGAGGTCATTAGAGCTGTATCTGCCTGCAAGGTCCACCTGCTAGAGGCCGCTGAGACACTGAAGCACCAGCAGCTCTGTATTATAAGCAGCCTCTTTCTCTTCTCCATCTACTGCTCCTGATTTAAATCTTATCAATGCCGCTAAACTTTTTAATGTATATCAATTGGGTAAAGTTCACAAACAAAGCAGGGATCGATTGCTGGAATAATAAAGTATTGATCACGTTGACACTAACCGATGAACCTTGAAATCAATAATGAACACAGATCACATTCACATAGCACATTCAGTTACTGTTAACTCGGTGGCACGCTCCTTGGCACGGCAGATGGGAAGGGAAAACCATTTCATATCTCCACATGTTTTGAAAAACACTGCAGCAGGTACTGCTGAGCAAATACATTGCTCTACGCCCCAAGCTCTTCTCCTCAAACACTCTCTCCATCTCTCTCATCGCCCTCATAGAATTTTCCAAGCCTATTCTAGCTAGAGTTTCTCTCAAATATTGGCAGGGAGACATACGCCATTTCAGAGGGAGTCTTGCCTGTGCAACGTGTGAATACTTGCTTATCACTATCAGAAATTCCTCATCTGATATATTTGAGGACTGCATTTGTAGTTTCATGGTAGGATCACATCAAGGATTTGTCATCCTAGACTAAAAACCTGCTCTTCTGCTTTCAGGTTCCCTGCCTAAAGCAGATATTTTGATTCTGGGTTCCCAAGAGAAGGGGGACACTGATACTGGTACTACTTTTGATTGCACAGTATTGATGGGACCTGTACTAATTGGTACAATTTTGTACAAACTGGACTTGGATAGGGGTAAGATGGGAATCAGAAAAAGGTTTCTAATTGTGAGGCTCTGTAAGTAGGGCTGCTGAGGCAAAGCCTGAGCTAGGGTAAAGTAGGTTTGACCACCGTGAGAATGAGATTATGTGGTGGTACTGGAGCAGGTGCCCCTGCAAGGTCTTCCTGCATATAACTCTCCTTACCACTCTCTGTAACTGTGCTGTGGCTGCATAGCATAGTGGTGCGCCTGGGAAAATGCTCCTGGGGCTTCAGATGAGCTGGGGCCACAAGCCTTTTCCTTTCTGTGTGGCTACAGCATAGCAGGATCTTGGCCCACTTCTGGGGTGCTGGGCACTGCTAGGATAGCACTACAGACTGCCGGAAGGCGGCTGCACTCAGAGAACTGTTCCTGGAGGTACACAGAGAACGACGTTCCTTTTCATTCCCCTGCCGCGCCACGGTTCACGCCTCCCAGACAGAGTGGCATGACTTGCCTCAGTCGATGGTCACCTCCGAAGTACAGGAAATCACACAGATTTCCCCTACCGATGGCCTGATCCACGAAATTTTACACCTTATGCTTCCCGCAAAGTATGACAAGCCAGGGCATAAAATCAGGGAGGGGAGATTTACGCCAGGCGATGGCTTCCCCGCTGTTGTTCAGCTCTCTAAAGAAGCGGGGGCAGGTTTCCCTTTGCCTTTGTTGCTCTCTATGAAAATCATGAGCAATTCTATTTTCATACGTCAGGGAAGAAAACTACCCCCCTGCCTGGTCTAGACAGGGCAGCAATACCAAATTGTTCTTTTTAGAAGAGCATTTACTGTTTCCAAAGGTTTAAGAGAGTAGGAGGCAGCTCATTCAGTTATTCACTTGGACTCAGAGCCATTAGACACAGATCTTAATGGATAGTATTGATTGAAAGAAACAAAGCAGTGTTTTTCTTTTTTTCTGTCAAGGGATTTCTAGGTGAAGATGAGAAAAGTTTGCAGCTTACACTCTTAACAGCAAAATACCATATTACAAGATGCCCAGAAGACTCTCAAGATAACACGTTGGTGAGAGAAAGAAATATGCAAGGTGTTAATGGGATAACAAATTAATAGTGGACAGGATTAGCAAGGGGCACAGACTGGTGCCAGGGCTCCTGAGGTCTCCGGTGTCAAGATTTAATCCATTCTTGCCATTTTGTCCTAACTGGCACATGAACACAATGGGAACCCACCTGGTTCCTGGTACCTTTGGGATCTCCAGTGGGTGCTGGGACAGAGAAGTCATTGTAAGTGGCCAAAATACAATTCTAGGGGAAATCAGTGCCTGCATTACCTAGAAAGCTAGATTGAGCCTGTCCTCTAACATCTGAGAACTGTGATAAAGCAGCAGGCTTGGAAACAGTTTTAAAAATCGTTACCTGTCTCTCTAACCTACAATGTTTCCATCCAGCTGCCAGTCATTTTGTAAGATCAGGAGCAAGGACATGCAAGTTTGGGGCCCTGAGACTCAGTGATGCATCTAATACTGTTTTGCTGTGATCCACAAGCAGATGGCTGTGGTCACCTAGATTTCCTGAGCGGACCATCCCAATCCTGACAATTGCCCAGGCACAGAGGTGACAGGTAAACCCAAAGTTTCACGGTCACCTTCCTTACCAAAAGACTTTGAGCCACATATCCAGCTTCAGGAACCATATGGACTTGGCCGAGCCTAGTTTTATCTACAGAACAACCCTCTGACCTTTCCTGTTGCCCTTGAAGGTACTAACCCCAGAATGTCTGGGGAGGCAGCAAAAGCCACGATGTCTGTGCTATCAGTTGTATTTGATTCCAAATTTCCAACCATTTCAAACAGAACTGGGTATACAAACCCTATATGCAGCTTTTCGCATTCAACCCTCTGTTCTAGCAGCCTTGGGAGCCTTTGAAAGTTCTCCTGTCTCTCATAAAATATTGATCTCAGGCCTTTTAAATGAGTAAGAGACCATGATATCACACTGCTCGCAAGTTGTTCATTCCCTACTGGCATGGGAACAAAAACAAAAGGGCTTTCATTTTCACTCTACTTTTGTTATGGAGAAGAGGGATGGATCACAGAATGGGACATTTCATTGCCTTAATGAAGCTGCTGATTTTGGACAGGCCATGAAGGTCACTAGAATTTTGGAGGGATAATTGCTCCCCTGGTTCCCTTGGTAGTGGTGCTTAGTTGTTATCGACGTAATGCTCTTTAATACTTCACCCAGTGCTGAAGAGCCTTCTTGACGATATTCTGTCTCTCTCTTTGATAAGTAATTTATTACCTCTCCCCTCCTCCCCCCATCTTTTTAAAGGCCCCCTGTCTTTCCTAGATCACGTTAACAAGACAGCTATGGAGAACTGTGGCCCTAGGGGTCTTCATTACTTCCTCCTAGATTTATGTTCCTTTCTGGTTTAATACAGTGTTTTGGGCATGATTTCTCAATGATGAGGTCACGGAAAAGTTGCCAGGGGTCAAGATCCTTTTATTTATGGTTATATGGGAGAGGAGCTCTAAAACTTGTGTTTAGTTGCAGCAGGGCCTCAGTATGGAACATGCTGACAACAGAAAGGATACGAGCACTACTGCGTTTGTGATTTATCTAGTGCTCCAGGTGTGAGGGGGTGCTGCAGAGTGCATGGGGCCAGCTCCAAAGGATTTACAAAGCTAACGTTTGCTCCTACAGGAGAACATGAGGAAGGCAGAGACCAAACGCTCACAAAGACTCTCATTGCTCAAGGATCAGTCCAGCCTATGCTGCCAAGGCTGCACCTTTCAGGTGGGCCACAGAAAGGAAAAAGCGCTTGCAAGAAGGCACACAAATGGAGCACCTCGCCAAAGAGACTTGCTCACTGGGCTGTGTCCCTGGCAGGGCTGGACAGGACAAAATCAAGTCCCTTCAGAAACTTCCTGGTGACACCAGACCCTGAGGTCTAACGGTCCTCATTTTCCTGTGGCTCACCCCGCTGCCGGATGACGCTCAGCCTTCCTCGCCCACGTCAGCAGATTCGGAACTGCAAGGCATGCAAACCAAATACCCTCCTGTCAGAGCCCCATCTCCTAGGGAGAGGAGCACTAGGACTTCCTCAGAGCAATGCCACTGCCCTTAAGGAGGGCCTGTGGGTGAACCCAGGCCTAGGCAGGCAGCCTGGCTGGATCTGCAGGCTCCCACAGCCCAGTGGAGGAACTCTGTCTGAAATACCCCACTGCAGCCCTCACAGAATCACAGAATCGTTTAGGTTGGAAGGGACCTCTGGAGATCATCTAGTCCAACCTCCCTGCTCAAGCAGGGTCACCTAGAGCACACTGCCCAGGATCACATCCAGACGGCTTTTGAATATCTCCAGGGAAGGAGACTCCACCACCTCTCTGGGCAACCTGTTCCAATGCTCTGTCACCCTCACAGTGAAGAAGTTTTTTCTCAGGTTCAGATGGAACTTCCTGTGGTTCAGTTTGTGCCCATTGCCTCTTGTCCTGTTGCTGGGCACCACGGAGAAGAGGCTGGCCTCATCCTCTTGACACTCCCCCTTCAGATACTTGTACACGTTGATGAGATCCCCTCTCAATCTTCTCTTCTCCAGGCTGAACAGGCCCAGCTCTTGCAGTCTTTCTTCATAGGAGAGATGCTCCAGCCCTCTAATCATCTTGGTAGCCCTCCGCTGGACTCTCTCCAGGAGTGCCATGTCTCTCTTGGACTGGGGAGCCCAGAACTGGACACAGTACTCCAGGTGAGGCCTCCCCAGGGCTGAGGAGAGGGGCAGGATCACCTCCCTCCACCTGCTGGCAACACTCTGCCTAATGCACCCTAGGATCCCATTGGCCTTCTTGGCCACAAGGGCACACTGCTGCCTCATGTTTAACTTGTTGTCCACCAGCACTCCCAGGTCCTTCTCTGCAGAGCTACTTTCCAACAGGTCAGTCCCCAGCCTGTACTGGTGCATGGGATTATTCCTGCCTAGGTGCAGGACCTTGCACTTGCCTTTGTTGAACTTCGGGAGGTTCCTCTCCGCCCACCTCTCCAGCCTGTCCAGGTCCCTCTGAATGGCAGCACAGTCTTCTGGTGTGTTAGCCTCTCCCCCCAGTTTAGTATCATCAGCAAACTTGCTGAGGGTGCACTCTGTCCCTTCCTCCAGGTCATTGATGAATATATTGAACAAGACTGGGCCCAGGACTGACCCCTGGGGGACACCACTAGCCACAGGCCTCCAACTTGACTCTGCGCCATTCACCACAACCCTCACCCACATCTGGGACTGAGAAAGATCTCTCAAGCCAAATGTAAGACCCAGTCTCATCTGATCTTCCCTTACAAATTATGGACCTGAAAAAATTTCACCTACCCACTGGCTTGGCGATGAAGGAAGCAGTGCAATGCACACTCCCCATGGATTATATTCAGCCTTGCTAAGGATATAGGCTGGCCAGAGACATGAATGTGGTCTCCCACTCACCTGACCTACACTTCTGAGAACTGAGGTAGGAAACAGCGTACTTAGATAATATCTGTTCTCTTTTTACTCCTGTATTTCTCAGCAGAGGCAGGTTTGCAGTCATTGTTTCATCCTCATCCTTGCACCCACTCACAAGGGTGTGCTAGCTGTTTCCCCATCCAGCTCAGTGACCCACCTGTGCTTGGCACCTCCAGCTCTGCACTGTCCTTTTTCTCAGATGATTTCCCTCTGCTGCTAGCAGTAGGCTTGCTCTTGGTTAGCAATGGAAATGCTACCACCTTCAGGATCCCCCTGCACCTTTCCTCTTTTGTCAGTACAGGGGAAGCGTGCATCCCACAAGCCTGGAGGGCTCTGAACCACAGGTATCCTGATGAATCCAAAAGACGATTAGCAGGGCAAGACCTTCTACTAGAACATCCCTCCCCCCCCACCCACCCCCATCAAACACTCAGCTGGGGAAAATAATCACAGCTGCATTCAGATGAATGCACCCTGATTTACACCAATGGATCCACACTAATTTAGACCAGCTGGTGCCAGCCTTTTGCAAGACTACTATAAAAAGAGATTCTGACTACCAGCCCTTCCATTCTCACAACTCCAACCCATAATTTAGTGATAGATGACCTTAAAAAAAATGTCCTGGGTGCCTGTAAAGTGAAAGGGAGAGAGAAAGCACTTCACCATGTAGGCTAGCACTGGCAAAGAAGTGATTTCCGCAGTACTAACAAAGGAAACAAATGTAGAAAATAATAATGCATCAATTTCAATATGCAGGAGCCATCATAATGGCTAATAATTGAGCAAAAGGTTGCAGTGGGCTGCAAAAGCTCACCTTTCTCTGAAACAGATCCTTTGACAGCTTCAAAACTTAAAAAAACCTCTGAAAACCTATTAAAGCTAACAGAACTGTTCTAGGTTTGAGGAATAATGATCTCTTTCAAATCCTTTTTAAAGAATTAAACAGAAGAAAGACTTCCTGTGGCAGGCCTATCCTGGGCTAAATCTCTGTCACGCCACATTGGTATTGGATGGTTTTCCTACTAGGTGTCCTGTCTCGACTGCTGGATCTTCTCTGCTTTACTTTGGATTGAAATGTTTATAGTACTTAGAAAGGGCCCGAAACTGTCTGCTTTGTATCGCTCTGCTGATGTGAAACCAGCTTTGAAATCTTGTCTAACAGGCCAGTTAGAAGAGGTTTGCAACCCATTTGTATCAATCAGCCCTTGCAGAGCCACTAGAAATGTTTGAGGTACGTTTAGCCCAGACCAGACAGGGAAACCCACCGCTGCATAGGTACAAAATTTTGCACATGTACCTTCTTTATCTTTCATTTTGAGAAATAAGGTGGAGCTGGAGTGATTAGCAGTGGTGTGTGGGGAGAGAATGAAATCTAAAGCATTTCTTGGTGCTATCCAGTTTCTTGTGTAACATTAATGGGTGCATTTTATACTTGTGTAAGTTAGATACATGCCAGAGAAATCTGAATCAAGGTGTTAATACTTAGCACAAACACATTGCCTGCTGTTTCTCAAGGTTTGAAAAGGTGATCAAGAATTATTAGGATTAAAGGCTGATTTCGGCTGACTTGATCAGATGACGTTTGGGTGTAATTTAAGCTAAAAATACAGGGAAGGTATAAACAGATTTTATTTCTATATGAAATGATGTCTCTTCATTTTGTAAATTGGGAAAGGTTATTTGGACTGGATCTGCAATGAAAATAATCATGTCCTGTTCCTCATCTGACATATTTAAACCTGTTCCCTTCCTGTATCACCTGCATGTTTTCGCTTTCTGGAAATGACTGCCTGTCCAGAGCCATGTTGCCTGAGCCACGTGGGAACCGATTTAGATTCTACTGGAAGTGGCGGTTCACAGCTGCAATCACTGATATTTCTCGGAGTAAGTACTGAAATGTGTCCAGACACTTTAAACTAGTGCTGGAAGATGTGGAGAGAGAGAAAAAGAGATGCTCTTTGGTGGAACAACATTGCCACCTCATGGTGCAGGTGAATCTCTACAAAGCCTGCATTGATGCTTCCACAAACTGTTCAAGGTCGCAAGCTGCAAAGGCTGGGGAGTCACACCGCAGAAAATCCCGGCCCTTCAAAAGAAAGTAAGCAAACTTCACCAGTCTGCTCCCAGCATTGTAGCGAGGCCAAAGGTGGAGGGCCTTTAATCAGTCAAACCAGAGTTTCTGAGGAACCCATCAGAAATATCTCCCCTGTCCCTGCTCTCCCATGATGATCCTGCTGCTGCCTCTCCACTAGCCACTGCTTTCTCCACTTTAGAGTTCTTCTGTTAATTCTCATTTTCTCCCGCTTCACTAATAATTTCCCATGCGGCACCATATCAAATGCTTTATTGAACTCCAGATAGATTAGATCTACCAAATTTCCCTTGTCTGGAAAACCAATTATCTTATCAAAGGAAGATGTCAGCATAGTCTGGCACAAACTGCCTTTGGTAAACCTATGTTGCACTTTATCTCATTTTTCTCGGTGCCTTTAATTAATGTTTCCTTCAGAATTTGTCCTACAATCTTGTGTATAGCTAAAGATAGGTTAATGCATCCGTAGCTGGCTAGCTCATGTGTTTTACCTTTCTTATCTTCCTTTGCTTTCCTTATAATCTGTTTGCTTTTTGGCCATTCAGTGCCATCCAATCCAAAAGACTCATCAGAAATCTCTGCTTTCCCCTTGGGACATCATGCCCCACCTCTCTCCAACTGGGATGGAGATGACCCTGCCCCTTAGGCTTCAACTCGGTCCTGTCTTGAGTTCTGCTTTCACCACACATGTGGTTGCTTTCATTTCCTCCTCATATTCCAGTTAACCATCTGCCTTCATTCCCCAATCCACCCTGACCTTTCCCTCCAAAACTGCAGACAAGTACCTGTTTAATTCTGAGGCAATGCTTTGATCACCCTTTATCTCAGCCTTGCTTTTGCTGGCTTGCTGCCCCCCTTTCTGCCTACTTTTATGTATATGGCTAAGGATCTTTTTGATGTTTTGTTTTGTTTGTTTGTTTTTTTCTTACCTGTGCAAAGTCAAACTCAGTCTGGCTGTAGCCTTCCCCTCACTTCAAAGACACTGCTCCCTGCTGAGCAGCCCTTTTGTCCATTCCTGTCGTCTCTCTGTCTACACTCCACGTCTGGGAGATCTGGAGCCTATCCTCACCCCTCATCCCAGCGTGCAACATCATGAGAGTTTAATTAAAAGGTATAAACTGAGACAGCTCCTAATCAGTCAGACTAAAGTTATTTTTTATGGCCAGCTTTTCTACTAAAACCAAATTGAAAGCAACATCCTCTCCCTTTTCACTGTCCTCCTTGTGACACAGCAACCTGGTAAATGGGATGGGTAAATGAAGCTCCTGGCCACAGTTTTCTGGAAGTGTGGAGAAGCTGGTGAGGATTGGAGGGTGACTGATCAGGGGATGGTCTGGGGCAAGCAAGACCGTTAAGGAGAAGGTGTTGAGTTTGAGGAGAGTTGGGTCTAGCTTGATAGAGTGACACGGGAACTGGTGAAGTTCGACAGTTTTAGCAGGCAGCCTTCCAGCCACATCATACTGATTATATCTGGTTTCCTCACTTCATTAGAGAGAGCTTTTCACTAATTGTTCCTTTTGCTGGATTATTGCTCTTGTCAGTGTCAGCACTTTCCTTTTCATGGTCTATCAGCCCATGTCTGGCATTCCTCCAGGGCTTGCCTCTGACTATGTGCTCACTTCAAGAAAGGAGATTACATGAGCTTCTCCCAGACTTCCCCCAGGATTTCTTAGCCTAGAGCTTGCCCTGATGTTGTGCCAGCCTCAAACCCAAAAGGTGCTTCCTGTGGGAAACATGTGGAGGCCCTCTCTCTTGTGAGGAAACCTCTTTCCATCCTAAACCCACTCTCCTCACTCTAATCCATGAGCCACCTGGCGTAGAACAGGCCAGTGGACTCCCATAGATAACTCATGCTGTCCCCATATGCTGGGGGCAGAACGCAAAAGCGGGTAGTGCAAGGTGTATATACAGCATGCAGGACAGATAGGGTCTGAGCCATGAATGTGGCTCAGAGACACCTCTGCAGCTCCCAAGTAATTGGAGAAAATATTCTTACCCTTGGGAGTAGTCCTATAAACATGCTAGCACAGAGTACTGTTCACGGAAAGGTGTTATACTGGCTCTGACCTCGTGGACATGCAGGTGGCTGGAAGAGAGAAATGAGGGCAAGGGCCCCATGAATTTTAGCTGTCAAAACGTAATTCTAACCTTTCCCATCTATGGAAATGACATGATGTGACGGAAGTTAAGGTAGAATGGAAGTGACTGGTTCCAGCAGATATGCCTTGCAGAATTTTGAGGGGGAAAATCCTGAATTCTGGATAGTGATACCCTGAGATTATTGTACTGGGGCAGTAATGCAACTTTCCATCACAGCAGGGCCATAAATTTAAATCTTACCTAGCACTTGCGATATGTCCTCTCCAGGTGACATAGCCATCGATGGATATTTGGTCATGTAAGCTGGGGAGCTGAAGATGCTCACAGTGTTGTTAGCCAAAGGCATCCTCTTTGGCGTTGTGAATGCTTAAAAAAACCTGGAGAAGGCAGCTATCCCAGTAGTCAGCTAGTTAGGCTTTGGCAGATCCTCAGCCAAAAGTTGCATTTTGGCATGGTGGCTTCCCATCTTTTTTAAATCTGTCCCATTGGATGCATGTCAAAATACACTGACAGCTAGATATGCCCTCTTGGAAACTCTTGCAGTTTGCTAACTTTCCGTATACAGTGCTGTGGCAGCTCCTTGGATGGGGGTACCATGTTGTTCCCATGAAAAAAGGAGGTCAGAATGGTGGCTAGCAGGGGCAGAGTGCCTGGACTCATCAGGTGCAACAAGGAGGAAGTGGCTGGGATTAGCTACTTCTAGAAAGATTAGCTACTTCTGCAACAAACCCTGCTGAGATGGTAGGGCCAGTAGCCATGCTAGGCCAGTAGCCATGGCACCATGGGGTTGCCAAAGTGCCTCCCCAGCTTCCCGAGCAGCTCTGCACCCCCTTCTGCCTTTTTTCTGTCACTACCAGATGGTGACCAGGCCCTCCGCTAGCTGGAGGAAAGCCATCTCTCACAGCTGATCTGCTCTATCCACAAGCTACCAGATGTAGCTTGCAAGTGCATAATTTGTGGTTATTTGGTTCATCTCTTCTGCTCTGCTCTATGTCAGTGCACAGCATTTTATGGACCTATTTGTGAGAATAAAAGCTACATACTGAACTTGCTCAGAAGCAGCAAAAGCCCCATCTCCAAAGTATGTGTTATAACTAACTGGTCAAAAAGGCACAAATGGGGCATTGCACTGAATAGACAAACAGGCATCGATAAGGGCTTTGTAGTGGAGCTCCAGGATCTGAAACAAACAGCTTTGTTGTCCTCCTTTGCAATCTTTGGATCAGGAAGCCATTCTCCTGAGATTTGTTTTGTTTTCCTTCCTCTGTACATAGGATAAAGCAGGCAGAAAATGTGAAGCTGTTATTAGAGGCAGAGCTCCAAGCAATCAAGAAAACTCTGAGAGAGAAGTGTGAGTCATACACCAAAACCAAATGTACCTGAAGAAACTAGTAGTGTTATACACAACCTCATAATGACTTTATTTCTGTTATGATTGTTGCTGTTGATCTGGTTATTACCTTTCTCACTTAAAAAAAAAAACCCTGTGGCAACAACTACAAAAATATTATTTGCTTGCATTATTCTTTAGGTGGTTCCTGTGCTGGAGGCAGCAAGTACTTACAATCGCTCAGTACATAATGGAGAAATTCATTCCAATAATAATAATAACAACATTTATTATTTTTGAAATACAAGTCTGATGAATGTATGAATATAGAAAGCTGTTGTAGCTGGCTCTTTGTGAAACGGTAATAAAATCAAGTGTGATTTTCTAATAGACTTCTGCTGCAAATTTCAAATGCACTTATTCCAAAAGTGCATTCATTACAGTTCAGCTCCTAGTCCTTGGGTCACCCTGGGGGTTTGGAGAGGAGGACTCTGCTGGAAGCAAACATAGGCCCCAGGCAATGACTATGTCGTGTTGGAAGCAGTTTATATGTCATGGGCATGTTGCAGAGTCTGTCCCTACCATGCCTTTTGATCCACCCTCTAGCAATGACAGCAGTAAGATCAGGCATGCCTACTCACACAGTGCGCAGGCAGCTTTTTCTTTCTGATGTTATTCAGGAGACGGCTTCAGCCACCCCATCACCTATGGAGTAGAGCACTCAGAGGGCATGGCAGAGCAGGGGTTCAGCTCCAGGCAGACCAAACTGCTGAGGCCACTGTGTTGGCAGAGCATTTATGAATGTTTGTTATCCTATTATAAAAAGCCCTGGGAATGTGAGCTGGCTTGTGATGAGGAAGACTCTCTTTCTTGCAGGCCCAGTGATCTCTTGTGTGGAGTTTTATCGTTCTCCAACGTGTCTCTTCAGGGGCAGAGCTTGGGAGCTGTGTGGGTACAGAGAACTTGGGCTCTAGCAAAATAATGCCTGTAGTAGTGCTACAACCTGGGGGGATTTGCTCTCAACTGCCCTGCTTGGATACTAACGACAGGTGAGGAGTTGACGGGCTCTGTTTCTCAGGGATTTCTGCCTTGCAGGGACTGCAGGATTGAGCAGACTGAACTGCAGTGGCTGAAATATAATTTGTAGTGTGTTAAACTGGTAGTTTACAATGGTTCTGGTCAGAGGTAATGGAACTGGTTTTAATGGGAGGGAGATTTTTAGAAAGTGTTTTTTGCCAAGTGAGGCCTAAAAGGTCTAATGGTGTTTGCCTTCTGATACAGCTTCATAAAAATCCTGTGCTATGTAATGCCAGACTTGAAAGCACAGAATCACAGAACGGTTGAGGTTGGAAGGGACCTCTGGAGATCATCTAGTCCAACCCCCCTGCTCAAGCACGGTCACCTAGAGCACATTGCCCAGCATTGTGTCCAGATAGCTTTTGAATAGCTCCAGGAAAGGAGATTCTACAACCTCCTTGGGCAACCTATTCCAGTGCTCAGTCACCCTCACAGGAAAGTTTTTCCTCATGTTCAGATGGACGTTCTTGTATTTCAGTTTGTGCCCGTTGCCTCTTGACTTATTGCTGGGCACCCCTGAGAGGAGTCTGGCCCCTTCCTCTTTACGCCCTCCCTTCAGATATTTAGACACATTGATAAGATCCTTCCTCAATTTCTCTTCTCCACGCTTAACAGGCCCAGCTCTCGCAGCCTTTCTTCAGAGGGGAGATGCTCCAGTCCCCTCATCCTCTTTGGAGCCCTTTGCTGGACTCTCTCCAGTAGAGCCAGGTCTCTCTTGGACTGGGGAGCCCAGAACTGGACACAGTACTCCAGGTGAGGCCTCCCCAGGGCTGAGGAGAGGGGCAGGATCACCTCCCTCCACCTGCTGGCAACACTCTGCCTAATGCAGCCCAGGATACCCTTGGCCTTCTTTGTCACAAGGGTACATTGCTGGATCATGGTCACTTGTCCACCAGGACTCCCAGGTCCTTCTCTGCAGAGCTGCTTTCCAGCAGGTCAGCCCCCAGCCTGTACTGGTGCATGGAGTTATTCCTCCCTAGGTGCAGGACCCTGCACTTGCCTTCATTGAATTTCATGATCTTCCTCTCTGCCCAGCCCTCCAGCCTGTCCAGGTCCCTCTGAACAGCAGCACAGCCCTCTGGCGTGTGAGCCACTCCTCCCTGTTTTGTATCATCAGCGAATTTTCAGAGGGTGCACTCTGTCCCTTCATCCAGGTCAATAGTGAATAAGTTGAACAGTCCTGGACCCGCTGAGCCCTGGTGTACACCACTAACTACAGGCCTGCAACTAGACTTTGTGCCACTCATCACAACCCTCTGAGCTCTGCCATTCAGCCAATTTCAATCCACCTCACTGTCTGCTCATCTAACTTGTACTTCCTCAGCTTGCCTATGATGATGTTATGGGAGACAGTGTCAAAAGCCTTCCTGAAGCTGACATAAACAACATTCACTGCTCTCCCCTCATCTACCCAGCCAGTCATTCCATCAGAGGAGGCATTCGGGTTGGTTAAGCATGATTTCCCCTTTGTGAATCCATGCTGACTACTCCTCATCACCTTCTTATCCTTCATATGCTTGGAAATGGTGTCCAGGATGAGAGCTCCATCACTTTTCCAGGGAACGAGGTGAGGCTAACTGGCCTGTAGTAGCACTGCTAACCAAACTGTCCTATTCTTTACAGTGTTGGCAATAGCATGTCTTCAGTGAACAGCCTTTTTTTTAAAAAAAAAGGTCTGTCCAATACAAAAAAGCAGTTAAAATCATATCAGGATTTTAGGGAACTAACAGATGATATATAAATTAATAACATAGAGACTGACTAAATTAAAGTGGAGGAAGGCTATAATAACACACATGCATTTGCAGGGTGTGGTATCATCAGGAGCTGGTGAGTTCCAGAAAGCTTAACAAAGTAAAATTAGGCATATAAAAGTAAATGCTTCTATTATTGTAGATATGATGGCTGCCTTTTTAGTTGTTATGCTTGCTTTATCACTAAAGCTGTATGGACATTACAAGCATTAGAAATATAAATATGGAAACATTTAAGCACAAATACATTGCTTTACAATAGCTTGTAACTTGGCACAATGCAGCTCCCTGCATTCCTTTGTCTGATATTTTTTCCTCCATATTTTAGTCCCTACCACCCTGCCTTCCACTGAGTTGACCGACAAGCTCGCCTCTGGGAGGTGTAACTCTGGGTCTCTCTGTTTATGGACAAAGTGATATGAGCTTCACTCCTTCTCTGTCCTCATGCTCATAAGGTATAAGCAGTTTAATATTTCTGAAGCGATAGCTACTGATTTTTGGTAGATTAACTAAGAAAGCATTATTTCATAACTTCTCTGTTGCTCAAAAGGAGCGAATGTGTTTTCTGCAAAATTGGTATAATTCTAAAAAAAAACTTCAACCTTTTAGTAAATGGCAAAGATTATACATGCCAGCAATTAACAACAGCAAGTGGGATGCCTAACAGGTTTAGCATTTGAAGTGAATAAGAGCAAATGCACACACGTTTCTCTCTGTATTAGTGAACATCCCCACTGGTCCTCCAGAGGCTTTACTTGCAGCTGGGCCCCTTGGGGCAATAAAGCGTAACCCCATACAGGGCTGCATTAGCAAGAGCATAGCCAGCAAGTCAGGGGAAGTGTTTCTTCTCCATGTCTCAGCGCTTGTGGGGCCCTAGCTGGATACTGCATCCAGTTTTGTCCCCCATCCAAGTAAAAGAAAGGTGTTCACAAACCAGAGAGGGTATAGGGGAAGGCCACCAGGATGATTATGGAGCACATGATGTGTGAGGGGAGTCCGAAGGACTTGAGTTTGCTCAATCCAGAAAAGAGAAGGTGAAGCGGGGATTCTAATAGCTGTCTACCACTATTTAATGGAGTTTGTAGGGAAGACAGAGACGGTCTCCTCTTAGAAGTGTACAGCAACATGATGAAAGGCAAGAGAATTTCCAGTATTCACCCTGAGGGTGGTTAAGCACTGGGGCAGGCACTCAGAGAGGTCAGGGTGTCTCCATCGTTTGACTATTCAAAGCCCGGCTGCACAAGGCCCTGAGTAACCTGCTCTAACTTTAACATTGGCCCAGCTTTGAACAGGGGGTTGAATGAGAGACCTCCAGAGGTCCCTTCCACCTTCAGCTGTTCCTTGAAACCTTAAGTCCTGCTCCTACTGTGGACTAAGTGGAATAGAAAGCTCATTGCTGGCTAGTGCCCTCTGAAAGCACATGCTGTTGTCAGAGTGATACAAATGGAAAGCTGGGTTTCACCAGTTCACAAGGGAGAAGAGCTCTCACTTCCTGCTGCTGTACTGCCATGCACCACCAACCACAGCTCCCAAAGGGCACCAGAGTGACATATCCAAGAAACAATATGCACTCTTGTCATTTTTTTCCCTGTGTGAAACATCAAACCCAAGGGCTGGAGAAGCCTATAAAGAAATATCCGGCAGCTAAAGAGCATAAGCCACGTCTTCCACTTGATCAAAACAGAGCATGGACGGTGTAGCAATTTCAAAAGGATCATGCTCTCTGATCCCTCCAGGGCTTCAGCTGTATGAGGACAACCAAACACCGACGCTGGGGTGTCTCCCCCAGTCGGCCTGCTGGCTGTGCAGCGGGAGGCTGTCTAGCAACAGCTGCCGGCACAGCTGGGCTCTCTGCCTCTGAGAGCCTTTAGCAATATTACATGAATATGACAATACTATTTCCAGATTTTAACGTCATAACGCCCCAAGATGGCCATCAGTAGGACTAACATTTTCTAGAAAGAGGTCTTTGTTGCCATTTAGGCAAATGACAGCATACATAGGCTCATTTCAAATGACTGTCTGTGTTTAAGAAGAGAGATATGAGAAGTGTGAGTGGCTGATAAGGTACTAAGGAACTTATCTAGACTCTATACTTGGCAGTGGTCACAGGCACAGACCTTAGAGGCAGGTAGAATGCCCCTGGTAAGTGTTAGGAAACAAGCTATTATTTAATATTATTTAATAACCAGTTTTTGGCAGTGCTGGGAGTCTGTACAGAAATGCTGTAGTGCTTTAAACTGCAACAGGAATGCCAATGCCCATGCACTTGCCTTCAGGCCCTGGCTTCTCCATTCTGAATGGGTGAAAAAAACATCCTTTCGAATGTTAAGCCCAATGTTACTATTGCCAAATCCAGAGGGAAGGCTGGTGGGTTAGCAGAGAGCAGTGTTCAGCCACTGCTGAAGTGTCCTCAGGCAGCCAGGCCAATGCACCTCTCTTTTTGGAGATCTCAGAGCAGATATGTTTCATCTTTTATAGAGCAAAATCAAAGCTGATTCCCAAGCTCAGGAGTGAAATGAATCACGTATCAGACGCTGAACGTGTGTAGCCCAAGACACTGGATGAACTGCTAGAAGAGACCAACATTGCATGTGAGCCAAAACTGAGCAGGTAGGCTATAGGACGAAGATGGCATAAACTTTTTCTGAAAACTGTGGTGGGTCTCCCATGCCTACCAGGTGGTTTCTGGTATGGCTAAAACATTGCTTGGTACTTGCTGGATGCATGCAGAGGTGAGGAGGAAGCATGACTTTTGGACTAGACCACCTTGCTGGGAGCTGGGACCTCTGGGTCTGGGGCCTTGGTTTGCTACAGGCTGTTTTTATGACACCGTGATGGTGGTGGGGAGTGATTTCACCTCTCTTGGCTCAGCTGCCAAAACCTTGGAGAAGCAGCAGGACCCAGGCCAGCGTCAGCCCATGGATTCCCATTGCTCTGGGCTCCCCATGCAGTGAAGAAATGGGTTCCTCTAGAGGGCAATGCAGAGCAGGACCAGGATTTCAGTGGCTCCGTGTATTTTATTTTTCTGTGCGTGTGTGCACGTGGGTGTAAAGCACGCAGCGATCTCAGTGCGACTGACTCGGCCACACACTTTCTGCCAGAGCAGCTCTGTGCCTGTGGCCCCGGCTCAGTGTGCACCAGGTTCACCACCCTGTGGGTGCCTGCTCTCTTGGGCCCGCGCAGTCGTCCCAGCACCTTTCCGATAGGCTCGTGCTGGCTTGGTGGGTTGCAGGTCAGCCTAACACAGTGGTTTCTGTCCCACTGCGCCCTGAAGCCGGAGAAAGGAGAAGAGACACAGCGAGAGGCTGGAAGCTCACAGGATCCCAGTAGCAGGGGGTGGAGAAGGGGGTGCAAAGAGGTTTGCCTCCATTAGTCTGGCATTTTGCCGAGTGACAGGATGATTCCAGTCCCCAAAAGGAGATTTCTGGTACAAAAACCTGTGTTTAGGAGATCAGAGCCCAACCAAATGCCTATAAAGCCTGCAGGGAGGTGCAGCGGATAGATAAAAGAATGGCCTAAGACAAATAACGCTGTTTTTGCCTTAAAATTTTTCCCAGATGCTCCCTGTCCAAGAATGTGGGTAGTGTAGGGTGTATTCTTGTGCAGCCACCTCATTCAGTTCGCTCGTCTCTCTCCTGCAGGCTGAGCCCCGAGCGCATTTTGTTTTTCCTATGGCAATTAATTTGGGTCATGTTGGCTGTTCTGGCCGCTTTGTCTGCCCCGCCGTCCTCTGCACTGGACCCTCGGAGCAGGCAGCGACAGGCGCCTGCCACTGGCTGCTGTGCCATCTCCATCCTGCTAAATCCAGCTGTCCAGGAAGCTGCACCTTCCCAGCGTGCTGCTGCCGCGTGCACGCTGCCGACCGATGCGTGCACACTCGCAGAAAAGCCTTCTCGTGCTCATACTTACCTGAATCTGAAATGACTGTTTCCCTCATCAGGTTGGCGATATGCAACGCTCCGGGCTATAATTTGACACCGTCCCTTCTTGCAGCGGTGGGACGCATAAGAAATTCCTCTTCTAACTCCGGGGCCAAGGGGGGTCAGTGGCACATCAGGGCGATTAGTGAATCGGTGTAGTAGGGGGACGCTTTCATGTTTGGCCGGTGCTGTGCAAGATAAAAGCCAGGATGAAACTTAATAACAGATACCATCTGTTTCTGTGCATGCCCCCATGTTAATAAATAAATGTATTCTGTAGGCTTGGCCGACGATACATATGTGCACTGAGAAAGGAAAGTATTCATCTCGGGAGGAACTCACTGCTTCAGGGGCTGCACGCAGATCGTCCTATTTCCTTGAGATTAAGTTGGAAAAGATAGGCCTGGAAAAGCATTGGGTGAAGCAAATGTGCCCACCTAGGTATTTCTGCCTCCTTCCCGAGGAGAGCCGAGGCGTGTCTGTCAGGGCTTCTTGCCCGCGACGTCATTGCCGGAGGAATTTTTTTGTAATTCGAGCCCTCCTTGCATTTTTGCCCAGGGCATTATCTGCTGATTAGGCTCAGAATATCTAGATAGCTTTCCGTGGAGACTGTTTGCTTTGCCTTGCTGCGGCAACATTAACCAGTTTTACATCCTCCACGAGCTTTCTGCAGCAGGAAACATGTACTCGGGAGCGCAAACAAAGCCGGGGGCAGGCCCACGGCACTTTGCTCCCAGAGGCTGGGCAAGGTGGGGTGCCCGAGAACGGGCGAGAAGCAGAGCAAACGGGCACACCCTGGCAGATCAGATGGCTGATTTTTAAGGGCAGGCAGACTGACGGTTTGCTGCCTTCCTCTCCGCATGTCCTTGCACCACCAGCATCTGCGGAGAGGATCGGCTGGGCAAGATGCGATTGCTGTCGGTGAACAGAGACAGAATTTCTGGGTGGCGAATGGGCATTTTTACCTTCTTACCTGCGTGCTTTACTGCCTCCATTTCAGTCCTTGCAGGGGGAAAGCTCTGGGGTCACAGGGTGGCTGGTTCTGCCCAAATCCTTTTGTGCAATGTGCAGGGCCGTTGACAGCCGCTTGGCTGCACAAACCTTCCAGCCCTGCTAGTAGATCTGCCCCTGACATGCACCCTTTCCCCAAGTCAGGAAGAGAAGAGGAAAAGGCGCTGGAGGGGAAGTGCAAAGAGCCAGAACAGGGCTGTAGGCTGGCTCTGAAATGCCGAGGGTGACCGGGAGTGGGGGGTTTGCATCGCTGTCCCAGCAGGTGCTCTGGCCTCCTTGCACCTTGCAATGCTAGCGCAGCTCAGCTAAAGGCACAGGGTGCAAGCAGCACTCGGGAGCAATTATCAAGTGGATGGTCTCCCCGGGCAAGTCCAGGACAGCGGAGGGGAGATGGGAGGCATTTGGGATTGGAGGTGCGATGCAGCAGGGATTTATCCATGGCACTGCAGCTCCATTACAACAAGTTCTGCTTCCGACAGGGCTATCCCAGCACAGGATGCTTACTGCAAGTCAATACGCTGCCGCTGTCCTCCTGGAGGGTTTTCTGAGGTCTCTACTGAAAACTTGTCAACACAGACACACTCAGCGTCCAAATGGACTGGGGCTACTTAAAAGCAACGAGAGAAACATGTCAAATTCCACAGCCTTTTCATTCAGAATAAAAGAGACCACAATCTGGCTGACTCTTCATATTGCCAACGTGAATTAATCCTCATTAAGTCCAGCCATACAGGCACCTAATGCTTTTAGGCTAATGGTAAAGCATCGCTTGGATTAAATAAACTCTGTGTGCTAGCAGAGATGAGCTCAAGCCTGCTGGATCCCAGTGATGGGAAAGCCCGAGGACATCCTGGCAGTCTGACGTGGCTCACCCCAGCTCTGGGGTGCCCGATAATGCTCCTGTGCCACCCAGGGCGTCCTCCTCCCTGTAGCGGGGACAGGTTGTGGGCACAGGCAGAGGCTCTGCCCTGTCACCAAACCCCCCTGCCTGAAGCATCTATAACCAGGAGCTGGACAGGTATCTGAGCTCGTTAGTCAGTTACGGACATGTGGTGTTGTCTGGGACGTATTTGCGTGTAAGGCCCTGTTGCAAAGCCTTCCTTGGAAGTGTTCATAGCATTGCATGCTGCTCTACCAAAGTCTCATTTTGTAAGGCAAAGACATCTAAGATTTGGTGCAAAGCACCATCCGTAAGCACAGTTCTAGATACAAAGCAAAAAGGCTAAATATGCTCTAAACCACCTGCTGTCCAGACAGACACAAGTAAAATAGCACCCCAAAAAGGTGCAAACAGTCTGTCTTGTGGTGCCCACTTGGCTCAGATCCACCAGTACCTCGTTACACTTGTAAAGTGGCAGGCCTTGTGTTTGCCCCTCCGAAAGACCTTGCTGCAGATGAGGCATGTATGCCCCCTCATTCCTGCACCCTTGGAAATGTAGCGCTAGCTGTTTCCTTGGCGTTATCTCAGCGCACCACGAATGCAAACACCGGAGCTGGTGGAGAGCAAGCCATGAGTCTGCTCCAAGCCCTGGCAGGTGAGAAGTTAGTGGAGAGGCAGCGCACCTTCTCTGGCGCTAGCAAAGGGCTCTCTGCCGACTGTGGATACTTTCCAGCGTGGTTCAGTTTGGTTTTGCTTCCCAACAGACTGCATGCTTTGCTTGGCTTTTCCAGCAAAGAGGTGAGTTTTGATTTATCTATAAACATGTCAGGTTGTAGAACTGGAAAGCAAACGAAAACTAGTGCGGTAGGAAGCCCCTTAGCTTGTGTTCTTTGCTGTGGGTTTAAACAGCTGCCGTTAATTACACTGTGTAATGAATATGTTATATTCTACAGGTTTCAGAATATGTTATATTCTTCAGGTTTATCAATTTCCATTTGATAAAGGTTTCCAAATGCGCCTGGCATTAAATCTGGAATGAAGCTGGCTTTGAAGTACACACACGTGCACTAACTTGATTGTAGCTGTAATTTACTTGAGCAGTTTCGGTAGCGACATGAAAGAAAGCCTATGCACGTTCAAGTGATGCCATGTGTATTACAAGTGGTGACTGCCTGGGGCTTAGGCTCTGCCGGGAGAAATAAGGACAATGACCAAGTCTGATGAATGCAAACTCAAATGCAAAACCCACCGAATCATTCAGGCTTTTCCCACAAAGTCTCTGTTCTCAAAGGAAAGCTGCAGTGTCAGGGGATAGGTAAGAGCAGGGAATCTCTCTTTTGAATAACGAGAGATGCCCAGCAACTGTGCAGGTGAGGATTAGGGTGACAGCTGAGTCTGCCCTTGCTGGAGAAGTGCGATACAGGTATTATTTGCCTGCAGTGCAGAAACAATAATTCATAGTGCAGGTGACTCCCTTCAGAGAGTCAAAAAGGCAAATCAGATCTGAACCAAAGGACTGTGGAAACTGAAAGCTGTGGTCACTGTTATTTTTTATCTAAAAAATTGCTTTGCCAGACGAAGAGAATGCTTACTCCCTGAGTTAGCTGAGCCCATGTCCTGAATTTAGTCTTAAAACTGGAGAGACTGGGGTGGTGAAGAGCTCATGTGAATGCAGCCTGCTCTCTCTCCCTCTTTGCATGCTGTGTGGATGGTTCGAGATACCCTTTTATTAGCAAATGCAATCGAAAGAGCTTGGGGAAGATTCCTCCGTGGGGACTGGCCGAATCCTTAGGAGCTGTGCGGGCAGGCGATCCCCAGGCACGGCTCCCTCCTCCGCCCAGCAATCCCCGCTCCGTGGGCTCTGCCACCACGGGTTGGGGAGCAGGGGACATGTGGGTCGCTCTGCCAGCTCCGTTTGCACCCCGGCAAGGCACCTGAGCAGCCTCATTGACTCGCTCCAGTGCCGTTTACTGAAAAATCTTACTCTACCTTTCTTCGCCACGTGTCTTGCGGGCAACTCGGAGGAATTATCACACAGCACTAACAGCGCTGTAACGCACCGGCATTCATAGTAATCTTGCTTGTAGTCTCCCACCCATTTTCATACTGCACTTGAAATACTGAAATTGCCCAGAGAAAGGAAATATCTTTACAAGACGGGCCATCAAGCCAGCATGCTGTCTGCAGCCTCCAAAAAAGCAACCCACTCAGCAGGGTAATCTATTCAATGCCTCGGATTTATTTTTAACATGCAGTTCTGCAGTCCTTTTAACTTGAGCAGGGAAGTGAACATTTTGATAACAGCAGCCTCCAGGTCAAATGTGATGAGAATTCATAACTCACCACATAGTGGTTTTGGAAAACCAACCAAGCAAAACAATTTCCCAGAATAAGGCGATGAAGATTCGCATTTTTCTTCACAATGTCGTACATAGAGCTGATAACTGTTGGAGTGTCTACTTATTCTCTCTCTCCAATTTGCAAATAAAATGCCTTCTGGACTATTTTAAATTTGAACGGCTATTGCAACCATAGCTTTGCTAGGCTCCTCATAAAGAATTGAGACATCGGATCTTTAGGCCATCAAAGGAGAAATATTAATCCAGTAATGGGAATATTCTGATGTTCCTATTTCTAATCAAAGAAAACCCTCGGGTTTTCTGCTTCAAGCAAACATAGCCACGAGAGTGGCATCAAGGTTTTTAAATTGCAGGGGACGTAGGGAGGGTGCTCCGGTCCCTGAACCTCACTGGAACAACACAGGAGCAAGGATAGACCCAGTTTAGTTCAGAGCTTGGATCTGAGGAAAATAAACATGAAGATCTGGCCAAGCTGAGATTGATGAGGAAGGAACTTCAAGGAAGCAACTTTTTATTTTCATATGATCTTGAAAGAACTGGAAATATCTCAGAAGCATGTGTCTGAGAAAGAGACTGAAAGGGAATCTGGAAGGAAATTTTGTATTTCAAATGATGTAATTCAGTTTAATTTTGTTTCTTCTGCTATTTCCCGCACCCTCTTACGCCCAATCTCATCAGTAGGCTCAGTAACTGGTATTTCTATCACACCTAAAGTCTGCTAGGGCTGCTGTGCTCTGCAGCATGTTCTGCTTTATCTGGAGGCTCAAGAACGAGTAATTTCCAAACTCTTTGTATTTGCTCTCTGTTCCCTGTCTTCCATCCAAATTCGATATCTGAAGGGAGGCCCTAGCGGCAGGGTGCTAGCTTTTACAGCAAGGGCAGAGGCTCCTCTGCAGAGTGTTGGAAAAGTGAGAAAAAAGCGGGAGACCAAGAGAAAGAAACAAAAACCTTCACCCTGACATTTTCTCCCATGCTATCGCAGGAGCCTGGGGCATAATGACAAACTCTGTATGCCGTAGCAATGGAAAATAGCCAAATTTTCTATGCAGCCCAGAAAGCTGTACTGATGGGAACAGCCCTTGCTTTTAATATTTAATTCAATGAGATCAGTCTCTTAAAAATGGATCAGAAGCTGCCACAATTTCAAGCACATGCTCAGCACTTCCAGGGGAATGTCCATGGGGTTTGCTATGCTGTGGACTTACCTATATTCTGACCGGGTTACATGGTAATGTGTCTCATTAACTAACCGAGCGCACACAGCTGTGGCTCCTTCCATTCCCTTTCGTTAACTAGGCTTTAAACAGTCTCAGGGTGTCACTTGGACTTTGGGTTGTCTTCAAAACGTCTTCCCTCTTTTGGAGCCTAGCTCACCAGACCAGGCCAATCTCTGCAGAACAAATATGGGCTGGTCCAGCGCAACCAAATAACATTTCGAGAGGGATTTTCCTTGTGTTACAAGCCTGTCAAAGAGCGTAATGCAGATAAGGCTCGATCCTGCCTCTCACCTGCAGGAACTCCTGAGTGCCTGGTGCCAAAAGGCCTTGGGTCATGGTGAGCATAGGAGTGAGGAACTGGGCCAGGCCAATGGAGGTGCTAGATGAGTCTTGCCTAAAACGTGCAGACTTTAGGCCTCACCCTTTTAGGTGAGTCCCATTGGTCTCAAACCCTCTCTGGGACTGAGCAAAATCTATTTGGGACAACCTGCCTGCAGCAGAACCAGTTTTTCTTTGTGCATCAATTAGTCTCCTAGCTGTCCTTCCTGCCTTCAGAAGTCCCTCTGTGGGCTCCAAACAGTTTGGGAGTCTTCATCAGGGAGCTGGGCTCCAAAGGAGCCTCTGTGACCACCTAATTGCCACCATGTTGGCAAAAAATGAATTAGAAATGTGCATTTGTCAGAAGTATAATCCAGGTACATCCTACATTCTTCACTTGTGCAAAAACATACAAGCCACTTTCTGTCCTGATAGCTGCCTCTCTGTGGTACTTCTGCAACCCTCATCACTGCAGGATCCAAGTCCATCTCAGCCTGCAGGGTAAGGATTGAGGTGTGAGCAGATTGTGGGGTGGATTGAGAAAAACAGATGGTGATGCTCACAGGCTGACGCTCCCTTTGTCTGGGACATCCAAAACAGTGACCACTACCTCCCCCTCATCGGCACTCACGGCCCTCGAGCCACCTAATTCCATAGGCACGTCAGGATTTGGCAGTGGAATGCCCTGGACACCTCCTGCTCCTCGACAGGCCCCCAATGACGCAATGATGTGGTGTTTGGTAGCCATTTCTTTTAACAGCCTGCCCCAAGGGAGGAGCATAGTGGTCCTTACCTACACATGGCAAGACAACCTTGCTTTATTCTCCCCACTCTTGCCCTTGACCCTCTTGTCTCTGCAAACCCAAAGACTGTGTAGCTATGTTATGAGATGTAGGCCCGCATCCTTTCTTCAAGGCACTTCAAGTACCTTCTTCATTTCTCTCCTTTATTGCCCTTGGCTAGGGCTAAAGAGGTGGGGATGAGAGGGACCTTAGCACCTGCACCTTGCATGGGACAAAGCCTTGCCCTCCCTTGACTCCCTCACCAGCCTTGCCCTGGGGAAGAAAGATCTGAGCCTCAGCACTGGCTTGGATGCAAAGCCACCTTCATACCATGCCATCTGAAGCCCTGTCCTGTCGTTTCCCAGCCCTGACAAGCAGTAACACTGACGTCAGCTTTTTGCTCTTCGTTGTCTCTCCTTAGTATACATGTCTGAGGCACGACTCCAAAGGCCAAAGGAAAGCAAGAATGTTGAAGAAAATACAGATATGCCTCTGCTTCTTCTTTGTCTCTGGCATTTTGTACGAGATATCCCTGCTGTCTGGCTGCATCTTCTCCTGTATTCCTCTGTCCAAGCGCTTCCTGACACCTGAGCAGGTTCTGAGCCTCGGCAACAGCATCATCTTTCTGGAGACCACAGAGCGCCTGGAGCCTCCTCCACTGGTTTCCTGCTCCGTGGAATCTGCTGCCAGGATTTACCCTGACAGGCCCGTCATCCTCTTCATGAAAGGACTTAATAATGAAACGGCGTTGGACTCAAACTCCAGCTACACCGCCTTCTCGCTTTTATCGTCTATGAACAATGTCTTCCTTTTCCCCCTCCAGATGGAAACTCTCTTTGAGGAAACCCCTCTGCTCCAGTGGTACAGCCAGGTAAGTGATATAATTGGGAGAAAATAGCTCTGAAGCAGGCTTAAAATGAATGGAGGAGAATGGGCATAGATGGTTTGCCCAGCTCTATGAAATTGCAGTCACTTTCATTTTGTTTGGTTCAGAATAGAACCATTTTTGCCACATTTTGCAATACATTCATCTGTCTTTTTATGGAACACATTATCAGTATATTTTCACTATCTGGAGAATAAGATCTTTGGCAAGCACAACACTGGCAAAAATAGACTGCATACGTGTTTTGATAAAACATCAGTTAATCATCTTATTCAACAGACGCTTGTTTAACAAAATGTGCTGTCCGAGTCATCTGAGTGCTTGTTAATGCTGCCACACACTGATAAAGCCTGTGCTAGATTATATGGGAGAGAGATTTCGGTTGTCATAAAGGCAAGGGCAACACCAAGGATGGGAGCTTTCAAGCTCCACCCAGAAAATAAGCTCCTTGCAAACTGCTTGCACGTAGGGTTTGGGAAGGTTGTTCCGCTCCATCCCTGTGCAGGGCAAGCGTTCTTCAAGCTCTTGCAACTCCCACGAAAAATTTACTGCGAATAGTAACAAAGCCAGTGAAAGCCCTTCAACCTATTTCAAAGAGCTGTGAGTGATGAGGCAGCGAGTGTGTTAAACGAGTTGTGTCGCACTGAAATAGCAGCCCATGATTCACAGTATTATTGATTTAACATTTTGGAGTTCCTCAAAAAAAACATTAAATGTTTCTACATTCATTTATATTTATAAAAGCATTGTTCTGAGCTCCCCCATTACCTTATTCCAATAAAATTTAATAGCTGTAAAAAGAAAAGGCTGTCGCTGACATTTACAGGCATTCAGAGTAGGTTCAGTTTTACAACGCAGTTAACAGGACAGGAGGAGGCGGTTAGTTCTCTGTCAGCAGCATTGTCATTTCACATCTCCAACTCTTGCAGGTAAACCCAGAGCAGGAGAAGAACTGGGTTCACATCAGCTCCGACGCCAGCAGACTGGCGCTCATTTGGAAATATGGGGGGATCTACATGGACACGGATGTCATCTCCATCAGGCCTATTCCAGAGGCAAGCTTCCTGGCGGCACAGAAGTCCCAGTTCTCCAGCAACGGGATCTTTGGCTTTCCTTCCTATCACAGATTTATTTGGGACTGCATGAAGAATTTTGTTCTAAATTACAATGGGAAAATTTGGGGCAACCAGGGGCCCTTTTTAATGACAAGGATGCTGAAAGCCATCTGTAATCTCACAGATTTTGTAGGCCTCGAGGACCACAGCTGCCAGAACATCTCCTTCTTAAATCCTCAACGTTTCTACCCCATCCCGTACCCAGCCTGGAGAAAGTACTATGAGGTGTGGGACAAAAGTCCTAATTTCAACCACTCCTACGCGCTGCACTTGTGGAACTTCATGAACCATAACCGGAAAGCAGTGGTCGCGGGGAGCAATACACTGGCGGAAAAACTGTACAAAACGTACTGCCCTACGACATACAGGGATCTGATTCAAAGAGCAGAAAAGAGGGACTTCACGCAGTATAAAAACTCTGCTTGACGTGACGTAGGAGAGCTGGGTGATCCTTCCAGCCCTCCTCGTCCTGGGGCTAAAACACGTCGTGACCATTGGTATCAGCAGCCTGTTCAGTGGTAGAGACCTTTCATAACCGCTCTCCTTGTTGCCTTAGGACGCTGAGGAGCATACGCAGAACCGTGGTGGGTATCTATCTGATGTGATACTGAGGACACCTTTGCCTGAGGAGTTTTGGGAATTCAGTTCTGTTTTCTTAGAGGTGTTTGTGAACCAAGCCTTCACGGACTCAAAGGGACTTGCAGGCCTTACTGGTGAGCTTTTTAAAGGAAAAAGTTCCAAGGAGACGCATAACCTCCTGGTAGGCCGTTAGGAAGCATCTCTGCATCCTTTTGCACTATTGGCAGCTATACATTTCATAAAAAGTCCCAAACACAACAGGCCTTGGACTTAGCCGAGTACTCCAATGCAAGTGTAATGCAAGCGTATAGCAGTGTATGGACAACAGTAATCGCTAAGGAAGAGCAGCCCAAACTGCTACTGTCTTTTCATTAAGATAGGCTGTTTTTTTCTGACATAAACTTTACACCCTACATTTTTGAGAGGGACCTTATAAATGTATGTAAAAATAAATGGTTAATAAATCACCAAGCCTCTGAGAGTCTTTCCCCCTGCATTCCTCTGGAAAATGATTGCTATTTTTTCAAATGCTTTTTCCTCCTGCACTTTGACTTGGGCTCCTTCCAGGAAGGCGCCGCATTTCTTCATCCTCAGGAGTCAGCTCTGTCTGTCTCCTGCAATCGCCGGGTCCAGAAATGAAGAATCACATTTCCCTTTTTACTCTCAGTTGAAGAGGAGGTGCTGAGGCACCAAGAAAACAGCAGGACTGACCCTCCAAGGCTCCCTCTGAGGCAAAGGGATTGCTAGTATCTTTGAAAATACGGTGCAGCAGCTCGACAGCAGCCCCAGTCACGCTCAGCTGGCTGTGCCACCTTCTCTGCCTTATCTCCCTTTTGGGTTCTCTGACGCACCACTCCCTGCCTGGGTTGCACTTTTTTGTGTCTGTTCTCCTTCCCTCTTTCTGGCGTTTTCCTCTCCCGCACCCAGAAGGCCTCGGGTCCCCGGAGAGTTTGCTGGGGCTCAGGCGCCGGCGTTCCCGCAGGCTCCTGCAGCTTCCAGCCGCGCAGCGCAAATCCACCCAAACCCTTGACAAGCCCGACTTGTGAATCCCTTCTGAGTCTGTCTCAACAGCTGTTTATGAGCCTGGAGTTGGGAGCAGAAAGGCGGGGGCGGATCGGTAGTCCGTCATCAAATGTTTGCCATCCGTACAATGCTATCTTTTGTAAATATGGCAGCTAATGAGCATGTTGCAATCTGCAGCCTCGTTTCTGCAGCTAGAAATAACAACAAGATTAACTGGAAAAAGAAAGCCCTCTGCGCGCGACGGGGTCTACGAGCGCTTACCGCTTACCGCACGGGGATGCGGGGCGTGATTCTCCCGCCAGCCCCTCGTTGGCTGCAGCGACCACGCTGAAGTCGCTCCAACTGCAAGGGCGCGAGCGCAAACGGAGCCCAACCAAGTGTTTCAGGTGGTCAGAGCAACAGCGTGCCGCGGGGGAGGATTTTGCCCCTTCCCTTTCGGCGGCGTGGGTTTCACCCACGGTGCTGCCCACGGAGGTTTGGATTTGCTCTGCGCTGTGCTAGCAGGGGAGTAGGTTTTGCTGAATCCGGCCTCATGAGCGGCTTTAAATGTCCCGGGGCGAGGGGAGATGGAGGGGAGGAGTGTAGGGTTACAGCCCAGAGAGCCCTCCCTGTTTTGCGCCCGGCCCTGGACAGCCCCTCTCGCTGCTTTGAGCCACTTCTAACTGTCCACGCTCATCGCCTCGGTCTTATCCTTGCAGGCTCTTTGCAGTTGCTCCCTCTGGGAAGAAGTAAGTGTTTTCTTTTTTCTGCTGCTCCTGTAGCTGGGAAAATGAAAGGCAGCGTCTATGCAAGGGAGGGATGGTGCCGGGGGAAGTGTTTCGGCTTGAACTGTTTGAGGTCCCTTTTCACATTAGCTCAGCAGAGAAACATTTCCGAGGCTCTGCTTGGTTACGTATTAGCCGCCTCCGTCATCTGCCTAGTCCTGCCCAGGCTGACCGCTCTCCCTTCGTTGTGTACGCGGTCGGGACATGTAGTAAAATGCTGATGACACCAAGCACAGCTGATCTCAGTGCTGCTCTCAAGTGAGGAGGTTTTCCCTGCATCCATCTGAGAGAAACGCTGCTGCTCCGAGCGAGTCCCGGCAGCTCTGCAGAAAGCGATGTTGCTGTGGGGAACGCCGGATTTTGGCAGGAAGACAGGCCGAGAAAGGGAAAGAGGTGAAGGCTGCTTTCATTCAGGGTGTGGAGGAGCTAGGGAAGCTGCCCGAGCAGTTTGCATGGAGTCCAGGGCTCCTGACATCTCTGTGCTCCAACAATAAGGCGTTTCTTAATGTTTGCAAACTCCCAAATATGCAAGGGAGCAGAAGGATGCTGTCGCTGAGGTGAACTGTGGCACCTTTGTTCTTTGTAGGGTGTGAAGAAGTCCATGAAAAGTTCAAACAGGTGAGGGAGGCCCCCGGGTGGAGGTGGGGAAGGGTGGAAGAGAAGAGAAGGGGGAGAGATTTTCCTACCAGAGGCCGAGGGTCATGAAGAAGAGGACCATGCAATGGCTGTTAACTGGTAGAGCGAACGTCCTGGCTTCCTGAGCCAGGGACGTCATGAAACCGGCATCCCCGTGTCCCCTCCACCTCCTTGCTGTGATGATTGCCAGCGTTGCCACACCAAAGCGGCAAGTCCCTGTGCCCCAGGGCTGCCTGCTAAATGCAGGACTGGAGTTTTAGGGTCACCCTTTTGGCAGCCAACCCCTCTCAGGGGACACAGTTACCCTTGCCCAGGGACCCAGGACCCAGTTACCCTCCCAGGTCCGGGGAGCCCAGAAAATGCACTGTTCTTCAGCTTTTACATGACGAGGATGTGCACTTTTGCAGCTCCCTAATCTGTTTGCCAACGTGGAATATGAAAGCTCATCACACTTGCTGAAAGCCAGCTCTATCAGCATTTTGATGGAGCTCGTTTTTGCACAGCGGAGTGGAAATGTTGCATCTGAGCTCCCTGAACATCAGGCTACGCTGCCTGGTACTGGTTGCTACCTTTATGACGGACTCTGCGTCCCTCAAAGCTGCTGCCTTTACCAGCCACCAGGCAAAATCTTAGTCCTAGTGAAGGTCATAGCCAAATTTCCCTCATCTGTGATGGGGAAGCCTTTTGCCAACAGCTCCTTCACACCAGCTGAAGTAAATTAACATTGCACCATGGAAGTCAAAAGGCTTCTACTGATTTACACCAGCTGAGCATCTGTCCTCAGTATATTCAAGTAAGAACTGAAGAGAAGAAATAAATCTTTGGAGCTGGGTTCCTGGGTTGCCTGATGGTTTGGTTTTACTGTGCCAACAAATGTCCTCTTGAAGCTGTGGTGGCACTGGCTCAGGCTTTGTATGCGGCATCATGCATGAAAGAGCTGGAAGAAAACGGAGGGGAAAACACACCAGGCAACGGGACAATCTCTGCTAAACAACAAGGCGACGATGATGGCTGGGTTAAATGCTTCTGCCTTTGGTGCATGGAGAGGTTGTTAATATTAACGAGGTTGTGCAACGGAGCCTGCCCCCAGGGGTATGTGGTAGATCATTTGGGGACTTTAATTTGTGCTCTGGCAGAGAACAGGGTGATTGCTGGGAGGGAGGGAGCCGCAGCTAGAGCGGGGCTGGTTCCCCAGCCAGGGCTTGCCCAAAGGTTTAGCTCCTACATCTCCTGCTTTATGCCAATGGGCAGCTTCCTCCTCTGCTTTGCCTGCCTGTGGTGGGAAGGATTTGGGGCTCTGAGGTGAGCTGGCGGCTGGCAACCCTGCCCAGGGCGTTTGATGCTGTTGCTCGTTCTCATTTCTGACCGTGCAGAACTTGGCCCAGCTGCAGTGTGGGGCACCGAATAATTTCTGTGCCATGTGTCTGCCCACCTCAGCCTTTGCCTCTTCTAGAAAATCTCCATCCAGCCGTTCCTAGGCCAAAATCCTCTGCCTTGCCTCAGTTTATAAAATTACAACCCCCCTCGTAGCAATTCTGGGATCCGGGGCAAGGACTTGACTTCCGCCAGCAGCAGAGAGGTGGGATGCGGGACCTCCCCTCTGTGGGCCACCCAGCGGGGTAACCCTCCTTCTAGGGTCTCCCACGGCGAATCCAGCCCAGCCCTGACGTGCTGGTTTATGCTCTGAGTGAATCCCGTCCCTATCCATCGGGCGCGTACGTATGCGCTCGCATAGACGAGTACTCCTCGAGCTTTTCCTAGGAGAGAGCCACGCGATATTACGCGAGCTGCCCAGCTTCGGGAGGCCCGCGGCTATCTCCGCTGAGTGGGAACAGTCCTGTTTCCTACCCGGGTAACTAACTGTAGCAGCTGGGAGCTGATAACCCCAGGGTAGAGGCTTTCCCCGGAGGTTTCCGTTTCGTGGCGCGCCAGTAAACAGAGCGCTGCTTAGCAGCCCGCCGCCCGGATGGCGCGGCAGCTCACCCGGGCCGTCGACCGGGGCTCCGGGGTCCCGGCGCGGCAAGGCCAGCCTCCCGCCGAGAGCAGCAGGACTGGGGGGCCGTTACCCAGCAGATTTAGGCGATGTGCAGCCATGGCTATATTTGAGTCTCTATATGCATGCACAAATAAATATAGATATACATATATATATACTCATATACACACAGTTTACTTTAGCTGATGCAATGACTTGGGTTGTTAGACATTACAGCGCTGCAAATAGTTTATCCCCTGCAATAATAACAGTAACGGCCTTTTCTGCATAGAATCACCAGCCATACAAGCAGGGTAAACAGGATTTCAAAACTCAGGGTTGCAAAGCTGTCGTTACCTCGAGTGAGAGCTCTGAGCCCGAATACGTGTTTCGCAAACCAGGGAAGGGTCGCACTCGTGGGGCGTCTTTCAGGTTTGCAGCGGAAGGGGTGAAAACGAAAGAAGCCTAAAGCAAACCCATGGTTAACTGCAATGCCCCCCTGCCGCACAGCTCTTTCCGTGGGCTTGCAGCGCTCTCACGCCACGGTACGGGCGCAGCTATACCTGCCCTGCAGGCCCTTCTTGTTAGGGCTAGCAGCAGCCCTGAATCGAGGCTTTCTTGCCTCCCGCTGCATTGAGGCAAGGAAAAAAGAGAGAGAAGGGTAAGAAAGAAGAGGAAGTTTGGCGGAGACCTAAGAAGTGCTTTAAAAAAAAAAAAAGGGGAGGGGGGGAAGAAAAAAAGCATGCCGCTGCAAGCCGGCCGGGGAGGCGCGTTGCTGCGGTACACAACACACCTAGATACGCACTGCCGCTCCGTGCCGCTCTGCTCCGCGTCCTGGCCGTGCAGCAGTGCGGTCCTCACCCAGAAACATGGTAAGCAGCCTTTCCGCAAAGAGCGTTTTTCTTTTTTTTTTTTTTTTTTTTTTTAAAAAAAAAGCTACTTAAAGGCAGCTGCGATGACGGAACTGAGCTGACTCAGGACAGGCACGGCGCTTGCCCGCGATTTAACCGTTAAATGCTTCACGGCGTCCGCGGTTTGCACGTTCTCGGGCAGAATCGCTCATTCTGCAGCCTAAGAACAGTGCAGAGCCACCTACAGATTTAAACCTATATAGCTGGAATATGGCTACATAATCATGGCATAGGGCACAGCGAAGAAAATGAGCCGACACTGTTTCAGGAGATGATCTAGGTTTAGATTAGAGCGAGGTAGCGCGGAGGGTAGCAGGGTGTTTGTGGTGTTACGAGTGCCTCCAGTGTTTCGCCTGTGTTGTTTGAAAACAGGATAATTCCTTTTCCCTGGAATTTGAGCGTTCAGGAGTTTGAGTGACGGGATTTACAAATTCACTCAGAGCAGGTTATTTTAAACAGCTGAAAAGCGACAGTTTTAGCAAAATTCCCATTACTAAAAGTAGAAGCGGCATCATCAGCATTCAGTGACTTCTAGTTATTCTTCCAGCTGAGGCATGCCAATAAACTGGTGGACTTTTTTTTGCAGAACGTGGCAATAGCGATAGATATCAGCCTTGCGTAGGGAAATCTCTACCATGTAATGCAGCTGTTTCCATCCCAGCAATAGCATATATGTGCGTGTGGGAGCTATTGGAAGGTCTCTTTGTTTTTTCTCACCGAGGATGTGCTCTGACAAGCTCTCTGATGCTAGACGTGTGGGCAGGCCAGTGGGGGCTCTGGCAGAGCTTGCCATAACACATCCTTTTTGCCTTCCAGCCCTTTTTTGCAGACCTTTACCACCCGCTTCATCCGCCCGGGACCCCGGCAATGCCGGGCTGTGGCGCCCCGTTGCCCTCTGCCAGCGAGGGGGCCGCGTTGGCTGGCCTGGTGGGAGTCCCCCCCTTCCAGTTCCAGCCCCGGCGGGCCAGCGTGGACTGGCGGCGGTTCAGCGCCATTGACGTGGAGCGCGTGGCCCGGGAGCTGGACGTGGCCGCTCTCCAGGAGCACATCGCCAGCGTCACCTTCTGCAACTTGGACTCAGAGCGCTGCCCATCCTGCCAGCAGCCCGTTGACCCCGTCCTGCTGAAGGTGCTCAAGATGGCCCAGCTGAGCATCGAGTACCTGCTGCACTGCCAGGAGAGCCTGAGCACCGCGCTGGGCCTGCAGGCTGGTCACCTCCAGGCTGCCCTCGATGAGCTGGCCCGTGCAAAGCAGGAGGCAGCGAGGCAGGCGGAAGAGCTCAGGGGGGTGAAGGAGGAGAGCAGGAGGCGCAAGAAGCTGATTGCCACCCAGCAGCTCCTCTTGCAAGCTGGGGCTAATAGCTACCACAAGGTGCGTGGCAGAAAGGGGATGGTGGGCCGCCTTGGGTCTCGTAAAGCCACTCTAAATCACATCCCGAGGCTCTTTGCTGCACCTGTAACCTGCTGGCATCTTGGGGGCTCCCAGAGGGTTGCCACGATCAGAGAGGGGTTTCATGGCCCAGCCTGAGCATATGGACCAGTAAGGGCCATAAATCTATACTTCCAGCTAGTCCAGCATAAAGTCAGTCCCATACCAAAGCCGTTACTGGGCACGGTCAGTAATGCACACTGGTGGCCACTGGCACTGATGCCTGGCATGACCCCAGCTCTCCTGCCTAGCAACGTTGCGAGTAACTCAGGGCTTGCTTCCTCCAAAACCTGCAAACAGCAGAGCACCAGCTCATGCTCAACGGTGGGGGCTTTTCACAAGTCACCTTGACCCCAGGAAAATACCATCCAGCCCTACTGCTTTCCCTGTCCCCAGTTCATCATGTTTGTTCTGGGTTCGCTCCTTGGCAGCTTCATGGAGATTGCAGAGTCCTTGTTAGCCCAGAGGGACGTTCCCTCTTTTTGGGAGGTGCAGAGTCAACTCTAGGTAGTCAGAGCTGCCCATACCACTGAGAAGGAGGGTGTACAGGGAGATCTTAAAACACCCGTGGGTTCTGGGGGATACTTCGTGGCAGGGAGACTTTAAACACCCTCCAGCCCTATTTCCAGAAGCTCCTGGATTTGGTGGTCCTTGGACTTCACGCAGCAGACTCCTAACAGCCTTGATCTAAGACATCTCTGATACATTAGGCAAGCCTCTTAAGATCTCCCCTTTTGCTTCAGACTAGCAGAATAATCTCCTTTCCCTCAGATGAGTGAAGCGCTTCTCTCTGCAGATGCAAGTCCTCTCACCGGCCTGTTTTCCCTCCCCAGTGCCAACTCTGCGATAAAGCTTTTGTGAACTACTCTTTCCTCCAAGCCCACGTTCAGCGCAGACACACTGAAGCCAGTGAGGCTGGTGAGCGCAGGGAAAATTTCTCCCTTCGCTTCGTTCATGGGAGGGTTTTCCCCGTCGGATATGCCTGTTGGAAAATAGAGAGTGACAGTGGGCGGGGGGGGGGGGGGGTTGAAGACAGCTTCTTGCGCCGCGCTGTTCCCAGGTCTGCATTTCCGCGGACACGTCGTAAATGATTTCTGCTCACCGCCCTTCCCTCCTCCCTCAAGCGTGGGCAGGCGGAAGAGGGGACCGCGCGTACGGTGGCAGCCCGGCTCTGCCGCTGGTTTTTTCCCCTAGGGATCGCCTTCTCCCACGGGGGCCAGCGGGACCGCGTGGGCTGAGCCCCTCTGCGGAGCTTGGGAGGGTTTTCCCGGCTCGGCCACCGCCTCCCTTGCCCGGGTGGCCGAGGGCTTCGCCTTGCCTCTGCCCGAGGAATCGATGCTCCTTTCCCCAACGCCTTGACACCTGCAGGCGAGCAGGGCTGTATGAGAGCCACGTAGCCTTCTTACACCCTTACTGGGTACCGGAGGTTGGCACATCCTGGCTTGGCTGTTTGCTGGCCGGTTGAAACCGCAGCCCGGGGCTGATGCAACGCGACAGGCGGGTTTCGCTGGGCGCCGAAGCGGGACGTTGCTCTCCCGCCTCGCCCCTCAAAGCCGAATCACAGCGGTAGGACCAGGCAATTCATGCCCTTCTCACCGGGCCTCTGCTTCCCTGGGCTTTGCAGAGAGGCAGCAGAAGAAGCAGGTGGAGCAAATGGAGGATGAGATTCGGGAGCTGAAAGTGAGACTGAGGGAGACGCAGCAGGAGCTGGAAGCGGAGAGAGAGGCAGAGAAGCTGCGCCGGGAGCACGTAGGGGAGCGCGGGCATTGCTGACAGTTTGGAAAAGGAGAGGGGTGGAGGGAGGAGAGGAGAGAAAATGCGGGGCAATTTTAAAGCGCGAACCAAAACAGCAGTGAAAAATGTTTTCTAGTGGGAGTCGTGCTCATTTCTGTGGAAAAACTGCCCAGAAAATTCCTGTGGGAAACGTTACGTGGAAGTAAGCACTGTTACAGGCGTGCGAGCGTGCCTGCCCCGGGAGGCTGTACTGCCGTAACCTTTCCTTGGTGTGCAAGCAGGGCCTGAAGTTCTGGGCAGTGACTGGTGTAATGAGTTTGCCAGTGCTCATACCACTGAAGCCAAGGCAGAAGCCCCAAACCCTGTCCCGGCCTTGGTGCTTCTGCTTTGCAGCCAGGACATCTCCAGCTCTGATTTTCCGTTCCCGTTAGGAAACAGAGAGAGCTCGCCAGAGAGAAGAGGAGGGCAGGAGAGATTTTGAAAGGTGGAAAGAGGAGGAGAGGACAAAGCTCCACCAAGAGCTGGACAGTTTGAGGCAGCTGTTCCTCGCCGAAATCAAGGATATCGCCAGCAGGAGCAGTGCTGTGGAAGGGGTGAGCGAGCACGCCGAGGTGCGATCCTGCAGGGGAGGCAGAGGCTTAGTTCTCCTCAGGGCGGGTGACGGCCTCACGCATGTCTTGTTGAGGGACATCCGAGCTTGCTGCTGTGCCTGGTCTGCACAGGCTCTGCCTCTCGCTTCTCAGTTTCATAGCCCAAAGAAGCCTCCTTTCCATGTTCCTGGAGCATCCTTGGGATTTGGGGGAGGAGGCAGCGGCTGTCCAAGATAGGACCAGCGGGAGGAGCAGCACTTATGCTGCTTCCCCTACACAGCCACCTAGCACCAACAGCTCCTTCCTCTCCCCGCTACAGAAATTACAGGAGCTGCAGGCCAGAAACATGACAGTGTCCAACCTAGGGACCCTGCGGGATGATGACCGCGAGGAGAAGCAGCAGTGGGCGCTGACCCGGGCAGAGCTACAGGATGTGCGGGAGAGGATGGACGTGCAGGTGAGGAGCGTGGTGCAAGTGTCTTCATTATGTCTGTCACACTCCCTCAGGGGTGCATTTTGATGGTGATGAGCTCATGTTCGTGCACCTCTGTGCACATCTGCTGGTGTGTGTGTCAGCAGAGGTCTCAGATCGGGTTCAGCTAGCAGCTAGGGACCAGCAATAAGCTCCTGCTGATTGACAGCACCTGACAGTCCAAGTCCAGAAATGGGATCTGAGGGATGCAGAGGGCATGACCGGGTCCCAGGTGAACCTGCTTGCTTCAGGGACATCCATCTCTACCAGACAGTTATAGAAGCTTGCCGTATGGAAAAGCGTATCAAGTACCAGGGGAAAAAAGAGATTTCCTTCCCTGTGTATCATTTATCTTACTTCCCTCTATATGGGCTGAAGAAGCAGAGGCTTCAACACATTTGGTGCCTCTGAGCACCAGGAGGGATGGGAAGGTCCTGCACCAGCTCTGAGGCTCCCCAGCACTGCTGTTACAGTGCCAGAAGGTCCTCCAGGACCTGAAAGAAAGCTAAGTTCTCAAAGCGTGAACGCATTTGGGTGCTCCTACTAGGGAGAAGTCCACAGCCTGTGGACTGAGGAGGAAAACACCTTTGTGTTTGATTTGGCAGAGGGAAGAGTGGAAGCAGAAGCTGAAGGACCTGCGGAAGGAGCACATGGTGCAGGAGGCCCAGGCAAGTGCAATGCGTGTCCTTGCCAGTTCCTGGGCGCCTCACTCGGAAAAGGCTTGGACACTTCCCTCATGCTTTTTCTCCATCTTAGCTTCAAACCCCAGAGATATTAGGTCTCCTAAGAGAAAGAGGACCTATGTCCAATTGCAGCTGATGGGAAGACACAATCTTGCTGACACAAAGTTGGCTGTATGTCTTCTGCAAGGTCAGAGCTGCCCTTGGGAGGACATGTACCTGTGGCTGCTGGCTGCTCCTCAGTAACAGCAGTTGTGGGTCAGGCTCTGCTCAGACTTACGCTGAGTTGTGACCCAGAGAGAAAAGAGACCACTAGGAGTCTACCGAAAGGCCTCAGGTTGCTTTAACAATTCAGTAATGAACAAAAATCTAAAGAGTTTCCCCTGTTGGTAAAGAGAAGAGGTGGCTCTGAAGCCAATTTTAGCATGTTAAACTCTTCTCATTGTCTTTTTGTCCCTCTCAGTTGAAGAAGGAAAACAAGAAGCTCCGTGCTGCCCTGTCCCAGGACCAGCGGGCAGTTATGGACCACTTCCATCAGGAAATGGACACGCTCAGCACCCAGCTTAGAGACCAGGCTGAGGTCATTAAATCACAGGAGAAAAAGGTACACGGCACCTTCGCTCCACACCTGGCTGCAGGTGTGTGATGTCCTCTGCAGGTAGGACCCCGGTGTAACCTTCATGTGAGCTGCTCACATCCATCTGGGAACGTAACTCAGAGAAATGAAAGGTGACCGAAAGGTGGAAAGATCGCGTTAGGAAATGGTGGGTGGTTGTGGGTACTGTTGGGCCTAGAACGGACACCAACATGATGATATCAGGATGCTCGTCCCGTTAGCTGGGGAAGGCGCCCCGCTCCCCACCCAGTCCTTCTGACCCTAAAAGCAGGTTCAACGTGTGTGGTATGGTCAGAAACAACAGGTTGGATGTGTTTTCCTGATTTAGGCGGCAGGGATCAAGTGCCGGGCTGCCTGGCAGGGACCCCCGGACAGTGCCTGAATTGCACACCTTCTTATCCCCCTTCCTGTTTCTGGACCCTGCTTTTTGCCGCCTTGTGCCTCCCTTTCTTTGTGTCAATCTCCTGCCAGATTTAAAAAATGCTTATGCAGCTTGCTTTGCAGCTTGAAAGTGCTCAGGCTAAAATATGGCAAGTGAAATTTAAAAAATGTAGGCCTTGATTCATCAGAGCATTTAAGCAGAACTCGGTTCTTTAAGCAGGCTTAAAATTCTTGCTTAGTTAAACCTAGGCCTGATTTCAAGCTCAGTGTGTAATGCTTTGCTGCGTTGGGGTCTTTTTCCCACTCGTTAAGCACACAGCATGGTTTGAATATCGGCCAACGTGAACCACGCCACCACTGCAGCACTTTGGGTTGTGATTTGGAGCATCTTTTACTCTGTATCCAACCTGTGAATAACACGTGGGTGTAACAGGATGGCATCCACTGTCCTAGTATTCGCATTATGGAAAAGGCAGAACCTGGGCTGACCCCTTGGAGGTACAGTCTGTTTGCGGAGGAAAAAACATTTGGTGGGTGTATATGCCCGCTTTAGGCCCATGCTCTCACATGCACACATGTTGCGGTGCTGATGGGCTCATCTTTGACTCAGCTTGATCAGGAGGACAGAGCTGAAACCGGTCTTTTCCACCAGTAATAGACAGCCTGTCTAGGAACGAGCTATATTGTGCTTTCAGCAAAAAAAAACAAAAAAAAAAACAAAAAAAAACTTTCATCCAGGCACTTCAGCTTGCCGCAGAATTATTTTTTGCTCCTTTTGTGGTGCTTTTAATAGTAATATTCCACTGAGAGAGGAAAAGTTACCGCAAATTATAGACAAAGAACTGATCTTTGAATGATGCCCAGCCTATTTCTTTACAGATCAAGCTGCTGTCTGCAAGCAAACCTGAAGGTAATAACTATGTATTTTAAGGTGAATCAGTTTGGGTCTTAGATAAATTTTCCATACCCCTTCAGAGCACCCTGTCTTCTCTCTGTCCCTCTACAATATCCTTGCTGGTTCAGGCAAGTGAGTGAGGAAAACATGTCATGTCCACTGCAGGGAGCTGGCTGTATGTCTGCTCACATGACCCTGCAGCAGACCACTTCCAGACCCTTTAATATCAGCTGCAGCAGCACAGACCACAGAACTGGCTCGCTGGCAGAAAACTCACTCTCTTGGGCGGCTTTTGAATTGTAGCCATACCCCAAAGGAATTAGATTTCAATCAGGAGCTCGCAACAAAGGGATGAACTCTTCCTTCCCTTGCCTCCTCCAAAATGATGCCAGTAGTTATTTGCATGAAAATAGGGAGTCAAGACGCTCTGCGGTTTCTTCATTTATCTGGGTTTTCTCTAATCAAGAGCCAGGGTGAGAAAACAGGGACTTCTCAGCTCCCTGATGCCTGCAGCACAGCAGCAAACACAGATGTGTGCTGCTGCTCTCCAGCTACTTCTCAGAAAAGAAAAAGAGGCCTTAAAACAGAGATGGCTGACAGCACATACCCAGCAGGCGTAGCGTTCACTCCAGACCCAGGGGGTGGCAGAGGGTTGCTTGCGAGCACTACTGGGTTTCCCTCAGGGATGCTCTCCAAGGGGTTGTAACCAGGCCCGAGCCAGTGCTGGATCTCTAAGATATAGACGCATCCGCTCTTTGCTTTCATGAGGAACAAGGTAGGGATCTGAGCCTGCTCCCACGCTGGGACCTCAGCTCCTCTCTCAGCCCTCATGGGCTCCTTTCTGTCTGTGCAGTGGCCCGGGAAGCACCCAAAGTGGCGGCTGTGGAAGAGTCATCAGAAGAAGGTGGGTACTGGTGGGATCCCCATCCTCAAAGGGATGAAAGGACCCATCAGCCTCCTCCCTGGCGGGCTGAGGTGCCTTACCGCGCTGGTGCCAGCACCCACCTCCCCAGGCCTTGTTTTGCTCCAGACATGGAGGACGCCCTGCCTGAGAAGCAGAGGCTCCTGGAAGCTCTGCGGAGAAACCCCAACCTCCTGAAGCGGTTTCGCCCTGTCCTGGAGGAGACGCTGGAGGAAAAGCTGGAGAGCATGGGCGTGAAGAGGGTAAGTCTGCATTTGCAGAGTAACCCTGTCTCTGTCCCTTCGCACTGCCAGCATTTGCCATGCCAGTCCTGAGCCAGCGCATGGGGATGAAGACTGCTCTGAACTGTGGTTTTTTTGTTGTTGGTGGTGGTTTATTTTATTTTTTTTCTGAGCAACTACAGAACTAATAGGCAGTAAAACAATCCCTGTCTGGAGCAGTTAGTTTCTTCCAGGAAAATGCCTTCTAAAAGGAAGGTCTGTGAGGGCACAGCAGTCTGTATCATGGGGATGTCAAGGGGGCTTTTACTGTCCAAGTCCTTTTCATGCCAAGTATATTAAACAGTATCTTCTGCAAGTCTTCCCAAGCTCTTAGCGATGCAACACCACCACCTAGCACCTCGCAGAGCTGGTGCAAAAGCAGTGAGCGTGCATGGCCACTCCTCTGCTGGAGACCTGCGAGTCTACCCCTTGCTCCTTTGAACAATGTTTCTGAGCAAGGCAGCAGTTGTGTTTTGTCCGTTGGGATCTGCAGGTCCTGAAGGCACAAAGAGAAAGGACTGAATTAATGACTCCTCGTGTGATTGTTTCCTAGAGGTGCTTTTAAGGAGTGAAAACCTCTGACAGGAGACCAGAGTGCAACTGAGTGCTCCTGGGTTCATTTTACACAGACTGTGACCCTGGCTTTTCCTCCCTTCCCCTGGTGTGTTATTAGGGAAGGCTGAGGTGAGCATTTGTGAGAGTCAAGAGCATCTGAGGTGTCCTAAAACAAGTCCAGAGGCATATAACCCCCCTTTACTTCTTATCATTTCACTTCTCTACTACCCCAGCACTTTCATGGTTGCAAAACCTGCTGGAACTACAAACACCTCCTAAGTGAACATGCTTGCCCTTATTCTGTAGGCTAGAAATTGCTTGAAATAGCTGGATTTACTGCTCAGTGGTCATTTACCAAAGCAGAGGGCTTTCCAAGCAGGGGACTAAAGCCTCTTAGTGACCTGGTTGCATGGGATAAGAGCATCTGTGCCAGGGACAGGGTGGGCATCAGGCCTATTGCTACCCTTCTAGATTCAAGTTGGGTTCAGCGGGCTTGGAGCTTGCAGGAAGCTCACCAGATAGGGGAACTGTTGGTAAGGGCACGTTTCACTGTGTAGTTTCACCGCAGGAGAACCGTGTCAAGCCCCTCAGCTACCCTCTGCTTTAGGTTGCCAAGGGTATCTCGACTCAGACCTACAAAAACCTCCAAACTCTGGTCAGAATTCAGCAGCAACAGAAGGCTGAGAGATTTCCAGAGCTTCTCCTCCTGAGGGACAAGTTAATCCGAGCGGTCATGTGGAAGGTTAGGCAACGCGAGAAGCCCAGCGGTGCCTTCCCTCGACAGCTGTCCGTCATCCCAGGTGAAGTGACCTCCTCTCCTCTCCAGAAATGTAGAGTGGGGCTGCAGGTCCCCACCTACCTATGGCCACGGGATGCCATTCCCTCACCCAGTGGGGCAGCAAGACGGAGAAAGGGTAGGAAAGGGCATTTGGGGTGATGTAAGTCTTTACAGCAGCTCTTTGCATTACTGACCCTGCCTGGGTTGGCCTTTCATGCTCAAAAAATATCAGCTATCCCAAAGAAGACCCAAAAAAGAGCCCTGGCCTTTTGCCCAGAAGCTCACACTTAACAAGAGCTATCTTGCCACTGGGAAACGGGGTTACAAAAAGCTGCAGAGTCCAACTGGTCACACATGAATGGGATGGTCTGCAAGGATTACCAGCAGAGTGAAATACAGGTTGAGTGGTGGGAAAGGCCTGCCTAAGCCTGCTGTTCCTCCCTTCCCGTTGTGGGCCGACTGAATAGCCCAGGCAGGGAGTTTGCCTGTCTGTGTGCCTCTGCAGAGAGTCACAGCCTGTGACTGTGGGCTGCAAGAGCAGGAGATGGTGGGCTCTGCCTGTGGGGCCCCGAGGTCATCCTGAGCCTGAGGATCCCCTTCAGTGGCATTCTGCAAATCCCTTCCCCCCCCCCCCCCCCACTTTTCCTACCCACTGTTGCTTCCCCAGGCCGAGTGAGCAGCATAGCTCCCCCAGGAGCTGCATGCACAAGACCGCCTAGAGGTAGGTAGCGATTTTTCTTGCTCTCAATTTTTTCTTGATCTCTTTTTCTGCCTTCCAGTTCAAAGCCAAAAGAGCCCCCGGCCACTTCATCGGTCTCTGCCATCGTCGCAGCCCATGGTGAAGCTAGCTGCATTACAGCCTGGACTCTCAGCAGCCCCCCAGCCAGCTCCTCGGAGCAGAGCCTGTGCCACCCACAGCCCTCTGGGGACATCCCTGGGAACCACCCAGACCCCCAAAGCCAGCAGCACCCCCAGCCCTCTCCCAGGACCTGTCCCACAGCTGAGGTGAGTCCCATTGCATCCTTTCGATCCCCATGTAGGAGGCCACAGCCCAGAACCCTTGGTCACAAGGCTGGTCCCAGCTCCACTAGGTGCTGTACAAACACAAATGTCCTTGGGAACTGCAGGCTGGTGGGTGATATGATGCTCCAGAAGGGTTTGTTTGGAGAAGGAGTTTCCCTGCCCCTTTGGGCTGGCTCAAGCAAGCCAGTTAAGTCAGACCTTAGGTACTGTATCCCACCCCTTGGTGCTGGAGACAAACATGGGGCATTTGACACTTGTGTTAGGCTCTTTCTTCCCTTCCTGTCACCTCTGAGCAGATGAGGACGTTCTCTTGGGTTTTTGGAGCAAGAGTAGTAAGGATGAAAAGGAAAAGCTTGCAGAAACTGTGCAGAGAACATGCAAGGCCAAGAACAGGTGAGAAAGAAGAAGCACTTGTTTGCTCCAGGACGAAAGAGGAAGCCAGATCTAAGTTTTAAACTCAACCCAAGCGAGATTCAAACACAAGGCAGGTATATGAGCTTTGGTTTGAGTCCCTGTCGGAGAGGCCAGAAGGAAAGAGCTTGCAGTAGGCAGATGTGACTGACTTGTCCGCAGCAGTAGGCAGCACAGGGTGCATCTCCATGCAACTCCCTGCTCGAGGACAGATCTTTACAACTCCTGGAGTATCACAGGACTTCCACATATCTGCTGCAGAAACAGGTAAAGGGGGACACCAGAGGCAACAGGCCCAATTTTCCCCCGGTGCTGTGGGTCTGGCCATGAGGACTTGTCTCCTGCTGCATGCAAAGTCCCAGAGCTGGGTACCCTGCCTGCCTTGAGTTGTCTGGGCCTTCCAGCCCCAGCGGTGTGGGGGACAGCCCTGACTGGCCTGTATCTCTCTGTGCACCCTGCTGCAGCCCACGTCCCCGCTCAGAAGTGATGTTGGGGTGGGAGCAGGCTGGTCTGTCCCCCATGAAGCTGAGACCTCCCACAAGCACACAGCAAGAGCGGACACTCTCCAAAATGATGCCAGAGGATGACACTGAATCGGATGGATCTGCCTTGGATTCGCCAGAGGAAACGGTTGGCCCAGGTATTTGCCCATTGTTGTAGCGACTGCTGTAGGTCATGCTGAATAACTGCCCGTTAATTCAAACGGCACCTCCAGCCCCCTCCGTCGCAGTCAGTGCCGTGGCTGTGGGCAAGTGGTCACAGTGTGCTCCTCTCTCTGGGCCCTGCACACCTGAACCCTTGATAGGTGTCTGTGTTTTAACGTCAGGACAATGTGGTTAAAGTGCATGGACAGGCCTGGTTGGCACCATCAGTGCCACCATGTCTCTTTGTTGCTGGGGATGAAGAGGGAGCAGTCTTAATCCTCTGTTCTCATGCTAGGACAGGTGGACAGGCACTGGTGGCTTTATCCTCTGCAACTTCTGGCCCTGCTGGGTGGCCTGTGTTAACATCCCTTCCCACCAGCAACGCTGAGGAGCAGCTGAGCTGTGCTGAGCAGGACTCGCTGTGTGATTGTCTGGCTCCACGGCTCCCATTTTAACTCGCTCTCCCCATGCAGGGACAACGGTGTCTGCGATGGTGAAGGTCTTGGAGAGACGCCTGGACACGACAGCACAGAAACCAGCTGGGGGTGTGAAACTCTTCCCTGAGAGGAGCTCTGGGTCACTGGAAGCCAGCCAGCCCGCCAAGAAACTCCAGGTACTACCTACAAATAGTAAAGAGAGAGAAGAGGGGAAAAGCCTGGGGAATGCTATAGTAAAATGCTTGTCTTTGTGACCAGCCCATTTCCCAATGAGCCGTGAAGATCTGGATTTAGACACAGTGATGCTTTTTAATACAATTTGAGGAAAAACAGCATCTTTTGCCCCTTTCTTAGCACAGTGTCATAGGACACAGTCTGTGCAGCAAGGAGCTCAGGCAGTTTACAGTGAGGGAGACTTGGCCCTTGGCCCTGTTCTCCAGTAACAGACGTGTCCTTCCCCTAACGTTTTTTTCCAGCCACCCTCTTTGGAAGAAAAATCAGTATTCGTGCAACTGGGAGAACAACAATAAATGCTAGAGAATCAAATTGAGAAAAGGTCTCTGGAACAAATCCAGAGATAATTGGAGTGATGCAATGGCAAAATTATTAAATTACTAAACCAGGACTTAAATGTAACCTCAATTTATGGGGGAGAGTTGATGTAATTAAAGTACTGACAGTGTTGGAATAAAATTGCTTTTTTTGGGGGGGGAGGGGGGAGGAATTCATCCAAGAAAGGCCTAGCACAAGAGCAAGAGAACAAGTTTTTTTCATTGCAATGAGAATGAAATTCTGGGCCTTCATCTGGCAAAGTTTAAAAAAAAAAAAACATGAAATTTATGGAACAATTCTCAATTCAGAGAAAAACAGAGAATGGCTCTGACATGTGTAAAAATTATATAAAAATTAGAGCAAAGAGTGCTAAACTTGATGCATCTGGATGTCACTCAGATGCATCATGGGATAAATTAGGAAATAGCCCCAGAAAAACAGTCAAGCAGTTCACCCCTTCCTGTGGCTGTCCTTGGGCCCCTGTGGCCACAGCCCGTCCCTGGGAGCCCATCCTGCCAGCCCCATGTGGCCTCTGACCTGCAAAAACCAGCGAAAAAGGCAACGCAAATTCCAGTTGTTTCTGAACTGTTCCTATGGGGCTGCAGGTGCAAATGCCATGTGTGGTCCAGTGCTGCCTCTCCCCTCATCGCGTCTCTCCCTTGCTCCCCCTCCAGGCTGTGGGTGACAGCAGTGACCTGGACACCTCCTCCCTGGAGGACCTTGTGGTGCCCCGGGCACGGGAGCCGCCGGAGAGCTGGCGGCGGCCGATGGCGAGGCTCAACGGAGACTCGGGAGGCTCACCTGGCACCAGCGCCTGGAGCTCAGGCAGTGCAGGAACCAGGGGCTGGTGACCTGCCCGGCAGGGCTGCCCCATTTGATGGCCCTGCTTGAGCAGGGGGGTTGGACTAGATGATCTCCAGAGGTCCCTTCCACCCTTGGCCATTCTGGGATTCTGTGATTTCCCTGGGCCCCGGGGGAGCCACGCTGCAAGGTGACACAACAGGAGAAACGACGGCCCTCTCCAGGAACAAGCAGCCACCAGCAGCCACTTGATGGTGCCACAAGACCAGAAACAGGCAGCCACCGCTCTGCAGCCTCCGAGGGCTGCTGTCTGGGCTGCAGCAGTTTCTCTTTCCTGGTCAAGCAAATTACCCCAATGCTGGAGCTTGCTCAAGCACCACATAAGGTTGGCATCCTCCCCGGCCAGGTGCTGTTATGCAAGCCAAGGGGAGTAAATGCTTTGTGACCAGAAGGGCAGTGATTTCTGCCTTCCCTTCGTGCGTGTGTCTGCGTGAGTTGTAACGCAGCACAGAGCCCATCCTAGGGTGCCACGAGCGTAGAGAGCAGCTCTCACTGGCCGTTGAACTATCCCTGTTCTCCATGCTGGTCACAGCTTGACGCTTGTGTGCATCTATTTTATTTTTTTAAGCCGTCTATCAAACAGATGAACTCCAAATACTGATTATTTGCCCATTTGATTATATGTTATCACATCAGTCAGGCTCTGCTTATAATGCTTATCCATACAAATGAACTGCATTTTCCTAAATCTCTCTCTGTTTTGTACATTTGTAGCTGTGCGGGAGACAACCTTGATCCTTCCAGAAGGCAAAATTGTGTAGGTTCGAAAAATACAACAGGAAAAATTGCACTGACGCTACGTGACTACTCATCTGTTTTTCCAGCCCGCTCTACTGCTGGTTAAAATTTCTGCCTTTTCATGTTTGTGGAGAATTTAATGTCATGGAGCAGAAAGACCAGCCAGAGCTGAGCAGAACAGCAACGTGAATTCATTTCGTTTCATCAAACAGCAAAAGTGCCTTCCAGCTAGGTGACTGCAAACATGCAGAAAAACATATATAGTAGATGCACATATACCCCTGTAGGTATGCATTCACATGTGCGCTCCGTATATCTATATTATGGCTCTGTGTGCTGCATGCCTAGAAACTTTGAGAAGGAATCTTTCCATTTTAATCTTTCCATTTGAAAGAAGACCTATGCCCGATTTGTGTTATTCATTAAGTTTACAATACTGTAGCCACATGTGTTACTTTATGGATAATTTAACAGACATTGTTCTTGTTGGTTAGTGCTGATCATAATGAATATTTGCTTTCAACAAATTAAAACAAATGAGCTGGGTAGGAGTGAGTGTTCTCCTCTTCAGTGTGTAGGGGTGACAGGGAACCCAGCTGCTGCAGTCAAGCTTCATGCGCTCAACGGAGAGTCCAGACATGAGGGAAAAGTGCCAGAAAGGTGAAGAAAAACTTCTCCTGAGTTTTGGGAACTCCAAAAATACCTGTCAGCCTTGTGCTAAGAGAAAGGTGAATAAATGCCCTGCAAGGTTCAGGGCCTGGGCAAACTCTGTTGTTGCCCCAGTTGCTGATTTCTGCCTCCGGACTCATCGCTGGTGTCGTGGGAGGCAGCATGAGGGCACCCACAAACCTCAGCCGCCTCCACCTCTTGCAGCCCGCCGGCCACGGCTGGCTGCTGTGAGTCAAGGAGCCCTCAGGGGGAGCTCAGGCTATGCTAGCTGAGCACGCTTACAGCTTGCAATGTCCTTTAGAGAGGACGAAATGATGATTCAGGACCTTGGGAAGCGATGTCCAGCTGTGCAAACAACGCATGGTGCCTCTTTGAAAGCACGCCAGCGTGCCAGGCAGAAATACCTGGTCTTATAGGCAGAGGGTTTCGCTGTTTTTCTTCCTGATAGCTGTAACTGCTCGGAGTCTTTGCGCTAAAGATGATCACTAGTTTCTAGCAGGTTTTAGGAGATTTAGGGGAGGGTCACTGCCTATCAGAGATTGTCGCAGGTTATTTTCCATTGCCAAGCTTCAACCGAATTTAATTTTATATCAGAAGGAAGTAATTAACTCTGGTGATCAAATAAATGTACGTACAGACAAGTCATTTCAGTTTCGGGTTGGACATTTTGAGTCAGCAAAGTTGAGTGACTGGGGAACTTGCTCCCGATGTGCTACAAGCTGCACGTAGCACCACCTCAGAAAACGCCCTGTGGCTGCGGGAGAGCCGTAAAGGCTCAGTCAGGCCCCTTGGGTTATCACAAGTGCTTCTGTCTCCACACGTTATGTCAGAGAGGAAAAGAGGAGAGGGAGAAGAGCCTCCAAAGCTACCAGTGCCATCAGCAGGGAAGCAGGGCTTTTGCATCAGATTCTCTTGCCTTGCCTCTGCCAGAAAGGAAGATTTTTTTTTTTTTACTCGATTTTGTGGGTTTTTTTTGTTTTATGGAATCCTTCTCGAGAAAAGAGCACCCTCTTGTACCCCTTTCTTAGGACACTGTCCACTTTTTATCTTTTCCCGATCGTACAAAATCGGGCTACGTCACAGGGTGTCTGCCGCTAGCCTAGTGGCTGCTAGCATCACTGAGCGCTCTTGCCGTGCTACACAATGGCGAAGCAGCGGAGAACAGAAGGGAAGCTCCCCCAGCAGACGGATTATTGCATCCGAGGGAATTAAAAACAAAGCCAAACAAAACAAAGCCAATCGAAAGTGCGCAGCGGAAGAGAAAGTCAGAAGTGTGAGCAGGGACTCTCACTCGGAGACGAGTTTAAATAGACAGACAGGTGTCCTGATAATTCCTTTGCACAAAGATTTGTTTGTAACAGCATTAAGAAAACAAATTCGGCTTCTCCCACGGGACAACAACAGTCGAACGAAAGCTGAGTCCAAAAATGAATTTGCTTCTCTCTGTAAAGACGAGATGTTGCAACATCACAAGACAACGTGACTTCGTTAGCAGCAAAAGCAACGAGGAAGCAAGAAGGCAGGGCTGCTACGAGCAGGGACGGCTTGTGCAAATCACAGATGCCACTAAGCAGCGATGCACACTGCTCTGTCTGCCACTACCTCGCAGCGCCCGAAAATGCCTCTCCGCTCTCTCATGCCTTTGCACCTGCTCCCCAACTATTTCTGCTGGCTGTAGAGCAAATCCTGCCCACTGCCATGGAGTTACTGCGCACCCTTAGCCCTGCCGCTTGCTAGATGGTTGTGGTGAGGGTGGTGAGAGCAAGGTCAGATCCATGGATGAGAGGAGTTTTGGGGGCTCAGCACCAGGGTACACCCAGCTGCATGAAGGTGGAGGCTCTAAGCCATGCTCAAAACCCAGATGCCTACTTGAATTGTCAAATAGGACCTGAAGCCCTCCAAGGTTTTGGCACTTGGACAGACTCCTCCGTGTTCCTTAATGCCCAGAAACTTCCTGAAGGGCTAAAAACTGTAGTTTCATTAAATGATGGAAGTTGCAATGCTAGCATCACCGCCTGGTTTGGCAGATCAGGGCCTGGATATGTGCTGTCAGTACCTGTGCGTGCCTCATGCCTCAGTTTTACGCTTCCTCCAGTGCAAGCAGCATAATCATCTCACCCCTTTGCCCTGACCTGCGGCTCCCCAGTCATGCAATCTCATCCCTCTCATTACCAGACTGCTCCCTTATGTTCCTGCAAACTAAAAAGGTTTGATTTTTCACCCCCCCTAATTTTTTTGACCTTATTTCCAATTCAATGAAGTCACAGCTCTGCTAGTTTTCTGCAAGGTGGTCTCCAAAATCCTGTTGCTTACTTGCCATATTGGCACTAGGAGCGAGGACCCTACTCTCTTTCACTGCTCCATCCCAGCTATGATGGAACTATGATTTATTTGGCTTTGAATACAGCTTAACACGTGATACTTCTTCACTTAGCGGTAGTGTGAGCCTCACAGAGGCTCTACAAGCCTGATCAGATTTCTCCCACACACTTTGAAGTTTTTCGTGAAACCTAGTATCTTCCACTAAAAGTATCTCCTATTGCTTCATCCCCTCTGGAGCCTTGAGGAACAGTAAAACAAGTTCAAAGTCAGAAACATATGGAACTGGCTAATGAAAGAAAGAGAAATCACAGAAATGGGGTTCCTATCTGAAAAGTGCATCTTTGCACTACCATGACAAATGAAAGAGTCCAAGAGAAGCCTAAGGTATAACTAATGCTAACCTCCCTGAGCTCTGCTCAGTCAGCTTCCAGATTACAGGTATTGTAACAAGCAATCATACCATTCAGGACATAAATGGGACATATTCATGACTCACATCCCATGGGGCACAAAACAGCACAGTTCCACTGAGATCGGTGGGCCAGGCCTTTGCCAGGAGTTTAATGCCATTGGAGTCTAACGTAGTTCAGAAGAATATATTTTGCATTTTGTTTTTCTCTGTGACATTTGTCTTTGTAAGACTGGATCTATTGATAATACTTTTATAAAGCATGAATATATGTAGGACAATTAGCAGCTAATCAAATCGCTGCACTAACTGTCTCTGAATGGAACACAACTCTCCCAAATAATACACAGCTGAAAAATAAAGGAAAAGAAAAATCCTATCAAATTTATTCAGCTGGAGTATCTCACCCATAAAGCTATTCTCCCATAATATTTGGGGCAAGCACGGTGTCATAAATCTTAGTGCTATTAATCCGTAGACTCATTCATCTCTGTTCAGCTATATAAAAGCAATAACCTTGTCACTATAGGAAGGAAGATTGGGCTTTTAATTGCATATAGATTTCAGGAGAGTTCTTATCTCATAGTCCAATTTGTAGCTTCAGATATGAGTCTTTGCTTCTCTTGGTCAAAGTCCATGCAAATCTGCCATGCTCCCACGTAGTTATAAATGTTCCAGAAGCTCAGAAAGGACCTATATAGAGCTCTACTGGGAGATAATACACTCGGGCTTTTCAGTGTGTGCTTTACTAGACAAGCCTATATTTAATTAGCTGCTCTGAAACGGTATATATATTTTCACTGAATGATCAAATTTATGGAAACAAAATCCTTTCAGTGTGCACACACACACGCTCACACGGACACCCAACCAAGATTTCCCTGACTCCTTTCCCTTGGCTCTTTGAGAGCTACCAAATAGGTCTTTTGCCCTCAAGTGCATTACCTGTAGAGGCAGAGTAGTTAGCAGAAGGTCTTCCCTCCTTCACTAACGACAGCCGCAGGAGGAAACATCTGATTTATTAACAGGGGCCAAGGGATCTGGAAGAGCTGGTCTCCAACTGGTGCCCCGATAGTCTTTGGTCACACAAAGCCTGGGACTATGAGCTCCTCATTGCTGTGCGAACACTCGAATCAGCAAGCTGGCATGTCCTGCCCAAGCTCCCTCCTCAGTTTGGCCTAGCAAATATTTAGCTACCTCTCCCAAAGTGGAACTAGGCAGCAAAGCAGGAGGGTGAGAGCTTTGCTCTGCAGTGCCTCGATGGGTCACCGCACCATCCGTGAGTGCACTTGCAGCGGGGCGGCCGGATGAAAGCTATGCATTGCTGCTTCAAGTAGCCAAGTTTTGCATCAGTGCCGGATTTCAGCGCCCGGATTCTCACCCGTGTGCAGGGGTGGTGCCTCCCTGCAGCCCTGGCCAGGGAGCCAGGCGTGGCATGGGGTACTGAGGTCATGTTTTGGGTGGGTGGCCTCTGGGTGCACCCTAGGCAGCTTATGTGCCCCAGCGTCCTTCATCCCCATGTGGCAGGTGCTTAGCACTAAAGACAGGGCTGTGGATGCAGTGCGGACTGTAGCCCTACGGCATCCTCTGGGTGACAGGCCCCTTTGTCATGGTATAAATCAATAGCTGAGATCAGGACGTAGCTTGAAATAACCCTGATCCCCAAGGAAGTTTCTTAACTCTGCACATGGCCTTGCTTGGACACAGCCTCTGCTCCCGTTTGCTTTTATTCACCCGTGTTACCTCCATTTGGGTCCTCCAGAAAAACCCTCCACCGGTGTCCATGCCAGGTCTCGATGCACCCTACCATGGGTGTGCTCTGAGGTTGGTGTCCTTCACATAGGGCCCCAGGCAACCTGTCAGCAAGCACAGTGTCGTGGTACATGGGCACCATGAGCTGCTACAGAGAGAAGGCTGGGCTGCTCCGTGGGGGCTTTGGGGTCTTACTTTCTTCCCGACCCCAAGAAATAATTAGGAACATTTTTAGGGTAGCTGCAGGTTTTTAGCCAGCAGGACTGCAAAGGAAAGCTTGAAAATGGGACCTTTGTCCTTGCTAAAGACCAAGATCTTTCTGTAAGCATGTGTTTTCAGCAGCAGGTCTTGAAGGAAGCAGATCAGTTCAGCTCAAAAGTAGATATTTTGATCTGTGGCCAGAGACAGGGAAATAACATGTGATTTTTTTGCAGGAGGGCTGAGAAACGCAGCAGGCGCTCATTCTCCCTGCATGGTCATTCCCTTCCGCAGGATTTTGCTTCCTGTGATGCGCGATGCTCGCTGCTTGGGGTGGTGCACACCAGGAGATAAGGTCTGCTTGGCCGGCTCCGGGAAAAGAGGGGAGTAGCTTTAATACCGGGTGTTGTTACACAACAGACAGACTCATAAATAAATGATTTTTCTGCTTCAGAATTTGACTTTTTCCAGTAAAGTTTGCTGCATTAAAATTTTTGATGCTGCAAGTTTTCGACTGAGGCAAGAAAATGAAAACTGGTGTTGGAAGATTAGAAATCTACCGAGGACAGAAATTCCTGGATACAGCTCTGTTTCAGCTCTCTGCCGTTCTCCATAATGTTCGTGCCTACAATCTTGTTATCTCTACGCTCCCTCACACCTAAGTGAAACTGAGAGATAGCCGTTTCAGTGAGTTTGTCGGTGTATTTGTGTTACATAAAAATAAAATGTAACTTTCACAGGTGTCCCCTTGTGATTTTGTGTGGGTCCCTTTTTGTTCTAATGCACTCAGAAACCTGTATTTCAAATTTTTCCAGCTTTCTATATTATTCGTTAGCCTGTGTACCTCTACATAACTGCCACTTAGGTGTTTCCTATCTAAATTAAACATTCCCATGCTTTTGAGCCCCTTTCCAGTGGAAGCTGGCAGGAGTGAGAGCATACCAGCAATTTTTTTTTGCTCTCCTAAGAACGATGAAGTATTTGGAAGTATTTAAAAGTATTTAATAACTACCTTGAAAGTCAAGCAGATGTTGAGCTGACTAGAGTGGCCCCAAACCTGAAAAGACCCACATGCTTGCTTGGCTTTACTCCTAAGTAAGCCCAGTGAGTTCAGGGAAAATGTCTGCTTGCGTATGTTTAAATAGACGCTTAGTGTTTTCAGAGCAAGGACCTATTATTTCACTGCCTCAGTGAGTTGGGGTCTCCTGGCATTTGTTTAACTACTCTTCTGATAATAGTTCTGTCTCAGAATATTACTAACAGTAGAAAAAGTCAGAGCTGGATTGTTTCTAGTGGTTAAACAAGGGTGACCCTTACCACTAATCGACAGACCGAAGGATCAGGCTAATTATTCGGAGGTTACAGCTTGTGATTCTCAGCACATTGGGTGGCAATATTGGCCTCGATTTTCCAGCTGGAAAAAAAACACTAAATACTTTCGGTTCTCGTGCCAGGCACATGAATCCAACCCATGAGGAGAACTAGCAGCCATCTGCGTCTCTCCTAATAGCAGAAACCTCTCACGGTTTGCATTGCATGTTCTCCATGTGTTTACACAGCTAAAGAGCCGTCTGTTAATACATGACTTATTGCTTTTTAATAGAAGGTACCAGCATGTTTTACTGTGCAGGTGATGGGTTGCGTTAAGACCTTCTAGATTTCTTGCAGAAGTATTCTGGGTTTTAGACTGGTGCCTACCAGAATATGATCCAATCATTAAGTTATTAAGCTTCTGGGAGCTGAGATGGCAAATTTTGATAAGCACGCCAAGATCTGTACACAGATGTTTCTAATATAAAGATGATCGCAGACTGTATTCGTATAGTGTTCATAGCACCCTCTCCAAAGAAAACTAACTTTACAATGTGAAAAACAGAGAAGGAGAAAAGAAATTGGAAAATCAGACATTATAAATCCTATCATTTTTCATATATAGCTTACAAAGGGGGAAAAAAGCAAAAAACTTCATTTGTTTCTTCCCCTCAGCCATCTACACTTGTCCATAATACTCCTGAGAAACTGCAGAATCCAAAGTTGGAATAAGTGTAGCTATGCAGGCAAATTGGTAGCTACTCTTCATGATGAGGAGAGAACAAATAAAAACAGTGACTTAGGGTCTTAAAGACTTTTTCTTTTTTTAATATTCAAGTACAAAAAAACAAACAAACAAACAACAAAACAAAAATAAAGCAAATCCAGTATGCAAAAAAAAAAGAGGGGGGGGCGGAAAAGTTATGTTTTTACTGGGAGATGGGGAAAAATCCATTGAAAAGATTTCCTTCTTTTTTTTTAAAAAAAGGACATTTAGAGCTGCACAACCAAGCTGCTCTCCTCTAAAAAATGATGGAGTTCTTCTGAATGGTGGAATCGGCCCCAGGTGGCAGCAGGGGTCTGACCAAGGTGGGATAAAGCCTTCTTTGTGTGAAAAGAAGCTCTTCACAACTCGCCGCATGGTGGTTATCTTCTCTGACTCGCGGGCCCCAGCACTGCCCTCCTGCCACCTCTGCTATCCCATGCTGTGCGCTCCTTCATCCTGTCACTGATCTGTCCCGAGATACAGTCTCCTCATCTCCTGGACCCATGCTGAAGATGCATCTCCACCTGCTGGTGGAGAGCTGGTGGCAATGGAGAGCTGGTGGGTACACTTTGGTGCTGACTGGGAGCACTGGTTTTCAGCAGGACAGCCTACCCATGCTATTCATGCAAGCCACAGGAGATACTCGCTAGACTTGGGAACCCAACAAAGATCAAACGCTGGGGAAATGTTCAGCTCGAACTGCTGCTCTCTCTAGAATGTGAATCCACCCAAGGGAAAAGCAGCTTTTCTCCAAAACAAGATTGGCAGTGAACTACTGCAGAGAACTTAAAATTATTACAGCAAGTGGAGCAAATACGCTCTGCAGACATCTATCAAAATGGTGACTTTGGAGGCTTTGGACCATTTTTTTTTTTTCTCTCTTTTTACCCTGTTCCTTGGCACCCATCACTCTGCTAATAGGCGTTCTTTGAGAGCCTCACTAGGATGTGCTCTGGAACTAGGTGGAAGGACAGGCTAACGCAGCGCACAGCACTCCCGTCCCTTGTAAATTCTTGCTTCTCTTCTCCTGCCCTTGACACCTTCAAATACATGTCCTCTCAGGTGGATTGGCTAGAAGAGGCAGTGTCCCATTAAGGAGTTAATATTCGCATCATTTGGGGAAGAATTAACACAAGAAAACTAATGCTCCCTGGGATTTCTGCTCCAGATGTAACTAATTAATTCTAAATGAGAAACTCCTCTGGCTTCATTAAAGATGACATTTGCAGGAACACCAGTAGCACACAGAGGTTTTCAGCTATTACAGCAAACATCAAGCATAGGAATAACAATGGATTATATATATTCCCTGATGAGATCTGAAGAAATAAATACACTTTGGTATCACACGTTATAACAAATGCCTAAGTAGCATAAATCAGATTAAATATCACAGCAGATGAGCATCATAGAACAATCGGCAAAGCAAAGATGATGTATCTGCATAGAGATAGTGACTGAGGAGCAAAATCCCATGACTATAGTATCTGTATGCACTGGCCACACTCAGAGGGAGACACCTGGATTTACTAAAAATATTCAACAAAATAATACAGGAGACTACTAGGTCATTACTTTTGCTTTTCAACCTGCTACGATAAGAGCAGGTGGCAAAATGAGAGTAAAGGTACACTACCATTTCAGCAAAGCGTTGCTTTTTCTGCTGAACGAAGGACACTGGGGTCACGAGGAACTGCTCATCTCTCTAAACCCCGAGAAAGTAGGGGATGACATTACACAGTCGCATGAAAGCCTGCTCAAAGGGGAAAAGGCATGGGGCTAGTATTGCTCTTATACACCGGTCTTCAGCATGTCTACTGTGTTGCGGAAGTATTTGCCCATTTTATCAGGGCAGCACAACAATTTTGGTTTAACTTCTTTTTAAATATACTATTTCACTCTCTGGTTTTCAGTTACAGACATCCAAGTGACTGCCATGGATTTCCATATAACTACTAACTCTACCTGGGCTGTTACTAATGTGAATTCAAACCTATTAGAAGACTTCAAAAATGGCAGAAGGCATAATCCTAGAACTGGCTATTGAAGTTCATATTTGAAATATGAGCATACCATTGTACTCTAAGAGCACAAAAAGGCATGACTTCTGTTATAGACTTCCTCATGCTGGGCATACCAGTGAGCACTCAGATAAAACCAATGTTCATAACCAGTTAGAATATTTCTTCAGAGTAGGGGAAATGCAACAGAAAACACAATCTTATTTACAGGCTGCTTTGCATATACTTTTCATTTCTGTACTGAAAAACTTTCTATAAAAGACAGCGCATGTCTAGCCCAGAAGGACTACTAAACATAGTCATATTTTGAAGGGTATGAGCGTCTCCCGTCCTCGCTTCGAGCAGCTTCTTCATACCCTGCACCCTTTCTAGTCTTCGCTTCAGGTTCGTAACCAGACCCAACCTTATATGGCCCAGTTCTGTAGGAGATGTTCCGTCCCGACGCGTTGTAGGACACTGCCTTGTAACTGAAAGAGCAATAAAAGATGGCATCAGCTACCAGAGGCTCTGGAACAACCCAAAGCATTGCCCCCTGTGTTCCTGTTTGCTGTTGGATTTGAAGCAGCTTTTGACTGTGTTAGCCCTCGGAGCCAGCGAGCGAGCTCAGAGCCAACTGTCCATGGGCAGGCTGCAACAGTCTCTTTCAATTTTGTACGTAAACTTCCACTTTTTTTGCCATGAACAGATCCTGGGTTGAGTGACGCACCCCCTTGTAACAACCAAACACGATGGTGTACAAAGCCCTAGCTGATGCAAGTTGAAGTTCAGTTTCTGCAGCCTGCACCCACTGATGATCGGCTACTCGATTTGCAATCAAAGCTGCAATTAACGGGCTTTACTTAGCCAGCAAGCACACTGCAGATTTTATAACTGTTCACTAGATTTTAGTATTTAGATTATTTTAGTATTGGATTTTAGGATTTGCTATCTCCTCCCCTCTCAACTTGTTATGCAAGTCACGTAGTCAGGAAAGAGAAACACTCATTGGTAACCCACATCACCCAGCAAACAGACTTATCATTCCGGGCACATAGATCTCATGATAACTTTTGTAACCTGGGTATTACGCATGGATCGGTGCTATGGTGTGCTGGCTATATGCTGTCTATGCTCCCAGTGCCCAGGGCTTCACGTAATACGCTTCAGTGTCTAGCACGGACAGACTTACTGGGATTCTTCTGGAACCAGTCCTCTGCAAGCAAGGCACATCATAATGCCTCCTATGAGGGCCAGGCCTCCCGCTACCCAGCCAACAAACAAGGCTGAGCCAAAGGTGTACCTACAAAACAGAGAGATGTGCCTGGTCAGTGCTGTCATAACTTCTTCTGAAACGCTTTGAGAAATGGCACTCTGGGTGCTTCAAAGGCCTTCTAGCTCTGCCACGCTGCTCTCTCTGCTGCATTTTTCTCCCTCCCGTTCTCCCTCTGGCCCTGCAGAAGGTCCTGTGAGGGCAGGCTTGTGTACAGATTTGTCTTAGATGGAGGTCTGTTCTCCATTTTAGAGAGATCCTAGTCAATTTTCTTGGACTAATTGTCTTTATCTCCAGATAAGGAAATGGCTCCATAAATCTCCCGAGTCCTAGGTCCAAACTAATCTGCACCCAAAGTCTGTTTTTCCTTCACCAGCCTTGCCTACAGCCTGCCCTGGCCCTAAGGGGAATCTCATACCGTGGACCACCATGAGCCAGAGGAGTAACCCACCTCGTCTGGATGTTCTGCATTCCCTGGTACATGTTGGCAGTGGACATCCAGAAGTTTGTGACCAGCATGTTGGCAAACACAGACACTCCAGTGATGGCGCACAGACCTGTGATCAGACAGAAGGGCAGTCTGAGACCCACAAACAACCACCTTGGACCTTGGGGAAGCACGTTACAGCTCTGAAAAAGGTGGATGAGATGCTGCTTTGTGTTCTGACATGGTATCTTCAGGAAGAAGGGAGACCTACAGTGTATTCATATTTCTGCCTAAATTTCCATACGTTTACTTTCCCGTAGCAAGAATAAAATGTTAAACTATAAAATCCCTAATCAGACCAGTCAAAGTCTTTCTACTAATGCATTTTGTCACAAAAAAAAAAGAGTTTAGCAAGTGGAATCTTTCATTTGCTGAGAAAAATCTAATAGTTAAGTTTTCCAGATTTGTTTTGCAGTGAGAAATGTGTAAAAAAGATTCCATATCCAGAAATGATTTTTCTCTGAGTGTGAATACACACTTCCCATCATGTGGAAGAGGAGATATCTCTGATTCACAAGCTGAAAGCTGAATGAAGTAGTAAAGTCTGCCTGGGTCTGCTGGCAGCTGAAAGACTAAGAGCTAAGAGGCAGGAACTTCTACCATCCATCTGTACGGAGGGTCACTCTGAGGTCCCGCAATGACAAGCCTGGCAGAAATAGCGTTATTGTTTAGTATTTCACTATTGCTCATTCTAGCGGAGCGGTCATACAAACGGAGGTCACTGCTGCGTAGAGGAACGGACGTGAGAGGGTGCGGCAGGGTCCCCGTGTGAAGAGCAGAACAGCGCTGTGAGGGGCTATGGGGCCTGCTAGGGCTGAAAGCAAGGAAACCAGGCAACCCTGTGAACATGTGAAGTCTGCTCAGAGTGCGGAAGGAGGTGCAAAACACAGCTAAAGGTCGTGTCATGTAGGTACCTAACTCAAGACATGTAGGTATCTAACTCCTCGCCCAGCTGAGACGAAGGACTCATTTGGAAGTGGGCGAAGCTGGCCAAGGGATGTCCCATCCCAAGTGTCAGTTAGACCATCTATCCTTTCAGCCACCTTCTGGGAATGCGTGGGTGGGACTTTCAAATGTTCTCATTGACCAAATTCTTCACGGACTTAAATGGGTAAAATGATAGATTTTAAATGCAAAATTAAAGCTTCATTGCATAAGGTGTTTCCCTCCACTTAGCTTGTACATCTTTGGATTGTGTGTTGTATGTCCGATATGCCAGCACCAGCAAGCGCTGCTCAACCATAAGGATTTTAAATAGGGACATTCTCCTTGCCTACACGAGGATATGATTACTTATCTAAAATAAATTGTGGGAAAAATCTGTAAGTGATGTTCTTAAGCATTTGCAATTTAGAGGTAGCTGGGCAACACTGTGCATTCATGTACCCTCCCTGGTAACCCAAGGTATTGAAAAATTACAAACTAGGCTACCAAAATCCTGCGAGTCTTAATAAAATGATTATATACGAATCCTGAGGCTCTTTATACAACAACTGTTTTGCATAAATAAATAATACTATGATTCTTAATAATAACACATGCAGGAAATGATCTAATTTCTTTTTTATCTGCAATCTGCTTTTTCAGGCTTCTGTATTTTTCCTCCTCAGAAATGAAGACCACAAACTTCTGGTTTACTTTTACTAAGCAGAGGTAGAAATTCTCATAGAATCATTTGATCCCAGGAACCCGGGCTTGAAAGTGAATGCTAATAACTTTACGCAAGCAGCGTTGCTTTGAGCTGCTCCAGAGCTTCTGCTACCAATGACTGGAAGTACGTGAAGATGTGCCCCACCTTCAATTTCTCAGTTCAATTGTACATGAGAGACAGAACACCGTGCACTTACCAGCAACAATAAACATGATGCCAGAGGTCAGAGTCATGTTGGCTTTTGCAGAATCCTCCATACTGCCGATACGGATGCATTTCAGAGCAAAAATGCACACCAGGAGGCCGAGGATACCCAGGACAATGCCCACAATCATGAGGGCCCTCACTGCCTGAAACATTGCTGTAAAACAAAGCAACAAGAGCTGAACAAAGCAACAAAGCCACTGAACCGAGATTCACCAGAGCCTGGAAGCCTGAAATAAAGTTGCAGCTGTTAGAAGATTTCCCATTAGAATATTTTTTTCCAAAGGCACTGCTCTTTCCCTGGAGTTTTTCCATTTTTTTAAAGATTGTTTCTCCCTAGAAAGAAAAATATTTTTACCTCCCTCTCCTCCGCAAAACATTTTACAGTCGGTTTGCTGAAAGCAGAGCCCACCCCATGTAAAACAGGCCTACACTCAACATTATCTGGGGCGCCTGCAGAAGTCCAGCTGGTTGTCTCACCATCCCAAAGAGCTTCCTCCTTTCAGGGCTTAGACGTAATTTTTTGTAAACGGTCGTCGGCACCAGCCGTGATTTACTCAGCCGAAGTCCACGGAAAGGAGCTGGTGTAAGTGTGAAGCAGGTTCGTGGGTCCTCCTCTGCTACTGCTCAAAACGAAACAGTTCAGCGGATCGCTTTTGTGTTGAAAAACGTTTCATGGGAACGGAACAGTTGGGACTTTTGCAACGTGCGAAAGCTGGAGCTCTTCGTATTGACTGCCGGCTAAGGTAAAAGTCTAAGTTGACTGAAGATACTGACATTCATAGTCATTCTCTGTGTGACAGGGGATGTTTAACATTGTAAGAGTATTTCAGGTTCTTAATTAAAACGTCTCAGCTATCCCAGGCTAAGAAACATGGACTTATTGCTGGACGTTTCAAAGCTTTCTCTCTACATTTCAGTGCAGAACAGAAACTTTCTGTCCTTAGCTTAGTTTTTAAGGATTTGCTCATTTCACCTGTCTCCCTATTTATGTGCATCTCTGCTCCAGCAATAACTGCCAGTTCCTAGGCTGATTTCAACCAAACTTCAAAGGACGAAAGACAGAGAGTCTGAAACATTTCCAAGTCTGGATTAGACACTGGAAAGTTTGTTACTAATGCTAACCTATCTACTTGGCTGGGTCCTGCAGTCAAAGGTGGCAGCTTGCATAACAGCGTTAGATTTCTCTGCGAGAAGAAAGTCTCGAGTGGAAAAGAAATAAATTTCACAGTGAAATATGAAAAAAAAGTAGTAATTCCATTAAAAATTCAGCCAAGTGACAGAAATACGTAGGAAGCTAGGCTCCATCGTTCTGCTGCTCCTAAACCGCTTTCTAGAAACACCTGAATTTCCATTGGAAGACAAATTCTGCGTGATGTGTCCTCACTACTCAGTGGTATAAGCCTTACGCTATCGCTATGTTGTTGCTGGGCTGATTGGCTTAAAAAAAGCATCAATTATTTTGTAACCAAAATGACTGGGAAAGCTTTCTGTTTTTCAATTGAAGTGAAAGCACAAAGTGCCATCCAGCTATCCACAGTATTTCTAACAGCTGTGCAAAAAAGTGGAGCTCTGTACGTTCCTCCTTTACAATAAAATACAAGGCACAGGAGAAGAAAAAATCACTTTGCCAAACACTGCGCACATGCTAAAGGGCATCAACAAAGCTTCAGCAACACACTCCATGTCCTTTGCATGGCTATTTGCAGTATCAGTCTTGTGTACACCTGTACATCTGCATTAATATATCATGGAAATATCCCAGGCCTGAATTTATTTAGCAGCCTGCCACCAAGACGGGAATGCTTGATCGGAGTTGGGTTATGTTGCTGGTGGATAGTGCCCGTGCGAGCTGAGTCAGACAGCTCTAATGTAGCAACAACCCTCACAACAACCCTCCGGAGTCCTCGTAGCTGGAGTAGAAGAGTAGGGGGAAAAGCAAAGGGAAAACTTGCACCTTTTAAGCATGAAAGAGAAGTGAAGTGAACAGACCAGGCATTTGACTACCAAGGTGGTTTTCTAATAAGATGGCCCATATCCCATCTTGCCTGCAATTTAACATTGTCTCCAGACGCTTCGTATCTGTGCTTACGCACGTGGCCCGGGCAGAGACAGGAAGGCGGCAGCACCAGCAAAGCACTGCAAAGAGGGTGGTCAAAAGCATTGCAAGGGCTGCTGAACCCTCTCTCCTCAGGAAGGTAAGAGCAGGTGCTGGGGACCTGGCACTCATGCATGGGCTGTCATCGCTCTTCAGGGTGACCACGAGAACCACACTAGTGCAGGGACTCACTGCTGCTTACCATCACACTTGAGAAGCCACAGCCTGATGTCCCATAGACTGGGACTACACCACCTTCTGCTGCTCTTATGACTCAATTTGCCCTTATCAGCTGATAACAAGTGCTAACGAGGCTAGGATTTTCAATCTCCCATTCATCAGCCCCCAGGTGCAAGCTCATTAGTTATTATTCATCAGAGAACAAGAAGCTGACGGATATGCCTTATCAGCCCTCAAAGGGTGTTCGTGCTGCACCTGATGCAAAGCAGGAAGCTGCAAAGAGAAGAAAATCACAATTCTCATTTACTGCTACAGTTCCTTAAGTTTCTTTTCATCTGCTTTGGTTTCAGGGAGGGAAAGAGAGACAGATGCTCCAGGGCAACGTAAGACGCTGTGGATTGTGATGGAAGGTCCTTGTAACCTTTGGGATCTGTCCCCAAGACAGTCTTTCCTTCCTGGGATGCTTCCCACTGATCTTAGGGTTCCTAGGTGCCATCACAACGATGGTCCTGTTCAAGAAGTGACCCTAGCGTAAGACTTCATAGAGATACCGTGGACTGCTCAGCTGAGAAGTCCCCAGTGTCTGGAGCGTGACTGTCGAAGCAAGACTGTTCTCCATGGAAAGGGAGGACTGTTCCCTCTGCAGCCAGAGGAAGAGGAGAGGGACACAGCAGGGCACAATAGACACAATGCAAAGTAGCCCATCAGCACGTCATGGGATGTCAGTGCCACGAGGCTGACTTATGTACAATCTTCACAAAGAGACGGTGAGTAGAAGAAAGCATTTCCTGTTCTGTGGCTTCAATGCCCCTCCACCTGGCTCACGGGAGGGAAGGTGGGATCAGTTTGGAAAATGGCAGTTTTAAAGTGAATTTTGGCAGCCATCAAAAGCCCTCTGAATAGAGTTGCTTTTCAAAGGTCAGTGGTTCCTCCCAGGAGGAAGGAGTAGAAGGTCTCAGACCAACAGAATGGGAGAAGTTTGACTATGGGAAAAAAAATTTGCATTAGGAGCACTGGGTCGTATACAGCCCTATCGTTAAAGTGAAGCGCAGAAACTGCCTGCACATCTTTGCATACATATTTTGCATGAGATATGAAGTATGTCTGCGTTTGATATCTACACTCGTATGGCTGCTCATTTTGCACACCTGATTTCCATACACATAAGGGACGGTGTGCACAGAAGACTCTGTCTGTGCAATCACATTCATCAAAATAAACTTCAGTGATCTGAAACCATAGTTTGCATCACCATGTTTTTCAGACCTATATAAAGCTGCAGAGCTGTCTTTCCATCAGTGTTGATGTGAGAGGTGAGTGAAATAAAGCAATATAAATTCGTCTAAACTAACACCACCTGTGTTTCTAATACTAATACAAAATTCAAAAGTGGAAATGTAACTTTATGACCAGTTATGATTAATGGAACTTAGAAAGTTTAGGGAAAAAAAATTTTTTTTTTGAATTAACCAAGTTCGAGCTGGGACATTCCCTCTTTATCTTTCAAGGTAGTCATCAACTAAATGGACACATAAATAAAATAAAAAAAAAATCTGGTAGAACATTGCTATGACACAATAGGAAATGTCTGTGAATGTCTTGTACATTTTCTTATTACAATATTACTTAAAAATAACATAACAAGTAGAGTCTTAATAATGAGAAATTAGCATCAAAATGATGCTTACCATTGCTTCATTGATCCTTTAAAATACAATCACCTGCATAGCATTGTAAGCACATATAAATACATTCATCCTGCATTCACGCTCCCCTCTGCACCATTCAATAGATGCAAAAGGCCTGTGTTCATTAGCGGTTACTTGTACCTGGTTGCACCCGTACATAGAGTGGAAAAATGCTCTCTAAGCCGTGTTTCTTGCTCATTGGCAGGGTACAGGCGTGAGAGGCTGGAGGCAGACACGGCAAGTCAGGCTCAGCATTGCTCTCGCCCCTGGGGTCCCGCAAGCTTGAGAGCACTGCAGCATCCCTCATAATACTCGTGTACAGTGCGGTGGGAGAGACAGCTCTTTTTTAAAGTTTGGCTGCTGCTTTACAGCAAACTGGAAGCAAACCAGAAAATAAAAGCCCCTCTGCAACCTACTACTGCAACCACAAAACCTCCCCAGGTAACATAAAGCGAATGAAAATTCCTTCCCCTTCTAGCCCTTCCCACACACGCTGTTCAAAAGCAGATTTCTTCAGTGCAAAAATTAAGAAGACCTTTTTCTCTTCAGGAAATATTATAATTCAGTTGGTTTCTGTAGAAGCCATTATTCTAATAACAATATAATAATTGCATGCAGCTGTTTTCCTTGTGTTTGGATTCAAAGGGACAGAATTTACAAGCTGGTTTAAGCATCCTCAGTCACCCAACTTCAATGGAAGTGTGCTGATTTATGCCAGCGATGGAGCTGAACCTACGACATTCATCCAGAGATCACATACACATGCTCCAGGTCGTAATCTCTACCAACTAAAGGTATTATCCTGCTAACAAATATGCACATATTTTTATGCTCGTACACTGAGTAACCTGGAAATTTTATTCCTGGCAAAGTGCTTTAAGATACCTGCTCCTGCTTTTTGATGAAAGCTGTACAGAGTTACAGGAGTGCTCCTCGCTCAAACCCGATGCATCTTTTGCCCCTACCTGGCAGCCCAAGAATGGTGAAATAAGGCCGGCACTCTGTAAAGCCAGAGCTCTGCCTCACGCAGCTCCTCCACAGCCCCTGATATTGGAAGACAGCCGTGACTGGGTTGTCATACAAGTCCTGCGTGCTCCACATATCCATGGCAGTGGACACGATGCACCCCGCAACGCCCAGCGATGACACGATGAACCCCATCACCTGACAGACTGTTGTGGACATGGTGTCTCCCCCAGAGAGAGGAGGTGACAGCCCAGATGAAGCCGTAGACCTAAAGGGAACACTGAAGTCCTCTTGACTGAGCCACCAGAAATGCAGCGGCTCTTATCAGATTGTTTCCATTGAGTGGTGTGTTTGCTCAAAATGTTTTTGCAAGATAGTCCAGTTTCACTCTCGCTGGGTAGGTTTGTGCTGGCAGGGCCAGAGATATGAGCCTTTGTCCTTTAGAAGTGCTTGTCCTTCCCCAGCTAAACAGCCATGCTTGGTCAAGTGTTGGGCAACCCACTTGGAACATGCGCCTCCCCCTCCTATCAAAATACTTAGATGTCTGTTAGACTTATCTTGCATGCTTGGCACGGTACGAATGCTCCCGAGTGGAAGGCGAGGGAAAGATTTTGTTCGCAGGTGACCTCATCACCAGCCTCACAGCCATCACTTTTTGCCACAGTATCCTCCTTTCCCCAGGGCACCTTGCACTAACGCAGGTCATCGCTTCCCTGGCTCTGGCTCTTTTCTGACCACTTCCAGAGTGGAAGCAAATCTGCCAAGAGGTCAAGACAGGGGACATTTCTAACCCCAGGACAGAGAGGCCCTTCCTGGTCCTTGCACCGTGAGGGCACCAGCTCAGTCCTCGTAGCACCCAGGAGAACAAATAGGGGTTTTTCCTCCCTTCCTCTTGCCCCTGCCGCCAGTGTTGCCAGGAAAGCACAGCCAAGACTGCCTTGATGCTCGCCCCCCCGCCCCTCCCAGACAGTGATCCAAGAGCTGCAAAATGACCCAGCAAACCTCTTGCAACCTAAGATAAAGCAATGGCCAGAAAACATGGGGATGAAGGTCCAAGTTAGACCTCCATGGAGACTCCTCCTGATAAGGAATTGCTCCTCTACCTACCCACCCACGGGGCCACAGGGGATGGCCTGGTCTCCTCCCATCCGTGTCCTCATGATCCACCATGCAGCCCCGATGAAACCCACACCGCGAAATGAGGAGAGGCACCTGTGGACGTGTGTGGGGTGCAGACCGGGTAGGGGGGAGCAGGAGAGGGAGGGTACAGAGACAGATCAGAAAAATGCCTTTTTTGCTTGCTTGCAGTGGATGGGGGTGTACTGGTCTGTGAAACGGGATGGGGGCTGCAAGAATTAGGAAATTAATTATCTCTTTCCACAGTGGAGAAGTGCTGGGCTCACGGGAGCAGTATAAATTTGCCATGCTGCTCTGCCAACGCAGTACAGTGAGTTACAAGGACCTTCCAGACTTCACGCTCATCAATTCTGATCTAATACGCTGTTCCAACTGATTTACTTCAACCCTGACCTAGAAACAAATTCCTGCTTTATCCAATCCCGATACCTTTCTGTGCCACAGACACAGTCAATACGATCACTTTGTTATGAAGCAGTGTGAAAACTACCAGGAAGGGAAGTGAGGCTGATTTCTGTGGATGGATGAGTTACAGCAGGGTTATTATGTATGGACTGTTGCGTCTGTGTTCTGGAGCATGACCACCCAGGACATCCCTTTAACACCTACTGGGTCCTGCAGCACTGCAGCGTAATATATTCTGGGCTTGACAAAGCTCAGATATACAGAAGGGCAGAGCTGGAGAAAATCAACACCCACCAAGGCCCAAATTTATAACGTGAGAGCAACTTGCTTCACTGGTCCAAGCCCCAACACTGGGCAGCTTCCGGTTTCCAGGCTGTGCAGCGAGCTGGTGGGCAGCAAACAGAAATCCCTTCGTGCTGGGCTCTGGTATCTCCTGCTGTAGCAGCCAAACCAACTCAAGTGTGTAGTGCAGGGACACAAATCACAGCCACAGAAGCCCGCCTGGGTCAGGCATAAAACCTCTTTGCTTCCAGCAGTTTTATCAACTTTAGCCAATTCCACTGACTTTTGCAAGCTTTCTCCAAGCTCCAACATATCTGAAGGTCAGAAGATGCCAGCAAAAATAATAGTATGGACAAAAGCATAGAAATGAGCCCTCAAAAACCAGAGATGACAGTAGCTGCTCTGTTAAAGCACATCCTAGGCTAGAAAGAGGGCATGCTCATAAACATACCGTGTTTAAGATGATTCATTTTGAAAAATTAGGGCTGGGGAGGAACGAGGAGCCTGGAAAACAGCAAGTGCTAAAACAGGTAGTGCGGCCAGCTCTCCCTCTCCTACTTTACTGCCCAACAGCTTGTAGCAGATAGAGACTCCGGTACTGGGAGGACGGAGAGCCTGCAATTCAGAAAGGCTGATTGCACTCAAGCCATAGAGCTTCCTAACAGCTCTGAAGGACTCCTCTCCTCCTTCAGTCATGTTCCAGGGCTTGTCTTCTTCTTGCCATCTAGTGGTAAGAGACCACATTGCTCCGTTTCCAAGCTAGACCTCTTCAAACTTTGTCCCAGGGATATTTCTCTGGGATGTAACCCCTGCTGCCAGGGCTACTCTCACCCCACAGCATTTGTGCGCAACTGCTCACAGGGCTGCACAGAGAAATGGGCCCAGGGACTGGTTACAGTTAAAAATAACCCCTAGGAAAAAAAAAGGGCAGAGGAATGAAAAGAATAAACACGTTTTTCCTTTTTTTTTTTTTTTTTTTTTTTTTTTTAAGTCTTTATCACTCAAGGGTAAAGGCACTTTTAAAATGACTAAATGACTACTGTTTTTCCCCTAAATCAAACAGTTGGACAATTGCATGAAAACATGCTCCACAACTACGCTGCTCCAGGTGTGTCCACACCAAACCATTGTAATAACTGGACTGAGAGGAAGTAGGAAAGGAAGGTTGAGGTGACTGGTTGTCTTGGCCCAGGGGAGCGACGTGTTTCTGGAGGGTGGTGCTTTCTTCCCAAGACCCATGGTCTGCCACTAACTCATGCAAGAGGTCCCTGATATATAGGCCCTGGCCCCAGTTGCCTGCTGAGGTGGCCTTCCTGGGCACCATGCCCAAGTGTTTGCTTTGCCGTTAGGGAAATGACTACGCCCTTCTCTCTGAACCCTTCTGCTGAGATTGATTGTGTGTAGCTGGAGCAGCTCTTCAAGCCAACAGGGAGATCTGCCTCTCCTTCCCTTCCCCCTGCCATCATTTCACCAGGATCTGCTGGCTTTCACCTTCTCAAGCTCTCTGACGTGGGCCCGTTGGAAGGAGGACAATCCCCTAGCTGAGTTATGAAAAATCTGCATCTCTAACAGGGTGCAATCCTCTGCAAGTCCCCCTTTCTCACCCTGCACATCAACCTGGCCCCACAGCAAGTCTCCTCCCAACTCTATCTTACTGCTGCATCCTTCTATTTCCTTCCCTAGTGCTTTCCTTACCTGCCTTTAAGCTTCCTCCTCTTTTTCCCTTTGCAAAGCAACATATTTATTCCGTTCTCAGGTCACTGCCCTTCCCAGGCTCAGTCCATAGACCTTTCTACAGTCTCTCTTCCATCCCTCCGCACACACGCTGGTCCCTATCAGCAATGACTTCCCAATACAAGCATAATGGCTCAAAATGGGACAATGAAGAGTATTTTGGATGAAAGATTAATCCACCTTCCCACACTTCCTAGCAATGTAAATATGCCATGTCCAGCAACACAAGGTATGGGTGCGAGACACTCCTGACTCTAATCGTGTCCTGAGCCAGCAGTCTGCCACCCAGGCAGCACTGCTTTGCTAACCTTTCCTCAGGGATATAGTTTCCACCTGCTGATAGGGCTTACCGCTTCCCACTGTCCCTCTTATTGAAGGGCATCAAAACCCCAAAGCACCGTAGAGGAATCCAAAAACACCACCAACAGTCTCCAGGTTTGTGAGAAAGCACAGATGGACCAGTCTGTCTTTGATTTTTTTTTTTTTTGGGGGGGGGGCAAATTTTCCGTGACTCTGAACATGATTAGCCACCCCATGGTGGTTAATTTATCCTCCTCCACCCCCAACCCCATAGTAGCTGCTCTTACTTGCTTTCTCAGAAAGTGGAGCTGAGCAAGCACCTTCGGTAACGAGGGTCACGCCGCAGATCTTTAGCTAAGCAGCAAATGAACACCCAAGAGCATTCAGCACTCCAGGCACTGCTGTCTTTGAAGGATTATTGCATTTTGGAGGGGTTTCTATTTGCTCATCTCTAAACATATTGCCAAAGGTGCTAACCAGCTAGCCCAGCATAATGCCGCTTGCCATTTCTTATGCTCTGATTAGCATCAATCTTGTGAATGCTGGAGATTCAAAGCTTCCACAGACACTATCCTTGGTTGTTTGTAGCAAAGTTATGGAGAAAACCGACAAACCTGCTTCCATCCCAGCCCTCCCTCACCCTCATTTTCTCTGCCTTTCTGAAACATTATCTTAAGCTAAAATGCAATGCGCTTACTGTTAATGGTCATTTCCGAGCTGTTCATGATAGGGAAAAAAACATTTCCTGTTGCAAAAACTCACCACCCCATTTCCCCAGCACCCAACCCAATAACGTAAGATTACCTGGGAGCTTTATCTAAGCCACAGGCTATGATCACAACTTGAAAAAATGGTTGGATGACAAGATAGCTATAGAGCATATCTGAGCATTTTTGCCAAAGGCAGATTGGACTGTCTGATGCTCATCTCCAGCAACCCTAGGAGATGTCTATGGCTTAGAGTGGTTAAAGAGTAGTAGACCTCTCTCCAAGCATGCACCTGAAGCTCCAGGAGGGTGGGTGGATGCTTGGGGCAGAGGGCTTGCCATGTTACGTGATAACGCTGAGCAATGTCTGAGGAAGGGACGTGATGGGAAGACAGCTCTTCCAAATGCCAAGCTTCCCCATCAAGAAGCAGAGAACTGGACTGGTTTCTACTTTGAGGGTGAGGACATCTGTAGGGATCTGCCCAAACTGGAGAAAGGAAGGGTACTTTGTGACTACTCCCCTCTGCAACCTTTATTTCAGCTCATACCTGCTTTATCTACCCAGGCGTCAACTCTATATTATCTCAAAACTGTTCATGGGGCCCATTGCAACTCCTGAATGTTATCATTGCCTCTCCCATAAAAATCACCTATAGCTCATATTTACTTTCTAATTTGCAAATATAGTTCACACCCTGCGAGTCATTTCCAGCTTGTCCCGACTGAAACAAAGAACACCCACCCTCCTGTCTTTCTGTCCTGCCATTGCTGTGATGACCACAACCTCCAGGAAACTGTGGAGAGCCACCAGTCCATAGTAGCCATAGGGCTGGCTAGGCTTTCTGAAACTCTGCAGGGAAAGGGGATCATGGCAGCGCCTGGTCTCAGCTCAGCCCTGCTCTGCCCCATTCACCTCCAGGGAGCGTTAGTTTAGGAGCTGCAGTTTTATAGAGCGAAGGTGGTGCTTTGTAGTAGGCTCATGACTAGAGCATGGATACTGTGCTGGTCCCAAAGGGATACCAGCTCAGATTCACATCCAGAAGATTTTGTTGATTTTAAGTCCCCTTTCAGACCTGGCATTAGCTAGTTCTCTGGTGATCTAGAGGGGCTTCACTCAGCAGAGCTGGGATGTGTAGAGCTGCTTCCTTCCCCATGTGCCCTTAAGCTGTAGCCCAGCCCTCTATCTCTGCAGCCTGTTGCTATTTCCCCAACCTTGCTCCCCTTCTGGCCCTCAGCCCAGATCCTTTAGGATTATTTTTTCATGCCTCTAGTCCTCTCGTAGTGTAAAGGTGCGAGAGTAGCAAGGAACTCACTTAGATATCTAACTTCCTGACACCCCCGCACTGGTCTCGCTGCCATCTCTGGCACGCAGCTTCCCATGGCCGCTGGGGATCAGGATGCCCGAGAGCCCTTCTAAGGGTCTCAGGTTGGCTCCTGCCCTGTCCCCACACCTCCTTCAGCTCCTGCTACAAGTGCAAACCCCACGTGGCCTCCCAGGCTCCCTTGGTAGGTTGTATCAGGCCCCAAGCCTGCCTTGGCTGCCTCAACCCATCTCTGCACAAAGCTGATCTTGAAAGACTTTAAGCAGGTTACAGCAGTTGCCTGCAGACATTTCCAAATTAGGAGCTGAACTGACTGGGTTAAAGGATTTTAAGCAGCAAGCAAGCAGAGCTTTGAAGAAACTTTGCTGCAGCCATTGCCGGTTGAGGATCATGACACGGCAATTAGCAGTCTCCATCCTTACACACTTCCAGCAAGAAAACAGTTCCAGGGAATAGACGTGAGGCATTTCCTTGGCTAGTGGGCCCCAGACAGAGAGTTTTACTAGCGCTGCACCACACAATGTGCATCGGTTGTATCAAAGAAAAAGCTTCATCAGAACATCTTTGACAGAGGAGAAAGAAAATCCAGGGAATTCTACTTTGAGGCTTCCAAGACATGACTTTTCCCCTGAGAAGACCTACTCAGCGCTGCTACCTTACACCAGCATAAGTGAAAGCAGTTGTCCTCTGCAAAAATCTGGTTATTCATGACTGCATTTCCACGGCTTATTTAACATTGACCCCCTTTAGCAACACGTACCCCATAACACGCCTTTAACACCCACCGCCATGTCGCTGAGACGCAGTACCTCTTCCACCCTTCCAAGACTGACCGCAGAGCACCCGCCATAGTGTAAAGAGAGTTTACCACAAGTCCCCCCCCGAACTCTCAAAGCATGAGAAAAGCACGAAAGCTTGCACAGTCACCAGGAGCTACTGGTTATGGAAGTTTAACAAGGTGCTCTCGGATTTTCAGAAGTTTGCTGTTCCGAATAGCTGGAATATTCTAATATTTCAAGTCCCCAGCCTTTTGCCCTAGGACAGGGAGATGTCTCAGCCTCTCTGAAAGGGTTATAAGAGGTTTTGGCTTGTAAACAAAATGCTCTTTCAAAAATGGATGAACTGGTCTAGCTGAAGAGGTCTGAAAAAAGAAAAAGAAACCAAGACAGAGGACAGGATAATTACTGCCCATGTTACCGTAGTTTAGCAAAGCTATAAGCAACTGAAAAATGTTCCTTTTAGCAGAAAGTGTCCTGTAACTTCAGTAATAAGTAAAACTATCAGCTTTGCCAGTGTTTAGCTACTGCTATTTCTTTATTATTTGGATGTTCAAATTCAGATCATGTCCTCCAGACAATCACAGTGAGGTCTGCCTACACACCAAAGCAAGCAACAAAAATTAATAAGAGAAAGCAAAATCAGAACAAATGGGCTCAGTTCTGAAGTGACATAATTCACCACCACCTGGCTGTTTATAGCTGAGCAGCTAAGGCGAGAGCCATAAACTACCTGTGTTATTTCTCATTTTCATCTATTATCTTGATTTTTCCTCAATCTATTTGAAATTAAAATTCTCAATTAAATTGAAGATAGATGATAGGCAAGGCAAGTTTAATCTTTGCTATGGGAGCGAGGGACTGGGAGAAAAAAAAAAGCCTCCAACCCCAAAACTTCATTGATGTACTCGGGTCACCTAGATGCTTTGCTAGAGTCCTATTATTTTTATTCACTCCAGCACTATTGTTCCCAATATAAATTGCCATTGTCAGAATAATAAATAGGAGTTTATAATGGAAACGCTGACAAACCATTAACTACGAAGTGCTTAGCAGGGGGTTTTAACGGAGATCAAGGTACAGCTCGGCTAAAATAAACACTGGGCTGATCTGCTTAAACAATATTTTTTTCAAATTAATAATTTGATTTTTAGCACCTTTCTTGCCTTTTGGTTGGGATACAACTGCCCTTCACCAACTGGGGGGAAGAAACGCCTGTAGGAGCGGAAGAATCCAGGAGACTGAGTCAATCTACAAAGCACAGCAGTGGGGAGCTTATTTTTGTACCAGTTTCTCCAGAGACTGGAAGTGTCAGACAATATATAACAGGAGGAAGAAAGGTGGGGGGAGAGCAAAAGAGTGACTTAAAAGAAGCGAGCCCTGTTCATTGAAGAGAAAAGAAAACCCACCTCACTATAGGGCAGCGCTGACAGCACTGGCCACAGCGTTGAGCTAGTCAGGACAAAAGCACATAGATATTCATCTACAGGCACAGCAGCAGGGAAGGCACCGACCCTCCAACACTACCTGCGATTTTGGCAGCAACCTCAAGGCAGCCAGGATCCCACCCACCGTTATTTTAAAGAGTTGCTCTTTGTTCTTTGGGCTTTTTAATCCCTTTTTGTTGATGACAGCAATAGGCCCAGCAAACCACACACGGTAATTCACCCATTAAGTCTTTTGGCCCTCTAAGATGACAAGTTCATTAGAGATGCTGACATCCGGTTTAGGATGCCCATTTCTGCCTCTGGCTAGAAGGAAGCCGCGGAGCCTGCTGGATTTCAGCGTGCAGCTTTCCCATGTCTTGGTCAGAGAGACCAACCTCCTTCAGCAGGTCTGATAAATGAGCAAGATCCGTCCATATGCAACTGCTGTTCCTGCTGTTGCTGCTGTTCCTTTCTCGGAAATTAATACCCACCACACAGACACGAGTCTGGGGGCTGGTAGTCAGTATGGCTGGTAATTGCAAAAAAATGCTCTGTTTCTCCCAGTGTAATGCTGAAATTAGTGACAGAGGTATTTTGAAACAAATGAGCAAACAAAACCCTCAAGTATTCTCCCGATTTCTGCAAAGATTGAAGCAGTTTCCAGAGCACAGCAGCTGAAAAGGCTTCAGTTGCTCCTTCTGTACAGTTAAGTTTTCCTTAATTTTAAGCTTTCGGAGCTCAAAAACTCAGGAAGCTCTTCAAAATGTGATGGAAGTGTGTGTTTGCCTGGGGGGAGATTTGCTTTCTATGTCTCCATTGTTTATTCATATGGCAACTTAACCTCTTTATCAATAAGCAATCAGCCTGCTAATCAAGTTTGGCTGATCTATCCTACCCACCATCTCATGCATTCTCCCTTTGCGAAATTGGTCGGCTTTGCTAATTGCCACAGCTGTGCATGAATGCAAAAATCCTGCTCCAAAGACTATTCCTCTGCAAAAGGCATGCTGCATCCACTTGTACCCGTTACAACTGGCAGCTTTTGCTAAGGACTGCGCAAATGGGTCCTCAGGCAGGATCAGGCCTGTGCCCTTCAGGGAGGCAGGGGAAACGCATGCCCCGTCCCAGGGCTTTTGGTGAACAAACTGGGAGCATTCAAAGCCACAGCTTCAGCAAACGAGTGGTAGATACCCTGGGGCAAACCCTGCAGGGCACCTGCCCGGGGAGGCTGCAACAGAGCTAACATCAGAGGCCAGGTGGGATCGAGCATATAAAGATGAGTGACATAATACTGCCCAGGGTACGAAACAGTCTCTGTACTGGTGTCTCAGGCCACATCTGCTTTGGGTTATGCTGGTTTGATTTGTGCAGAGATAGACTTGTGAGAGAAGTAATTTTTGTGCACAATGCTTATTTGTGTGTTCAGGAAATGCTATTTTTCAGAAGTTATGCAACGATTTGCTGATAGAATTGGCTTCTTCCCACCATTCTTGCTGTGTCAAAGCATAGAGAATAGATGGATACGATAGACTATGAGCCCTGTTTCTCAGTGCGTTAAGGCAAGAAAGGAGTCCAGATAATCCTGTTATAACCTAATTGTTTGCACCCCTGGATACTCTGGGCGCAGCCAGGACTGGAACAATTTCTATGGGAAAGAAACTGGAACCAAAGGTAAATTAGGGAGAAATCCAATCTGGTGTTGTTATCCCATACAGAAATACAGTGAGCTGAACTGTGACATATCCTCTTCGAAAAAGGTCCTCTCTGATCTCAAGAACACTAGCGGTTTCTGCCAAAAAGCCAAATATACCCACGTAGCTGGGGTGACAGCAGATACCCAAGACTGCTGTTCTGCTACAGCAAGGTGGATGAATCTTCTTACGGAGCAGTGACTCTCCTCTGGGTGCACAGAGGGCCCAGGCAAGAGCTTAGACACTGAATGTGCAAGCAACTGTAATGGGTTTTGCTGAATCCCAGCAGAAGAGCCTGGCTGCGTGGTGGGGGTCAGGCTGAGATGCCTTCAAGGGGCCTATCCTTCAGGGGCTGACTGCCTGCTCCTGAGCAAAAAGTCAGCTTGGTCAAAATTCGTGTCCCCAGCTCAGCACCAAAAAAAAAATAATAATAATAATCACCCATCACCACCACTCACATATGGTTTCTTCTCACCAAAGATTGGGAGACAGTGGGCCTCGGACGTTCAGTGGACTGCCTCCCACCCCTCTGCCCTTGGTGCGCCCAGCAGTGAGCAAGCCCTACCTGGCAGCCCAAGGATGGTGAAGTAACCGCGGCATTCGGTGAAGCCGGAGCTCTCTCTGACGCAGGTGCGCCACAGGCCCTGGTAGTTAAACACAGCTGTCACTGGGTTATTGTACAGGTCTTGGGTGCTCCACTGGTCCATGCATGTTGATGCTATAACACCTCCTATTCCTAAAGCTGACACCACGAAGCCCATGGACTGGCATATCGTCACAGACATGGTTCCTCTCCGGGCAGATCCTAGGTGCGCACAAACCACTCCACGAATCAGGTCTGAGGCATGTGGCCAGGGCAGAGAGGACTTTTAGCTGGAGGTGCTGCCTACGTCATGGACGGGAGTCAGGAGAGGTCTGGCCTGTGCCATACAAACCTACTCTGTTCCCTTTATCTGTTTCGGTGAGATAATTTTTCTTGCTCGGTACCAAGAGCCGCTTGTTACACATGGCGTGAACGCCTCGTTCTCTATTTACCTTTTCCCTCGATGCAGAGGTGCAGCCAGCCGCAGCAGGCACAGGGGCAGAGGGGGACCAGTGGATTCCTCCAAAGCAGCTGGGGGAGAGTTTCTGCAGAAGAGACTGTAGGCTTCAGGAGGCCCAGCCCAGAGAGGCTTAAATCCGATGTAACAGACAAAAATTGCAAAGAGTCTAATCCTTTTTCAGCAGAGATGATGCTTTTGAGCCAACTGGGGAGGCATTTATTAGCATGCCTCTATCCGGAGGACATTTGCAAACACGTAGGACAAAACATTTTACAAACCACCTTCTTTTGAGCTACAAGCCATTGCACTGAATCCAGGACCAGGCTCAGCGCGGCCAGAAAAGAGTGGCACCTCATCAAACGAATTAGGCACGCTCCCAGCCCAGACAGGCCTTCCCTGGGGACCTGTGCTCCACATCGCATTACCCTGGGCAGCCATGGTCCAAATTACTCACTCTCGCTGCCTCTCCCACCCTGCTTGACTGAAACTAACTCTAAACAAAGTACATAACAAAGCATCGTGCACTGCAGGGGCAAACATTCAGGTGGACCTTGCTGCTTGGCCAGTTCAGGCTGGGAACCCACAGGAAGAGCAGCAGTTGTGAGCACATGAACAGCATGACCCAGCGAGTTGCTGTGAATGGAACCTGGGGGATTTGTTCTACTCTCTGATCGAGTCCAGTAGACAGCCCGAGGGGAAAAACTAGGTGCAAAGGTCTATCCTCATTTGCTTTTTTTCCCCCCTTGTCCAAATATGAATTTGAACTTGATTTAGGCAGACAACAGTGAGGATAAGGCAAATATGTCACTACATGTTACTGTAAGACAAGAACACCTAAGACACCTGGTCTTGTCCCAGAACACCACTTTGTGGAATATCTTTTTTGATCACACTGCTCCATCCCTCAGTGCTTCCTTTCTAGCTCAGTTCTCCATGGGTGCTTTACCTGCCTGAAAATTGCTTTGCACCCATTTCCCTCTCTTCTCCCTCCAGGCAGAAGAACATCCGTTCTTGCAGTCTTACCCGGCAGGTCATGTTTTCTCAACCTCTGTTCTCATTCTTCCTTTTCTGAACTCTTAACTAATCCACATTGTTCGTGAAAAGTAGACATCAAACAGAAAAGATGACCCCATATATCTCTTTAAAAGTCTTTCCATTTAAACACCTTATTATCATATTACCTTTTTTTTCTCCTTCTCCTTTCCCAAAGGAACACTACTGTTGATTCACATTTAGTTTCATAATTCACTCTCACTCCCAGACCCTTTTTGGGCATAGTGATACCTCGTCGCAGTGACACACCGCACTGTTTGCACATTGATGCTGAAAGTAATTACAGCCACAGTCAACATAGCTTAATCACAGAAAGCTTTCCTGGTACCACTTAGCTAAATATAGAACCTAAAGTGAGAGCGCAAATACACTCACTGTGTTTGTCACAACCAGGATTACCTGGTGACGGGGAAGACTCACGATGGCTGGGAATTGTTTTGAACAAATTAAGTAAAAAGGTGGATTTGCCTTGCATCCAATCAGTTTGCGAGGCCTGAGAAACACGTTCACGCAGTGTATTCTGATCCCTGGGTGGAAAGCGCCGTTTGCATGCAAAGGGACGGATCTCAGCTACGTCATCACTCCATTTATTTCAGTGGCTGTGCCAGTCTAAGCCGTCGTAAGAACTGGGTCCCAATCTGTGGGTAGCATCATTCACAAATAGAAATCTCACAGCTGTAACCAAAAAGACAATTTTATCTGCTGACAGTGTTTCACAGTGAAAACAATCAAGGACTGAACTCCTTCAACCATCTAAACCTACAAACTTGACGTGAGAGTACCACTTACTTTCCCCATTGAAAATTCACCAGCACCTTTAACAGCTATTTCACGTGCTTGAAGTGTAATCCACGCTTCTCTCCTGGGTCGTTCTAGGAGAATCAAACCCCAGCTTCGGCTCTTCCTGTTGCTCTTTCCCCTCCTCTGCCCACCTTTTACAGTGCCTCTCATCGGAGTGATTCCTCCTTGGTTTCCCAACGTTGAAATAAAACACATAACCCCACTTAGGTTTTCTGTAAAAGCTTATCCCTGGATTTTAGTTTTCCCAGAGCAGCTCCCAGGAGCAAGGATCGGTCCACCCTCCAGTGAGCAGTGTCAGACTGAGGTTTGCTGTGAAATGCATGTGCTGCTAATCAGCAGGATTTTTTCATTGTGAAGAGGCAGATTTAAACAGGCAAAAGAGAAAACGGGATTAAGGACGACTTTTGCTCTTTTTTGTTATGTAAGCCAGAAAAATTACACCAAGCCAGCCTTTCCCCTATGTCTACTGGATTTCTTCTATAAAATCAAGACTTTCTGGTTTCTAAGAAACAAAAGAATACCGGTCTGAACCCCTCCTGAAGATCTGTAACCTTTGGTATGAAAAAACACGAGGAGATGAACATACCTCCACTGGCTCAAAGGTCTCACAGCACCCTTACTTAAGGGGAACAACACCAGACCTGTAATCTGCAAATACATAACTGTACACCTACTTTGATACTACAAATAAGATTAAGGCATAATGATGTGTCCATGAATATTCATGGACTAACTCAGCATGTACCACCAAATCTCAGCAATGGTTTGATTTTTATTTCCATGCTGCATCTCTGAAGGGGTCTAGACCAGGCGGGACAGCACTCAGCCTAGGGCACCTCGTTTTCATATCTTTCCCCTGCATGCCCAGCCCAAGTGAAATTTCTACACTAATAGCTTGGGAGGAAGGATAAGAGATGCTGAAGTCGAGAGAGATGTCACAGCGAACGAGTGAGCTAGTATTTGTTTGTCTGTAGGGATTAATAGCCCAGATGCTGTGTGACGTCTCAAATGAAGAGATGGGTAGACAGAGTTTACAGCCACCTTAGTGCCTCTTTTCAGGACAGTACCCCTAGATGAACCTTGGGAAAGCGTCTAATGCCTACTGGCTGACACATACCTGTATACTCAGCAGAGAGCTGGCTAGCTCTAGGTCTTCCTCCTGTTTTCTCACTGCTTGAAGTGGAACCAAGAAAGCCTCCCTCATGCTGATAAACCAGCCCCAGAGGAAAATAGCAAATTAGTATTAATATTCAATGAGATTTTCAATATCTGTGATGGTATGTCTTTCTCTCTTTTTTTTTGTGAAATAGCCTCAAAATATCCATAAAAAGATAAATAAACAGTAAATATAAATAATAGAATACATATATATTACAACTTTACATTAATAAAATGCAATAAATTAATAATAATTCATATAGTGATTAAAACAATAAACTAAACAAAAGCTTAAAATAAAAACAGCTTTAGGAGAAGACCAATTTAAAAATAAACAGAATAGAAAAGGTGAAGGGAGCATGGCACTGGGACCTATGAGCCCAGCTTGTGTTAGGTCTAAAATTACAGCTATTTCTGGTAAAGATTAAACAGTCAAATGTCTCCTCAGTCAGTTCATCTCATGAAATGGATGCGCTTTGGGCAAAGCCTTTCCCCGGATGTTTTTCTAAGGGCCTGAGTGGGTGTGATGCCACAAGCTGCTCTTGTTAGCTGAAGTCCATCCAGCTGTGCCTGTCAGCTGTTCCCACTTTCCATCCCAGATGTCGCAGCTGCTCGAGGGAAAGATACCATCTGCTTCAGAGCAGAGTAAACCAGGTTTGCTGAGCCCTGGTGATCCTGGAGATCTAGACAAGTGTTAGTCATCGCTACAGACCCAAGCAAGGAGATGCCATGTAGGACCACGTGTGGACGGCCTGGGGGGCCGCCAGCCCCTTTCTGCCAGTGCAGCTGAGCCTTGCAGGGTCTGTGCTTCATCTGACGTTGTGACTTCCATGTCTCCTTGCCAGGCTTCACGATCCCATTGAATCTCCTTCCCCCGTCATGGCAGGAGTGGATTTCTCCCGAACACAGAATTTGTCCCTGCCAAAGAGGACGCCTTCAATGACTAATTATTTTATTCATAAGCTGGCCATAATTTCAAAGACATCTAGTTGACCTATCTAAAGCTAAGTGAATCCCTCACCCCAAAGGAGGCCACTCTTCTTGATCCCTCTGGGGAGCCGTGGTTGGGTGGCTGAGGAGCTGCCGGGGGGGAGCTATATGCAGCTGGACAATGGGAAACACATTGACAAAGTGTTCACATTATTGGCTGATAGGTCTGCATCAGTCACTCATTCACAAGCACAAGGTCTAAATTGCAGAACCAATTAACGGCACTAATAGCCCTTGCCTGAATTAATCTTTGAGACAAAAGAGGAGAGAAGTGGAAGAGCTATTAGCAAATCAAGCTGTACCATCCCTGCTTTATTGCAGGAATCTAAGTGTCTGTATTTGGCTATTATGAACTGACTGCAATTACAGCCCTCATTTAAAATGATTAAGTGGTTATAATTATTTTTCAATTAAAACTTAGATCTTCCATTTATGCAACATTGCAGGCTTCAATTAAAGTCCTCTTTCCTCTTTTTTTTTTCTTTTAGAGGAAAAAAGTACCACTGTGGCAAACGAATCTTGCATCTTTTCTACCCTTTAAGAGCCAAATAACAGGCTAATAATGCATTAGTTTGTATCCCTCCTTCAATACCTCACTGAACTCCTACATGGTGAAGGAGATTAACTGCCAGGCACAGCACTTGCAATACCTGCTAGAGGTCAATAAAAACAAGCTTGAAAAGTGGTACTGGCCTCAGCTGCTTCTTAGAAACTTGATATGGCCACGTAAAAAGGTGAGTTAACCATTTCCAGGGCTTGGCACAACAGTGCTGTAAGTGTCCTTTAGAAGTATGTTTGGATTTGGGGAGCTGGAGGGATCCAGGGTTTTCTTGGGCTTTTGCAAAAGGTGACCTCACAGAAAAATGCAGAATTGGAGCGAGTGAGACTGCAGACAAACTCAAGACAGCTTTCCTCAAGAGTAGCGGTTTTAAAAAAAAAAAAAAATCTGGGGAGAGGGAGGCCAAAGTCTTCATATTCACATTTTGCAAAGTGAAAATTTTCTACTTTTCTCTTCAAAATGGCATCTCTATTTATTTATAGGAAAACAAAGAAAATAAAAAGAGGAAAGGAAAGGGAAAGAAAACAATCCCCCCCCCCCCAAAAACCGCCCCACCTGAGATTGAGATGAAATGCATTGACCCAGCCAGAAAGAATTTTCCCTGATTTTTCAGTTTAGCCACATCACCTGAAAAACAGATTTTGGTACTTCTTTACCCATATAAGGTTAGAGAAATGTAAGGTGATGCTACTCGCCCATGCGCACTGCTGCTGAGTGTGACTCAGGAGTGCTAGTCACCAGGTGAGAGAGGAGGCTGCCGGCAGAGTCACAGAGGCCGTGTCAGGAAGTCATTCCTTCCACTACTGGGTAGCCTATGACATGAGAAAGCATAGTAGGTGGCATCCCAGAGATGCTGGGCACACCAGGAAGATGTTTGTAGACTACATTTTCCAAATAGCGAGGGAGGGCTGGGAGGAGGGAGGTCACTCACAAGGGAAGGAAAGGATTCTCCACCCAACAGGCTACACGGATCAGCCTTCATAGCATGGGCACCCGTCCAAGTAAGAAGCCTGGAGATGCAAAGACGCTACTGGGGAGGTGATCCAAGGAAGGAACCTGAAGGAAACCGGTGTCACCATGACCATGCACCAGCTCCTCTCACCTACCGCAGTACTGACCCCAGCGCCGATCGGTATTCCCTCTTAGTGGAGAGCATCATCTCCATGCGCTCTCGCATTGCGTTACAGAGGAGGAGGTATAATCCCCTGTAGCTTCTTCCAACCGACTGAGCAGCTGCAGCCACAGCGAGGCGGTTCCCCAGGTCGCACTGAGACCGGCTGGATGCTATTCAGCAGGAGCTGGACAGGCACAAGTGGGCAATTTACTGAAATACCATCAGTGCACATGCCAATCCCATCTTTTCTTACACATAGGAACACTGGTCCAGCAACAATTAACTTTGCAGGGGGAAGGAGGGAAGAGATTTTTGACATCTAAAGCCCAAACAGATGGTAAATTCCTGCCTCAGGTTTTGTGGCAAAAATCTAAAGGCTCAGACGCATCTGTCACAAACACCATTTCAAGTCTTTCTTGTCCAAGCCTTTGTTTTCTTCTCATTGCTTTGATACCAACAGATTCCCTCTGGAAACCAGGAATTGTGCTTGTAAATAATACAGCCCCAGCTTTCCCAGGACCTAAAGCCTGGCACTGAGAACAATTGGGTCTGTCTGCAGTTTCTTTGGAAAGACAAAATTTACTTTGGCAATGCTCCTCTACATTGGTGGGCAGAAAGTGCCTTGGACAGTCTTCTAAACCATCCTCTTTTAATTTGTTTTTTTCTTGTGTTTATTTCCTACTTCCAAGAAAGTCTATGCGGGCCAGACAAGAAGACCTCTCCAGGTGCCTTTCAGCCCTGCATTATGTTGCTCAGAGCAGAATGAACGAATCAAGGAGGAGATTTCAGAAGCCTCTGATTTTGCACTGAATAAAGGAGGAAGACACAGCACGTAAGAAATAAGGACAGATGTTCCTGCAAGGTTCCAGCACAGTCCAGGCGATGCTAGGGAGAAAGAGTGATTAATAAACTGTCACACCGTCTTGTGCATAGCCATTTAGACTTTGGATTTTCTTTTCCCCTTCCCTGAGACAGCTTTCTGCACAGTCCACAAATTCAGAAGGTGTAGCTGTGTTGCTAGCGAGTACCCAAACGGCACAGGAGCTTCCTTGCAAGGAAGGAGAATAAGTCTCCAGCCCATCAGCGCGCGCAAACGCTTTGCTTCCCAATCCCCCCTACAAAAGGCCCTCAATTTCCCTGCAGGACCAAAACAACTGCCACTGCTTCGGTTGCTGGCAAAGACTCGCATCGTTGTATATTAATCAGCAAGATTGATGATTTTTTTGCTCAAAAGTCTTCAGATCTTTCCGTTGACCTTACCTGTAGGTAAATGAGAAAGTCACAAAGAAAAGTTCAGCTTCACTGGAGAAAAATACGCTTTTTCCCTCCTTACTTTTGCCTTGCCTGCATCCTTTGCTGCTGTCTCTTGCTCTTCCAAGGAAAGCTGACATTCTCTTTTTAAAAAAGCGCTCATTCCTGTATTTATACATTTTTTTTTCATGTCAGTTTTTAGGTTAACTTTGCTGAAAGAGCAATAGAAATGGAACTGGAGCATAATTCTGGCATGAAGAGTAGATGTTTCAACGTAATGTAATTAACAGAAAGCTGCATGACCCCCCCCATTTCAGAGTCATAGGGTATCTGACGCATACACGCTGCTAAAATGCAAGAGAGGCTTTAAGACGGGCAGTGAAGTGACATATTGGTTGCCTTTGTGAGACCACTGAAGGTGCCTGCTCGAGGTAGCTCCAAGGCTGCCTTAGCCTTTGAGTTTGAAATCCTGCTTTAGGCCTTTACAGGGTGGTAAAGCAGATTTTTAAAGGTGTTTTGATTCCTGCAAAAAAAGAAAAGGCTGCTCTCTGATAGCGCTCTCGGCATCCTAGGCCAGCTTCGGCGCTTTTTCTGGAAAAACTGGAAAACATTTCTGCTTCATGGAGGAGTCTTTGCTGATTACATGCACCATCCGATTTGCTGGTTTCAGGGAGCTCTGGTACGCTTTCAGTCCCCCAAAAAGACACTATGTGTTAAAGAGTCATCTTGGTGACTCTCCCCGGTGCTCCAAAAGGGAGCGGGACTGCAGGAACTCAGCATTATTTAGACTTGTCCCGTTGTCCTTTTCTAACAGGCCATAATGAAGATAGTCTGAGAAAGACAGTCAGGGGTTTTGCACGTTGGAGACTCCAGTGAGCTCTAGAGAAGACCAGGAAGGTCTTAGGGGTTCACGGCCCTGTGATTCAACCCGCTGGAAAACTAAGACACCTCCAAATACACACAAAGCAAGAGGAGGTTTAAGCTACCTGGAGATGAAACCAGAACACCTTCCCTGAAAGCAGCAATGAAAAGCAGACAGGCAGATGGCGGTGAGTCACAGCTCTGATAGGCCGAGCGAGAGAAGATGCCTAAAACTGTGTTACTGGCAGAATACGGGTGAAATACAGCATCCCAGCTTCCTCCTATGGGAGGGGGGAATTTTTTCAGAAAAAGATAGGAGTGCCAAATTGCTACATTTGTATTGGCCAAACCTCCCGTCTCAGGTGGGAGTTTCGAGTTTTATCTAGCCCGCTGGCCTGCTCTCTTCCAAGTAACCTTTCTCCTCCCTCTTCCTCTTACTTAAGCAAACCGGAGTAAAGCTCCAGATTTCCCTCTGGCTTTTCCCGCTGACCAGTGAAGCTGTTTCCTTCTCCTCCGTCTCACGTACGTTCCTTTCTCAAGCTGCTTTCTCGTACAGCAGGTACTGAAGCCAATAGAAACGATCACATTCAAAGGAGCCACAAAGGTTTAGTTTAGCGTGTGTGGATTACTCCGAAGAAAGAAAAAAAAAAAAAACAAAAAAGCCCTAGAAATATTCTTCCTGGCGATATCCAATGTGTTTACAGAGCTTTGTGTTTTCAAAGCAGCGCACAGACGTTGGACGTATTCATTTCCACGGTACGGGTAGCATGCGGGAGAGCCTTCTCCTGCTTTGACTCCAGCCTCCAGGCAACCGGTGCTTGCCGGGATGCTGGCCCAGGCGGTGCAGGGCCACGTCCTGCCCCGCTGCTGACGCTCGGCATGGCAAACCTGCGCCCCCCGGGTCTGCAGCACGACGGAGGACCTGGCCGTGCTGCGCCTGTGCACGTGCTGCCAGAGCAGACCTCCAGCACGTGGCTTTCCAGAGGGTTTTAACCTGTCCTTGCGTTACGTCGGGAGAGCCCTGACCCCGCAAAGGCTGCCTGAACGGCGTTAATTTTGGATGGGCAGGTTGGCCTGTTGCTCTGAGTAAAACAAACCTCTGGGCTGCGGCCTGAACACCTGCACGAAGAGCCGTGGTTACTTTGCTGGGCTGGTTTTACGGGGAGCTCTAGGATCGTTGGGGTTTTTCATAGCGCGGCTGCCGTCGCAGCCATGGGCACGCGGGTACCCAGCTTGAAGAAAATCACCCGGTGGTGCTGCAGAGCACAGGGATGAGCCGTACGGATCTAAACCCAGGGGGCACCTTTCACCCCCCCACAAAAAAAAATATATATATATTTTTAGGAGACCTCAGGCTTGGGTATTCAGCATTTACGCGTGCAGGGCAGGGCAATCGCAGGAGCAGGGTGAAAAGAAGCAGCCCTGGCTCAGAGGTGCAGACCGCTGCCCTGGGGGAACATGAGGGACATCTGCCTCCCACTGCGCTCACACCAGCCCCTGTCTTGACATAAGGGAGGGTTTCGCCAGGCTGGGGCAAGCAAATTGTGCCGCGGCCACAGGATGGCAGCAGAAACTCACCGACGGCCTCCGGCTCTGGCCCTGTCCTGAATTATTCTTGCACTGCTATGATGGACTTTCTCTATTACAGGCAGTAAATTGAACCATTTCATTGTCCGAAGGAATTTTCTGCAGTTTCCCATCCAGAAGCCTGCTCTGGTGTTTCAAGGAGATGGTACGAAGATAAAGGACAGCAGCGCCCACGCACGTGTCCTGCGCCCCGGGGTACAGGACTTTCCTGCGGCATGGACACGGGCACCTCTTGAGGGCATGTTGCGCAGGGCTGGCGGGTTAATTGCTAGGAGAGCTCTGCTGCCTCATCTGAGACAGTGCTGTGTCGCTGAACTCAGCTAAAATTAAAAAAAAAATAAATATATGTATATATTTTTATATATGTATAAGGGCCTCTCGGTCACCTTGTCCACCTCCTCCTTCCTCCTCGCTGCCCCCCTCCCCAGTTGGGTTTCTTCTCTAGGTTGTCCCCAAGCATCTGGACAGCAATATCTCCAGGAGGATACTCTCCCAGAGACTGGCAAACCTCCCAAATGGGATTTTTCATCATTTTTTTTGGCCCTGGCCCCCCATCAAAGCCTGCTCCTCAGGTCATTGAGGGCAGGTCGGCTTGAGGAGCCACCGGTGCCTTCGAAAAGGGCTCTCAGGCCTTCGTGGCTGGCTGTTTTTGCTGGCCCGGGGAGGCATATCTGCCTCAGGCACCGGTTAGCCAAGCTTTACATACTTAGGCTTTTCCGTCTTTCCAGCCCATTTCAGGTTTGTTGTTGCTCTTCTTTGTATTCCCTCCTTTTTATTGACATGTAGGGCTCTGCTAGTCGATAGTGGCTGGGCGGCTGGTTAGCTGTACAGTACCTGCACACGCAGCTGGGCCTCTTGAAAACCTGCTCAGGGCACTGTAAAATAAAAATAGCCTCCCACTCCTTCTGCCTGTTATTCTCTCTGACAGCCCTTGACTCCACTCCCAAAGGCAGGGACCATCCTTTCAGCCTTGGGTTTATCAGCGCGATATTGATGCTTGATTTGCATGTGCTCCTTTCTGTGCCATTATTGCGTTACAGCACTCTCATCTGAAGGCAGATACTAGATGCCGGCAACCAGCTCAGCACAGAGATCGGTAGAGATTTGTAGCCTGGCCTAGGAAGAGTCTTATGAGCCAGTTATATGGATGGCGAAGTCAAACTACTCCCTCCTCTCTTTGAAAAAGAGATCATTGCTGTCGTGAGTTTTGCAAAACCCTCAAGCCCTACGGACAGATCAAAGGAACAGCCCCATGCTAATGACCTGTACGGTGCAGAAATGAAGGTGCTTCCTTCTTGACAAGGTGATCAAGCCTGAGAGATGCTGCCCTCTCCAATCCACAAACACCAGTGATCTAAGAACTTCACAGTCCAAGCATTCCTGTGCCTGAAATCCAGGCTAATCAGGCCCATTAGGGGGGAAAAAGAAATTGGAATGCTTTGTTTAGATATTTTCAAAGTAAAATGTTCAGATTTTTCTATCCGACTTCAAAATTTCAGCTTGACATTAGATTCCATGTAATTAAAATAATCTATAATTTAAAAGAAATAAAAAGCTCTGTTGAGTTTTTAATTTTGTCCATGTTTTTGGTGAGTCTAAGGTGATTCTTTCACTGTCATAGTTCCCCCAGTGAACTAAGACCTAAATTATGCTCACAGATCTCCCACGGTCAGCTCCTAAACTAATACACAGCTAGAAAGTTGGTTGGTTTGTCTGACTGCTTTGCTGTTTCAAGTGCTTATCAGTATTGGCAGAAGCAAACCGTGCACTTTTTCTGAAGACAGGTTTGGACTCCACTGTCCCTGCTGGGGCCGCTGACCCTTTGCCTGGATGTACAAGGAGATGAAGCTCAGCATCCAGCCTTGCTCTTCTCCTCGAGGCCTGCTCTTAAACCAAACCAACCTTCCTCCAGCTCTGAGCATCCTGGTCTCCAAGTCACATTCCCAGGGCTTTGCAGTGCTGCACAGGAAGCAAGTAGCCGAAAAGAGCCAACGTAAAGATGTAACTCATGTTTTCCTTAAGAGAGGCTTGGGGGCTGAGAACGGGTTTACTCGTAAAATTCTGGAAATTCTGATTTTGCATCCAGAGTTGACAATAACCCCAGTTTGACTTTCCTTTTACTATTTTAATGCCTGCAGGTGCAGAGTCTGGAAAGGCCGTGGCATTCAGTATGAAAAACATTATTGGGGCATTTTTCTTCTCAGTAGGGGAATTCTGCTTCATCTCCTCCCAGACTGACCTCTTTGACCTGCTTTTCCTATCTCCCTTGCATCTTCCAGGTCTATGCCTATTCTCCACTCAGATGGGAAACAGGACCCAGATGTCTTCTGCCTCTTAGCTTGGAAGAGCTAGACATTTGGACTAATGCCCTGATTTATTGCTCCTGGAGAGCAACAAGGGGATGGACCCAAAGATCCCAAAGTTAATGTGAGTAGTAACAACCAAGAGACATTTCAGTGACTGCTTTTCCCTAGAAAAATCTGGAGGACCTTTCTCATCCACAGTGACCACTGGGGTAATAGGGTGTCTGGAAGTGACTGGGAGGACCCTGGTTAGGATGGGGTGGCATGCAACAAAGCAGCCAGTGGTCCTCAAAGTGGCTCTGCAGGAGCACGGAGGGAGGGTGCTTTGTGGTGCTTAGCCAGAGTGGGTCTGGACAGCAAGTTTGGGTAGATGATACTCAGGCAACTGGCAGAACGCACTGTTTAAAGCTGTGGTTTGTTTCTAGACTTAAGTAGTGCCTTTCGTTTTGATTGTTTGCTGCAGATTTTGTAAAGAGACCAAGGAAATTGTTCCCTTTTGAGAACGAGGCTCTGGGACAGTCTTATGGTTTCGGTGGCCGGGGGATTATGGGAGTTCAAATGGCTACCTGCAGAGTTTATCTACAAAGGATACCAACGGGACTTTTCGAGGCTGTAAGACCGCGGATTTGCCGCTTGCTGGACTCCACAGCTCAGTGCGGGCTTTGCAGCAGGCTTGAGGAATAGCTTGCTAATATGCTTGTGAATGCTTCTGGTTTAACAGCATTGACACTTCTGCTTGTTTTTCTTCTCTTCCTGTGCATCATGTGTCTTAGTCCCTCTAGCAAAAAGAGATCTCCCCCCACCACCCTGCCATGTCACTAGCATTCACCTGCGAGCAAAAACCTCTTCAGAAGGCCTCCAACAACAAACAGGGCTGCTTCCCATGCACAAGGTTGGGGTGGGGGCTTCATGCCCCAGTAGATGTGGGGGGGCTGTGTTAAAGTGGTAAGCCCAGACCTTAAGTGAGAGGGGGAATTTCCATGTCCAGTGCCTGTAAACGACAGTACGTCTGTGCATAGTAAGCCGGAGACAGCCCTTTCCTCATTGAATTTATGGCTGAGAGAAAAATCAAGTGAAGACAGCGTAATCTGAGAGCATAGCTCGTGCTGGAAAGCCACATTTCCTGGGACCTGCTGTGCAGAATTTTGTACCTCCTCCTTTCTCAGTGCTCTCTGGTCACCTGCAGCTGTACCAGACAAAACGTGTCCAGCTGGGGTGGCTTCAGAGCTTGAGAAAAGAGGCAGGGAGATGCCAAATACTTTAATGCACTTCCTGAGGAGTCTCCGTCAATCTCATGGAGGGCCTGTGCTTTGTAACCTATGCTGGTTGAAGCAAGTAAACTCCTGCTTGACTTTCGTATTGTGGTTAGTACCGTGGCCCCATCTAGTGTTAGCTGCGCTGACTTCCAGAGCAGCTCTGCATCTCTACAGCTCTGGAAGAAATTAGTGGGTGCAGGCTAGAAGGGCCTATTCTGACCCAGTGTATGCTAAGCTCAGTTTACCGGTTTTCTGCAGGCCCTTTGACGCAAGCATCTGATGAGAACAGAAAAGCTTCTGGATCTGCTGAAGCAGATCGAGGCCTTCACAAGGCTGTACGGGCAGCGCTGTGCTCCAGAGACACTGTGCTTGTCCAATGCAGCTGCACTGTACGGCACAGTTACCCCAGATCCCAGGGCCACTGGGGACCACAAATGAGGCTGAGAAGAGGAGGGATACAGGGGCAAGAGCTGATAGTTGGTTAGGTAGGGTGGCCTCATAGAGGTCTGTTCCCCCGTACTGACCACCCAAGATCATCTTATCCAGTGGTCTGGTGTAGACATGGAGCCAGAAGAATACTGGGAGAAGTAAATAGGACAAAGTGACAAAGTAGTTCTCTCCTTCTTCCTTTGAGAGAAGCAATTGCTCAATACCGGGACATGGGGGGGAAAGAATAAACCCACCGCAGCCTCTACCCTTTCAAGCTTCCACCAGCGAGCAATACCTCCTTGCCAATGGAATGACAGGCAGGTGGTGGATCCAAATCTGCATGGACTCACTACTGATGTCAATCAAAGTTTATCATCTGTGAGGGCGGTTTTTACACGACTGTGAGCTGGCAATTCTTTCACATCTCCATCACAGAAGTCCAGCTCCATCCCAATGTAGTTTAAGTCCTGTTTCTATTGAACAGGACTCCATATCTATCTTTAACCAACATTATCTTCAGCAGAAAGGCCTAAGACTGAAAGGATGCAGAGATTCTACTAACTGCGTCACTGAAAAAAGTGATCCTACTGTGATACCTTTGATTTGGCCCTAAGAAATCCCATCAAAAGATGTGCTAAATTGCTGGCTCATAGAAATATGGAAGTCATTTTATCCAGGCTTTAGGGAAGATATATTTTCCCCTTAGATGCAGTATCTTGTGAATCTGTAAGTTAATTGTTATGTTTCGTGGATGAATATGATATCTTACCAATATTTTTGCCATTGGTGCGTACTTTGAGCTTCTTTTACTTGAAGGATACAGAACTAAGCAACATTATATCATTACATAGTTACCTAGGTAACTAGAGAGAAAGGTATAACTGGCTAGGGTTGCACACTTTGTGATCTCACATCATTAGCTCATTTCCTTACATCACCTTGCTTTTCTAGCTCCGTTTCTCCCTTTGCCTTGAAGCCATGCAAGAATGGTGGTGAATCTAAGTATGTTATGAGAAAGGTGATACTGCCCAGCTACTATTTCCTAAGAGACAGAAAATATTGCTCGTGACCCTTTCCTTGCTATCATTTCATTACGAACGTTCCCTTGAAAGGTGAACGATGGGAGGAAGTTTGTCATTAAGAAGACACTGACAATGCACTTATTGCCCCTGCACCTTGGTGGCTGAAAAGATTTGTTCTCCTGCTCAGAACTTCTCCACATGTGGCGTCTGAGCCATGACGTCCCCCCAGCTCCCAAGCCTGACATTAATTCATCGCTGGGCTTGTCACTGAAATGCATGGGCAAGACCGCCCAAGGGCATGCTGGGTGCTGAACAGCTAACTCACAACTCCCTTGTCTTTCTTGAGCTGTTTTCCACTTCTCCAGCAGGACCGACCCACTCCACCAGTTTGGGTGCAGGTGGTACAGCATGTTATCTACCATCATTTTCTTTCTGTTATAACCTCTCATTGCATATTTACCCTCCTGTATCTACGCTAAAGTTATTTGATTAGGTGATGATTATCAGGATCTTGGCAGGAAGTCCCACAAATGGCATGCCCCAGAGAGTCTGAACTAGTGGCATACACGGGGAGGGGATGCGACGAGGGTGGATGCCCTAGCAGCATATAAAGGTTAAAAAACAGCAGAATTGATAAAGCAATAAGCTCAACCGCCTATGTCTATCTATCACATCACAAATACTTCTATCTTTCTCCCATGTCACCTGCCACAACACCCCCCAGCCTGCACCCACTCCCTCTTCTAACCCCAACAGCCAGGTAAGAGGCAGAAAGCTGGATCTGAGCTAACACTATCATGCTGAAGGGCTAGCAGTAGACAGCTGCCGGGTCATGCTGCAGCCTTTTCGGGTCTTTCTCCTTTCTCTTCTCATCCTCTTTTTTTTTTTTTTGTTATGTAAATCACAAATTTTAATATTGTTGACACTTCTGGCCCTTTGTCAGCTTAGTCTGAACCTGGCCTTCCACCCCACCCAAGGAACTAGCTGCCGGGTGAAGCTGGCCTTCAGGCAACCTCCTGCCTGCATTTTTACTATATCCTGCCTAATAACCTCAGTGAACTTGAACGCTTAAAAAAATGGACTTGTATACAATGATAGTGATATTATACAGTATTTTTCTTCATGGACTTTCAAATCTCTTCCGCGGGTGAGTGTCTTTATGCCTACTTCCCCTCCCAAAACACAGCACCTTGTGCAGAGCAGAACTAAAGGCTGGGTTTCCCCATCCCTACTCCAGCGGTCTCTCCGTTGACTTGCTCTATTCGCTCATGAACCATCTTATTTGCATTATGGCAAATACCAGCGCCAGAGGAAAGTCAAAGCGGGAACAGAACTGCCATTCTGAAGAGCGCTGCGTAAGGGTGCAGTCAATGGAACTGCTTCCTACAAGTCATATTTAACAAGCACACAGGTAATTGAAAGGCAATGTATATAAAATGCATTCAGGAACATACAGCTGGAGGGCCAAGCGCTTCTAATGATTTGGAAATAGGGTCCTTCCTTGGATTTTCTAATGCATTTGCAAGGCAAAATGTTAAGATAAATCAATTTGTGATTAAATCAGTTCTTGAACATGTTCAATATAAACTCGAAAAACACAGATTCAAAATTCTTAAACCCGAAAAGGCCAGCTACTGTTTTGAAAAGTTAGGACACCAGAATGGATTATTCTACGCAAGGGTATGTCAAAAAAAAGCAATCTCCTGACGATCAGGAGACAAAATACATCCAAAGACACAGACCCTCATTTAATCCCTCCCTTTTGAAGAGCGAGCGGAGGGTAAGAGGAGGCAAGTGATGTTTCAGGGCGCCTAACCTATGTAATGCTCAGGACCTCCCAACCCCAATTTCGATGAGTGCCGTTCCCTTGCAGGGCTGTCGCTGCTCATCTGCACACCCTGAGGCTGCTGTGGCAGAGTATTTACCCTGGCATCCCAGGTGCTCTTCTCCTCAGGGCCTTGCTCTGGTTAATATGGAAATATTGTTGTGTGTGTTATGTCAGGTATCTTGTGGAAAGTGATTGCCATTGACTTGTGAATCACTGTTTCTTCCCCCAGCTCTTCACCCTTCCCCTCATTACCTTTAGTTTATAATTTCACAGCCTCGTAGCTAAAATAGTAGATAACTAATTTAGGTATCACATACGTGTTACCCAATAATACACAGGCACAAAGCTCAGTAGCCAGCGTGCAACACCTGCGCCTGACCAAGCATACTCCTGTCAGCACTGACAGCATCACAAGCAGGGACAACGCGCAGAGAATTTGAGCAAGTCCAGATGAAAACCATATAGTTATTGCAGGGAAAGTCGTCTAGGGGGATGCACTGAAAAGAAGCCCAGAGGAGCAGGCTTCCTTGGGGATCCCTTCACCTCTCCCAGGGGGCATCTGAGCTGCAGCCTAAGGGCCAAGGATGGAAGCGGAACGACTCTAGACTTTGTAACCTCCAGGAGCCCAGGAACTGAGGTCCTGGCACTCAATTTGGTTCCATTTCAGCCATCTTTGTGTCATGGATGCAATGACTTCTGTTGCACGCTGGTGTCAGTCGTAAGCTAGGCAGTGATTTCAAAGAGACATTGCTCACACAGAGACTTGGCTTGCGAAAAGTGTTGAGTCAAAGCTTCATTTACCCAGCTCCTTGAATCAGATACCCCAATTAGGAGTAGGACTAAGTGCAAAACTTAATGCAGAAAATAACCAGCCACAGAAAAAATCAAGCCCAGACTATTTCTTTTCCCCTCATTTCAGTGTCTCTCCAATCCCAAAGACAAGCTACACCGATAAACCTGGGCAATTTGAGCCACGAAAGATGCAGATCTTTGTTACATGTCCTGCATCAGTGTTTCCAGTGTTCAAGAAGGCCGTGCAAGCCATAGAGTACCATGCCACAAGCATGGGAACACATCCCGTGAAAAGAGGAATAGGGTAGTCCAACAGGGACAATGTCTCTCAAGTAAGGGAGTGAGTCCGTCCCGATAGCCTCCATCAGTAGTGCTAGCTAGCATAGCGCTCACAAATCTCTTCTACTGCTTCAGTGAATGCTTGGTCGCCCATACGTCGATGGCTTCTCTTATGGCAAAGTCAGACTGGGACATGGGCAGAAGCTTGGCTCTCAACTGCAGGCATTAGGAAGAGCTACCAGCTCTGTGCCTTCTCCTCACCTTATTCTAATGTTATACCTAAAATACAGGCCTGGGCAACAAACTATTTAACATGAGGACCACATGTCATTTTGCCTGTCGGAGGGATCTGAGGCATACTGGAAGTGAGAGGTGGGAGATGTATGGAGAACACGCTTGAAAAGCTCTGGAAACAGGATACTTCTCCCACTATGCAGTGTGCTTATTACCAAAAAAAAAAGGTAGCTGCTGAGCCTCAGACCCTGCATTTCAGAGTACCTCGGCCTATCTTCTTCCCAGTAAGCAGTGGGATATGTCCTGGCCTGGTTTCTCTCTCTCTCTTTTTTTTTTTTTAATACTGCTTCTCTCCCAAGCAGTGCATTCTGGCTTCTCTTTCCTTCTTCTGCCTCTTCTCCCTTTGAGAAGGAAAGCAAGGACAGGTCACTTGCCTTTTTATATGAGCATCTCTGAACATCTCCAGGAGAGGGAGAGAGAGAAAAGGAAACCAACAACACAGAACAAAATGAAAAAAACAGTTTTAATTGGAAGCGTTTTGTTTTCACCAGGATTTTAACTTTAGAGCGAGCCTCACAAATACTCTCTCAGGGTCCACTGCTGAACAGCTTTATTCTGCCGCAGGCAGGCTTTCATGGCGTAGCACAATAGCCTTTATTTCAGAAGTGTAGGGCAATGAGGACCTTGAATGCCAGAGGTCTGTATTATTTCCATAACTGTAGATTTGGATGGTGGAACGGAGGTTGGGGGAAGGTGAGAATGAAAAATTTCTCCATTGTACATATGGAGTCCTTCCAGGAAACACTGGCACAATAGGAAGCACTTTCTTAAGAGCTGAAGCAGACTCTGGATAAAGACTCACTCATTTTGTACATAATGGTCCCTGTGCTTTAACCTTGTACAGCTGCTATGACACCTGCTTTTCAAAGCCATTGTTGAAGAACAAGCAGAGCTTTGTCTGCCGTATACATTCTGAGCCACACATGTTAACATTTCTCTTTTTGTATTTACTTTTGTTTCCCCCACCTTCTCTCTCTTTTTTTCTTTTTTAAACATAATAGTTATGAATGAATGGCTGAAAATAAATTTCAGCCTTGATTCCAGCAATGTGTCCAGTCTGAAACTCAGCATATTGTAATGCAGAGTAGAGGGCAGATATGAGACCAGGTTGTACTATTTCCCTTTTCCATTGAATCAACAGTCTTTGTTTCTCTATTTCCTCCTCTTCTCTCCCTTTTCCCATTCCTTTCCATCTCTCTCACTCCTGCTGGAAAGGTAGGGCAGGACACAGTAGATCGTCTCCTCTCCAGCAAAAATAGCCAGAGGACTCCACGGTGCCATCGTTCATCACAATGACTCATGGAGATGCGTCTGGGACAGGTGGTGGGAAGCCCAGGCCTCCAGGAGCTAGTGATGAGACAGGAAAGTTTGGGGCACTAGAGTCCTGAAGTAGCTTTTTCTTGGGTGGGGATCTAAAGGAAAGAGCAAAGAAAGCATACAACACACAGGATCTCAAAATCACTCTCACGCCTGGCTTTGCAAGGCCAATTCACTTGATTCACAGCAGCAGCCCCAGCTGACAGGGACCCAGGAGCACTGGGTCTTTCACCATGAAGTGTTCTGCAGAAGAGACATTGACTTATTCAAGCAGAATTTAATCTGTCGAATGAGGAGAATAATGGTTTGGTCTTATTAGAAATTCTCTGTTATCTTCCTCTCCCTTAGTGATCTGCAGTGGAAGTAGGGCAAAGACATTGTGTCCTTCTGAATTACATTAAAGCTCCACTATTTCTAGGTTTCCTTAGGTGACTAGGTGCTGCCTACAGGGGTCAATGAGAATAAGAAAAGCTGTTACTGATACATCGAGGAGTAAATGAATGATGACCTGGCCAATGGAGCTGCTTAAATCCAGGCCCCAAGATTTGACAGTGAATCGTGTAATGACGAGGTTATTGGTCATGTCCTTCCGTGAAGCAGTAAGTAATCTTCCAGTGTCCTATCCCAGTGAGTTTTGGCCTCCGTGTCATACCACGGATCACCTTTTTAGGGAAGAAGTTTCTTCTTAATTTTCTTAAATGGGCAGAACCAGGGACCAATCTGGATCTGTGTCTTCTCTCACCAATAGAGGCTACTGCTTTGGCAAAAGCTTAAGGTTATGGTAATGCTGCTGACTATATCCTTTTATAAACAGACTTAGAAGAGCATTAGACAAGGAGAACATGGAGAGGATGGCCGGAGGTGAAGATGAATGATTTGCTCATGCAAGGTTGCTTATTCCAAGCATGCTGAATTGCCCCTGAGCAAGACTAGTTACGAGGTCCAAGGTGCAACAAAATCATTAATAACCACCACCGTTAAAATTGTCTGGTCTTTATGTTTGCATTCGTTTTTGTGGTTTGGGAGTTTTCCTTTGGTTTGTGGCTACAAACCCAGCCTCACTCAGAGGCAGATTTTGAGGGCTACAGGGAAATGTCTTCTCCTCAGCTAAACTCCCTTCCCCAGACTATGAGTGCAGCTCTTTGGGAAGGGGCGGGAAGGATCTCCAATGCTCAGACTCCCTGTGAGATTCAGCTCTTTTCTGACATTGGCATTGCTGTGGCACAAGAAGAGACGTTAATGGCAGTGAGAAGTGCAGGGTAGGAGTGGTTCCCAGCTCCCAGGCACCAGACATACATTTTCCTTTTTTCAAAGAAAAATACTTAATAGGCCAAAATTTGAAATTAAAGGCAGGAGGCTAGTTTCTGAAATCCCCATCTGGGATTCAGTTTTTCATGAAAGTAGCTCAGACTTATTTGTTTCACGCTTGCTTTCATTTCTAATTATTGATGGGAAGTGCCTACCACATTCACTTGTTCATACTTGCCAGGAAAGGGATAACCCCATGGATATATCCAGAAGACATCCACTGTTTTCAGTAAGCCAGCAACTGGCAGGATGGCAGGCAGAAGAGACAGGCGGGCTGGAGTAGAGCTAAAACCTGAACTTCTGCTGGGCACGAACCTTCCAGTGCTGGGAGAGATTCGATGGCACAAAACCTGCCTAAGGGTTGATTCTATCAATCAGGGCTATTGCCCAAGATGGCAAGCTTAAACAGAAATCTCATTAGATCAATGTTATTTCTGAAACAACACATCCTTTACTGACTTTTATCTAGCGTTATTTCTTTTTTTAAGTATGTTTCTGATTTGACCAATTTGGGGTGAAGCTTGGACCTGTGCACCTTTTGAGTTCGAACACTGGGAGCTGAATGATGAGAAATTATTAAACAACTGTGAAAAGCAAGTCTCAAGGTTTTTAAGGTAGACTTCCTGAATTAAGCAGCTAACTCTAAAGAAGGGATGTGTCAGACTGCCGAACTGCGTAAGCCACAGAACAAGAGACAGGAAAGGAAAGATATTACGGCAAGCATGGAGAAGCATCCTTCCTGGCTGCAGGACAGACTCCGCCCGCCCACCTGCAGCAAGTGGGAGCTGGGAATGGGCTGCTCCAGATGGAAAAATATGGACTGTTGCAGAGGAGCTGGCGGGGGAGAGCAAGGCAGGAGCCCGTCCAGCTCAGTGGCTCCCCTGCACTTCCCTCCTGGTAGGTACACTCATTTGAATGAACTCATTACTTTCCTCCTAAGGTGGCCACCTACCATCTAGCTACTTCCCAGCCATGGCCTAGACTGTAAAATCCTTCCCAGTTCTGTAAGGAAAGGAAATCTGAATCCTAATAGGCTGAATTTTACAGTATTTGTAGAAGTAGGAATGTTTCTTTGATTAAAAAATAAGTAAAAGAGAAGGCCAGGGTGGGTGTAACTTGCACATTGAATGTGCACAGGTCTTCTTAATGTCATTCTCCCAAGATCAGTTCACAGCTCCATACTCAGACTACTAACAGAGCATGAGACGATTCAGGCACCCAACTACCCAGGGCATATTTGAAAGCACACAAAGGCACTTCATACCAGCAAGTGTCAATAGTCACTCCTCTATTGATATAATATCCCTTTCCTGCTCCATAAACTCCTTCTGGCAAAGAAAATAAACAAGGGTTATGTGAAATCTACCCCCAGCATGGCTATGAATGATGCATCATAAAACCCCAAAAAGGTAATATTTAAGCCACTAATTCAGGTCCCTGCCCCTTGTTTAGAAATCATGTGCCCAGAGCACTCCTCATTAGGGCAGAGTGGGAAATAAGTAGCTGCCTCCGCCACATAAGGTGCTGGGAAACGTGCCGCACACTCCGCCGTCCACAGGTGACAGCACCTTTGCCTGTGGGCATTTTGCCAAGGGGACTAGGCAGGCATTCGAGGAGCCCTTCTTACCATAGTCTCATGGTGTATCATCCCTGGGGCTGATGCGGTTTTTGCATCCTCAAACCTTTGGGGGAAACAGCAGCAGCCAGAGTCCCTTTGGGCTTCGGCAGTCTGGGCTGAGCTGAAAAGGAGCACGTACCAGGGATGTGCTGCCGGAGGACTTGGGAAGGGAAGACAACCCCATCTTACAGCAGGCACGTTTTCTGCAGTTTTTAACATCCTCCGTGTTTGATGAAGGGGAAGGCTAGTGCAGGAAAGCATTGTGCCTCGCTCTGTGGTTTGCTGCGGCTCAGCCTGGCCAAGGCTGGGACCTAGACAAGTTTCAGCCTCCTGAACATGCCTCTCACACCTTACCACCGCGGCCCGTGGGAAAAGGACCGCCAGTGCGGCAGCAGGCCTTCCTGAAGTGCCAGGCTCTGTCTGTCTGAAAAAAGCACCAGAGCGCGTCACTGCCTCTTTCTGCATCCTGCAGTTGCCCAGCTAGATGCTTTTCTTGAAGAGCAAGGAGTGACAGGTGGAGCATAGATCTGCAAACCCCTAAGGAGGAAGAGGAATTTGGGCACCTATATCAAGAAACATAGACCACAAAAGCTCTCTTCAAGCAGCTGAGTGTCTGCTAGCACCGAAATCCCTGCTGCAGCACACACGCGGAAGTGCTGCTCTCATACAAGGACTGGCCAGCTGGGGAGCCACATGTTTGACCTCCTTTTGGGCAAATCCTCCAAGGTGCTGGACCCACAAGGCCTGTTTAGGCTACACTTTCTCCGTACACATAACATTGAGCTCAGCTCAAATCACAGCAACTGTGTCTGTCTGCACTCAGCATGGGTGGTACCTACGTTTCACGAAATGATCTAGGAAGCCTAGCCTGCCACCCTCAGGTTTGAGAGGACTTAAATTCCTAGAAGTTTCTCAGAAGAAGGCATAACCTGCTGGGTGGTGGGATGGAGGAGAGCTGGACGCTCCCTACCAGTCCCACTGAAGCGGTGTAAAGAAGAATGCACCTTCTGCAGTGTCCCAGCAGCCCACCTAACTATGCTCAGGAAGGTGTCTGGGATGCGAATACCAGCTTCAGAGCAGGTCCTTATTCTGCGCCACAGGCAAACGTCTCCATCAGAGTGTCACTATCTCTCTAGCCCCCTGCTTAGGTGTTTCCTATAGATTAATTCAGGCTTTCCCTACTAACATCCCACTCCATGTGCTGGCCATGGGGACCTTCACTCCTGCCTGTCCCACTCTATGTGAGAGAGGTCTAATCTGCCCATACTGGGTTTGTGAAAACCACCCTTAAGGCTGGGGACAAGGAGCATCACCAAAACCTGCCCTTCTCTGGGTCTGGGACAGTGTTTTGAGAGAAAGGTCCAAACTCCTGAGACTTGTGAACTCCTGGAGCCCACATGGGAGTTAAGTCTCCCTCCTAGAGGTTGTCCTAGGTTCCTACAGGTTATTCAGAAAGCCTTTCCCTTTCTTTTTAGGACCCAGTATTCTATTCATTCTCAGAGAGATACACAGGTAACAGAGCATCCTCCGGGGAATAGCACAAAATAAGTGCGAATTACCACAAAACCGGCAGAAGGCACCTTTGCTGTCTTTCTGGTGGGGGGACAACGATGCACCTCACTTAAGGCTGAAGTAACCGGAAAAAGTAAAGAGAGACATTCTGAGGCCAGAGATGGGGTGAAGCAGAGGTGACTTGGTTGTCCAGTTTTTGCATCACTCAAACGAAAGATGATTTGCAAAAAGAGCGCCCCTGATTGGTTAATGAACATCTCTCAATTTACAGCAGCAAAATGCTGGATGCCATCAAATGCAACCAAAGTTAAAGCTATGACTGCTTTAATAATCAATGACTGCAGAGTATTTAAAAAAACAGCTAAGCTTTCAGGGGCTTAAGACTTATTGCTTGCATTTTCTCAGCTTTCTTAAAGAAAAAAGGGGTGTTGTAGAAAATGGTCAAATTTATCATTTATAGCAAAATATTAATGTAGCAGCAGGAGACTTGATGTGGCCATCTATCTACAAGCATTCAGACTTCAAAGGAAGCATAAACACGAAATTAATGGTTTGTCTAGTGTAAAGGAAAAATAAATGCAAATGTAGCCTCATTAATACCAAGTGGGTGACTTCTTGGTTTATGGGGTTTGGATTGATTTTGTCAAAGGCCAATAGATTTATTAAAAATGTCTTTTAAATTTAGCATCCGTATACCCATTAGTTGAAAGAAATAAAATTCTCTGCAATTGCCACCACCTCTCCTCCTCCTCTCCCCCCTCCCTGGATGTTGTTTTACCTAAATAAAGTTCTTGCATTAGGACTCACTTTCATACTGAAATATGTCTCTTGTAGGAGCCGCTATAAACGTCAGCATTTTCCACAGCGTTAGTTTATGGGCAGAGTGAATTTTAATGGCATCGTAATCTCGCTGCAATCAATTGTGGTACATGGGGTGGAGGGAGGAGAAACTAAGGGAGTGTCCATTAACCAGAGCTCTGCATCACTCCCAGTGCTCAGGAGCTTTCAAAGGGTGGTTGGAGGGATTTGTGGGGGGGGGCAGGCTATATCTATTCTTGGGTGTTTCGTCTCATTTCTCATGGCTGAAAATGGGCTGGGAGACTCCTCTTCTCAGGATGTTCTTTCTGGATGGAATGTCTTACGTCCATCCTGTGCCCCACAAACGCACCAAACCCGGACGCGATGTTTTCTTCTGCTTCTCAGATGTCATGTAGAGAATGACAGCTGGTGGTGGCAAACTCATGAACCATGGATTTGTTTGTTGGGTCTTGTTGTTTTACCTAATTTAAAATTCAGAGATCTGATAATAAATCTAACAAGCTGGTGTGACTTAATGATTGAGCTATTTTGACCCGCTCAGTGCTTGTCTGCACTCCTTCCCAGCACACGCCATCACATGCAACTATGTTCTGTTGAAAGTCACTTGCCCAACAGCAGAAGCCTGCAAAATTTGCTTGTGTCCCACGCCTCTGAGCACAGACCTTCCAGTGCCACAAAGAGAGGCTGCTGGCCTTTGATGTAATCAAGCAATTCTGCCTCCAAATCATAGCCATGGGCTCTAACTCTTAATGAAGAGAAGACATGAGAGAGTTCATGCTGAGCATCCGTGACCCACAAGGGAAAGGAAGAGTCTGTCTGAGCTTGCACCGTGTAAGAACCTCTTTCTCCTGTGCCCTTTGACCTGTTGAAGCCAATAATATTCTGTACCAAGTTTCCACCGCAAAAGGCAAAGAAGTAACTCCAGTAATGGAGTAAAGCTGTAAGATCATGTTCTGTCTGGGACAGACCCTTGATCTAGCTCATAGCGATGTTAGCTGATGCATGATGGAGTTTTCATTAAGAAAATAGAGGAGAACAACCTTATAATCCCATATCACACATTTTGTGTCACTTCATTACGCCAGGTAACGATTCCCTAGGCCAAAACCGTTGTAAATGTTCTCCTTAAGCACACAAATTGATTCAATTTGATTTGTTCAGGCCATTTTACAGAAAGAACTTGCGGATATGCCTCTTGAGTTCCCATGTCTTTATGAGCAAGGAGAGAAAGGAATGGAGAGGAAGAGGCAGGACGAAGTGATCTCAGGTCCAAGGATGCATTTGGTTGTGGAAAAAGATGAGGTGAAGGAGAGACATGGGACTAGGAGCTGGTAGGCTCAAACTCAGAAAAGGCCTGAAAATAGCAGGCTTGAAAGTCCCAGTTACCAGATGGGAACCTACCCCAACGCAGGCACCTGCATATGTTTCAAACCTCTGAGAAAACACAAAAGGCAAAGAAAAGAACAGCTCCTTATTGCTTTTCATTGTTAACAACAGCAAATGGGGTACTCCTTGAGATTCTTTTACTTTAAAATTCACAAACAGCAAAAATCGTAACAGATGCGGGAGGAGCATCTTTTCTATTTCTGGGTCATTTTATTTCTGTAACTCTGACCTAACTCTATGTTTGAATAGACTTCAAAAATCAGAAAGTTTATTATGATCCTTTGAATCATCGCATTTGTCACACGGAAGAGGACAAATGGAATTTGATATATAGGGTCATGACAAAATCAAAAGAAATGAAGATATGGGATTTCCTAGGGCTGATATTTTTAAATACACCTGAATACTAGTCTAAAGATTACCAGGGGATCCACCATGTCCTGCTCTAGTGCAAGATGTCAGTTGGATGCCATGGTTTGTTCTGTCTCTCTTGACAACTTTGTATTTGTTCTCTCACTGCAGATTTTCCTTTCGTCAGAAAAAAAGAAAACAGGATGCAAATAGATGTTTTGCTACTGAGATCTAGAGATCTGTGTTGCACAAAACGACCATATATCTACAGTATAGCTGGAGGCCCCCTGGATGAGAAAGTTGCTTCCCCACTCACCATGCAGGATCAGGTTACATACACTGAGCATGTATGAAGCATGTGTGCAGACACATGCATCCACAGAGGCTGGGCAAGAAACGGGACAATATTTCTCATAAAAGATATCAAAAGAAAAGGTACATGTAAATGCATTTATTTCAAGAAAAAAACCAAATTTTCAGTTTGTGGACTTCCATTAAAAACAGAAATGCTGTCGATGTTAAGGAGTCCCAGAGTATCTCTAGTCTAACCGGTAAAAGCTTCCATGCCATACCCACCAACAAACCGTTCACTGTCTGATGTGCAAATTCCTAATAAAAGAGAGCCCATCCACTGTCAGCATCAATGCATAAATCTCTGGACTGGACAGTGATTCAAAGAAGACAGGACAGAGTCAAAAAACCCATAACACTCTCCTTGACCCAGAAACCATCAATTCAAGAGAGCATCTGAAAACACCCTGGAACCCGTCGGCAGAGTTGGGATGGGAACAAATCTCCCCATCCACTCGCATATTTTAGATGCAAAATGTTTGTCCTATCTGGATAGCTCAAAATCACAACCAAACTAAGAGCAGAAAAATTGACACAAATCTTAGCTTCACTGACAGGTGCTTTGTTTTCAGAAACCAGAAGCAATATTTAGACTGAAAAAAAAAACCTCATTACATTTCTCATTTGCATCTACATCCAAATGCAAACTGTTTCAAGGAGAAAGTTGGCTATTTTAAATTGAAAATGCTATTTCAGTCATTGCTGAAAGATTTCCAAGTTGCTGACACTGGCCGGAGTTGACCCCTTCCACAACAATCTTCATGGCTGGACTTTTCTGAACACAGAGAAGGTTTTGGCAGTGAAGAAGAGTCAACCCTCCCTCCCCACAGTGAATCTTTATTGTTCCTGCTAGGGAGAGTGGGAGAAAGAGGGTATCGTGTGATGGCGGAAGAACTCAATTGCAAGGAAAATCCAGGTATACGTGGACATACCAAATCCCTCCAGGTAACCCAGGCAAATTAACACATAGAGGCACGTTAACGGAGAAATAGGTGGAACAATCCCTTATCCTAAGTCTGTTGCTTTCCAGGACGCGTGCCTGGTTGGAGCATCGCTCACGGCTCAGCCTGCCCCAGGGAAGCCAGGTCTCCTGTGGTGGAACCAGCCCTCCCCTGCAGTATTTTGTTCCCTAGTTCCCTGATTTCCTCCTCAGCTAGGTCCCACAGACACCTCAGCAGTGTTTGTCCTCCTAGGGGAGACAGGAGCCCAGGATAACCTAACCCTGCTTGCTCAAGGAGAGGCAGAAAGGTAATAGGTTTGCAGAAGGCCTCATGCCCCGTGTTTTGTCCTACGGCATGCTGCCACCTCCCTTGCTATCATGAGGGACCACCCTGAGCATGTCACCGTGACATCCCATTTGTGTGCAGCAAGCCAGGGATCATGCCGTATGCATCTGGAGTGGAAAGCTTTGCTCTCAGGGAGCGGTAAGAAGACCTCAGCTGTGCAGACATAAGCTATCCTGTGCCACTGTGGTGCAAGATCGTTCCCTGGCACTGCCTCACTCAGATCTGTTGATACTGCTAGCTGTGACCCCGAGTCAAAGCAGAGGTTACTGAACATGTAACCCGTGTGCATCCATTTGTACTGTTCACGACACGTTGGCTGTCTAGTGTCAGACGTGCCACTCCATTAAAGCCCGACTTACATGCCTCACACTTCAAACTGCAGCAGAAAAAAGTCATCAAACTTGAAGAGTGCAGGGCATGACACGCTCTGAACATAGGCCTAACTGTTAGAAGCACAGTGAGATTGACTTCCCCATCATCAAACATCTCTCAGGGCTGGTTTTCAGGACAGCAGCCATCTCCTCTTGATGCAGAGCAGAGACAGCACGTTTCCCTCAGTACAAAAAAGAACGGTGAACCAGTGCATCTGGATATATTCGGATTCACCAGGACCTAAGGATACAGGTGACTTGAATCCTCTCCCTCAGTGCAACAAGACTACCAACCCTTGCAGCCGGTGTTGAAACACTAGCTAACACTCCCTTTGTTCTTAGCTAGGCAAGAACTCAACTTTTTGCATCCAAAAGCAGGACCAATCCCTCAGAGACAATGCGCTGTTGCAGCATAGCTGAGCCTGCTGGGCTATATCTGCCTCCGTCTTCTGCATGGCCTTCTCCTGGTGTGCTGGTCAGCCCCGTTATTAGCTGGTGAGTGCAAGGAAGCTGCCCAAACGTCTGCCCTTAATGAAAGCCTTTGTCTGGCTTCAGGAAGAGCCATAAACACATCTGGCTGCTGCTTCTCCTCCTTCCTATAAGTGCTTCAGGGCCATTCTGTGTTGCCTGCACTGATTTCAGACAAACAGAGGATTCAGCTGGTTTTCCCTTTCTCATTTGTACTTTTTAATAGGGCTTAGAAAAAACGGTGCAGTACCACAGTAAATACATTTATGTTACACCTGCAACATCTATAATATTTTGGCATGCTGGCAGAGGTACAGAGACCTCAATTATTTTGGGACCAGCCTGTTGAACAACCCTTGAGCTTTGTCTACACTACTGGACAAGTGAGAACAAATCCAAAATACCAGAGCAGAGCCAGTCTGTGCAGGGAGAGCCCAGCAGGTGATGTCACCATGTAAAAAATAAGAATATAGGCAATGGTTTTTCTTCAGCTTTCAAAATTCAGAAAATAGATGTGACACGCTTAGGGGAAATGTTCTCAGTATAAACTTGCTTGATCCTTTCTCTTCATTTTTAAAGTTAACTGTGAAACAAGCCAGGATTTTTTTGTTTTTTGTTTTTTGTTTTTTTAAATATGATACTAAAATGAATATGTCTTTGCAAAGTGCTCCCTCTTAGTGCTTTTAAATGCAGCTTTCTTACTCTGAAAATCTTAGGAAGGGTAATTTATTTTCTGATCCTTCTGAGATGATTCTTCGAGCAGAGATATTTTCAAGCCTGAGGTTTCAAAGAGTTGGGTGTAAACTTGCTTTCGCTCGTATTAGGAGTTTTTCAAGTTGATGGAGTAGATGAGGAGAGGAAGAGGAAAATTTCCTGATCTTCATTTTCAGATCTTCATGCGTCTCTTAACTCACCTTTCTGATCTCGGACAGAACTGGCAAAATACAAGGCCCATTTGCACCAAGAAAATGAGAAGGAAGATGAAGTTTTTCCTTGAGAGTGAGAAGGCAGTAGTATTGCCCTGCTAAATATCTACTAAATTAGCCATAATCTGGTCAATCCATCAAGCCAGGAAGTGATGGAGATTTCAGAAAGAATCTCTATCAAAGGCATCAGTAAGCTGTGCTGAGAAGATACAGAATAAGTAAGGAGAAGCCTGCTCCTGGCTTTGTCAACACTTCAATAGCTGCAACTTGAAAGAACGGGGAAAGTTATTGCAGTTTTTCTTTTTTTTTTTATGATATCATACTCAGTAACGCATCACCCTCCCCTACATACCCAACTCAGTGTCAGGCCTTCAACAGAGCAAATCTTTCCTTCTGCCATCAAACACAGCTGTTTACTGCTTACACCAGTAAGCACCTGCAATCCAACAGGCAAGAAGTTTTGATGGGATGGACTATTTGGGGATATTCCCTAGCAGCCTGATGTTATCATCTCTCTTTGGTCCCAAGTGATCTGCACCAGAATATGTGTTCCTCCCCTGTCCTGGGGTCCTCTGCTTGCTCTCAGGAGGGCTATCTGTGCTTCCCGGTACTTGTTTGGTGAGTCTTGCCAGAGCTCCACTTCTAAGGGCTTTGCTGCTATATGTGTGTATATCTTAATGCTGTCGCCACCAGGCATATGTTTAGACTCACGAACAGGGGTATGGTCTTTGCTGGTGCTAATTCACCTCTAATATCCTCTTTCAAAAGGGTTGAATAGTCTTTCCTTCCTTTCTTGGATTCATCTTGCTCTTGGTAGAGTCTTGCGAGAGCTGAATCTGCCTCTCCTTCCTTTGTGCCAAATAAAATCATACTTCTTTCTATAGTAGCAATTCCCAGGTCTATCCCACGGCCTCACAAAGGGCTGGGGCATTCAATTAAATATGTTTTAACCACAGATTAGGCAAATTAATCTGCAGCTTGGTTGTCGTATGTTACTACAGCCTGAAAAACTCCCTATACTGTCCCGATACGTAAGATGAAAATTCTCTCCCTTCCATTTCATCTGACAGCCAAATCTTTGATATTTCCCTCTCCTGTACACACACCCCTGGACCTTTCTGACTGATCAGAATTGTCAAAAGGGACCCAAGAAACTTCATGCACCAGCCGCTTAGGAAAGCAGGTCTTCATCCTGCGTGTATCAACATGAGCCTTAGATAATAAACGAAGGACTAGAAGAAGAGGGAAATCATCAGGGCTGTTAATTTGGCACCGACTCTTTTGATGTCCTCTTTAGATCATAAGGAAAGGGTAAGTGTGCTTCCTTTTAATCTTCACTCCCGCACTTTAAAGGCCTCAATAATGTTCCCACCAACCAGATCATTTTCATTTGCAACTCTAATTAATCTGTGAATAAATATGCTTCGGAGAGGTGGATTGATTTAAATGAGGGCTGTCTTTTCACCTTTAATCTATACTGCTGCATTTCTCTCTCTCTTGAGAAAATAGCTTCTAGCTTGCACTCTCTCCCTTTCTCCCCAAGTTCATGCAAGGCTCTTTCTCCACTTTTTATTATGATAAAATAATGGCTTCGGCAGGTGAATAAAAGGTTAGGCAAGTTTGACAAAAATGGGAAGCTATTCACCCTTGCTACCTTTAATCTACTGCATTCTCCTCCTAATGAGTGTAAATTACCCAAGCTATTTCACAGAGTCTTTATATGGCATAATACCAGCCGGCAGGCCATTCTCAGAAGGGCGTTTTTAGACTATTAGTATTAGTATTATCTTTAATCTTTTGTGGTGTGAAAAATGAGGACAACACAAAGATCCACAAAGCACTAGGAGCCAGGCGGATGGGAACCTGGTAGGCCCTGCTGGGCTACGTGAAGGAATGGATCCTCTCTCAGAAGGATCTGGTAGTGAAATGACATCCTTGCAGGATGGAAACCCACTGAAAAGCTAACTCCACTGACTTCTCAAAGCTTCATCTGAAGCCATATCAGTGTGGCTGAGAAGTTTCTGCTCTCCATGGCAGTAATCAGTGGCTTCAGCCAGGGTTGGGAAGGGAAGGGGTAGCTGGTCGCAGAAACTCCTTCATATGCAGCTTCTGGTGCAAGTTTACACAGCCAAGGTCTAGAGAGAGATGCAACAAATATTTGCCCATATGGCAAACTGCAAGCACGTGAATGGTGCCATCCACTTCCATGGCACAGAGCTCCAGAAAAATCCCTTCTTCTCTGTCGTGGACACAAGCATTTGTTCTCCGATGCTCCCATCCTGGGAGCAGTGAAAGAGCTGGGAGGTAGCAGAGCCAGCTCACTTGTGGGGATGCTGGATAGCAACCGTATTAGAGCCAAGGCTCAGGGAGCAGCACTTAGTGCTGGGAGCAGCAGACAGGTGCCCAGGACATGGTAAGTCACTAGTGGAGGAGTCTAGTATGAAAGCCATGGACAAGAGCTCTACAGAAACAGCAGAACCCTTGAGCGGAGCAACCCGTATAACTGTAAAGGCCATTTCTTTTGGTACTCAAGACAAATCAGGAGCACCCATGATTGACTGTGACAAAAGGGCTACAGCATTAGGAGTACAGGCAAAAATAGGATTTGGTCAAGAAAAGTGCAAGGTATTGCACTATTAGGGTCAAATATTCTGCAACACGCATACTCAAAGTGAAAAAGAGGCTGAGAAGGTGCAGCATGGGAAGGAACTTTAGCTTTAGGTGAGCACCAGGTTAGACTGATGTGCACAATAGAATAAGAAAGCAATACATGGACAATCCACAAGCCATCAAGTTAGCTTAAGGAGTTGCCACCTCTCAGGTGAGATGCAGTAACAGACAGCAAAGTCATACCAGAGTCCTTGCTGGTTCAAAGTGATACGTACTATTTCCCACCACCTATGGAGAATGCTAGTAATGGACTGGGAGCATTATCACTTTTCAGTTCAGGAGAAGTATGTTTCAGGATGTGCTTATTTTTTCCCTTGTGCTGGCCTGTATCCAAAGACCATGCATTTGGGTACTCTGAAGAGGTCTTATCTGGGCATGAGATGTCAGTCCTCACGGTCACATTTGGAGTAGTGTCCACACGAAGATACTTGGCACAGATGTTTGTAATAACATGGGAAAAAATGGTACGGATCCAGTCCTCAGCTCTGGGACACAATCCACATTGTTGGGAACCGATACACCCATTGACCGCTCCAGATCCATTTAGCCCACTAACGAGTGTGGAGCCATACCCCCAGCTAGCAGCAACTGAATTCATCCCACTAATGCCAAGCAATGGTCCAGAGCATCATTGGTCCCTGACAGTCACTTTACTAGAGCCAGCCTGCGTTATAGGGAGGGCAGAGAAAATACTGCACAGGTAGATAGCAGAACAGAGCTGTGAAAAAACCCCTTTCAAATCTGGCCAGTGGTCTGCAAAGGAAGTTGTGTTTGCAGGTAGGCAAAGTTACTAACAAAACATGGAGAAAATCTTTCAGGAGTAGAAAATCTTGGCTTTCTGCTATCTGCTGCAAGCTATAACTAGGCCGTTTACCTTCCAAGGCTTCAGTGATTTGTCTCCCATCTCAGGTTGGTTCAGGTCCCCATTACTTCTATTATATTAAATGTCTTCCATTTCTTAAAATTTGCCACTTGTGATTATTATTCTCTGGTCTAAGAATGCCTCGTATTCAGAGATGCCTTTGTTTCACTCCTATTATGCATACGGTATATGTTCAAGGTTGCTAGTTAGTCTATTATTCAAGCGGGCACTTTTTTCTTTTTTTACTCCCCGTCCCCATCCCCCGAAGAGGCTCAGTTCAAGGTCTCACATTCTCTGCTTTCTCCCCTAAGTTTTGCCATTTCTTTTTCTTATAAAAATATTTTCCCTTGCCGCACATTCTCCAGTAGCTTCCATTCAATTCAATCTTTGCTAATACATATCCACAAGAAGCCCAGGGCAGACCTCAAGTCAGCTGCTCCTGCTGTTTTAAAAGAACCAAAGAATGCTTTTTATTTTCTTAGACTCTTCAGCAATTTATTGAGTTGCAAACCGATATATAAAGCATTCTTTGAGGTGACCAGGAGATTTCCATATCATCTGCAGCAGTACAGGCTAAATATCAGGTTACTGCGTAGGGCCTTATGTGATAACCACCACAGGAAATGAACACTTAGAGACCTGTTCACCGGACATGAATTTTAGCCGTACTGCTGTTGTCTTCCTTGCAACAAGAAGTAAAGCAGTAAGGGACCATGTAGCAGAGTTATGTTTAGTTTTGGATGAACAATGGAAACAAAGCTTTAGCCCACTACAAACCTACTTGTTCCTGAAGTGACTATGTCCTTAGCACATCTGTGTGTATTATCAGTCGTCTCTTATTATGCAGATACATTTATGCACATTGTCTGTGCAGGGAAAAAAAGCACCTTCTGCTTTATGAGCTCTCCAAGGAGGAGAATCATGACGCCCACTCTGAAAACACACCAAGACTCAGCGTGAGACGCAATCATGATTTAGCAGCGGGCTGGAAGACACAGTCGTATAGCAATCAAAGCGGGGAGACGCAAGCTTTGTCCACCTGACATTAGCAGAGTTGCTAAAGGCAGTCTGTGAGGTACAGGAGGAGCAAGCTGCACTTATTTACACAGGATAAACCTGTTGCCCTTAGGGAGATGGAGTCATGTTGAGGAAGAGATGGGGTTATTGCTACCTTCACCAGGACAGACTTTGGAGCCTGCTGGGGCTTCCTCAGTGCTATACATATTAATGGAAGAGCCTGGATCCGTGTCCCCGCCTCACTCCCTGCAGACCTGGAGGAGCTAGCAGAGATGTCACAGTGACTTACAGCAGTGCTCCTGGCTGCTGTGGGAGCCGTGCTTTGAGTTTGCACATTCCCACATGCTGACTCAGCGGGAGAAGCAAAAAAGACATTAATACAGTTTTAAAGTCAGGTCCTGAGAGCCGCAGGGTGGGCACCCCATATTAACAAGTGTTTTCCAGTCTCTTTCTGTGCTTTTCTTTCTTGCCAGTGGGAGGTGATAACATCGTCCAGCCCTCGCGAGGGCTTTGGTGGAGATCATTCACTTCCTAATGGTGAATCACATCAATACCGCGGTCAGCTCCATAGAAAAGCTGTCCAGTAAATAATGATCCGAGCGAAGCGTTGAGCTGAATGCCCAGCCCTTGGAGCCTAGCTGTGTCTGCGAGCTCTTCGCACTTCTATGAACAATCCCACCCTGAGCATTCAGACTACGTGGTGAGGTTGGGGCACAGAAAAGATGTACAGAGGATGCCCTGTATTTCTGAAGATTTGTATGGACCAGCCCTATCTTTTATTTTCTTGGGCCCAGCCTTGAGTACCTATTGTTAAGCGATTGCAATACATACATACGCTGGCTTGCTGGATTTGATTTTCCATGAGGCCACCAGAAGCACTCTCCAAGCATGAGTTACTTTACTGAAGTAGAGAAGTAGGAGATGAGGTTTTCTGTATACCCCCACGCCTGCAAGGTGGCTCCACCTGATATGACTGCCAGGCTGATGTGACTGATATCCTGCCACCTTTTATGCACCTAGATGCATTTTCAGTTCCAGTTCAGAATGGAAAGAGTTCATGTTCCATTCTTTTCGTCGCACTGTTTCTCAAGGCCCTTATGCCCTAAGTTACTGTCACCATAAGGAACGGTACTTGTTTTATTTTTAATCTCTTCTTCCTCTTCTTCCTCCTCTTCTTTTCTGCTTTTTAAAAAAATTTTATTTTATTTTTTGTTTGCCAGGTTCAGTCACAGCACAAGGACATGGGGAAAGACATTCTTTCAATTCTTCAGGCATTGTGGCTGACTGAAATGGGAAACAAGACAAAGCCGGAGAAGAAAAGCTTATTATGGGCAGCCTAGTTGGAAGAAAATGAATCACCCAAACAGATAGGTTTCAATGATCTCAAGCGAACTACACTCTTTATTCCACACACCCGCGTCTAATTGTTCAAGAAAATGTTCATCTGCTTCATAATGACAGTCATAATGGAAGTTATGTGAAATAACTAAAAAAGTTTATTCAAGGGTCTGCTTCTGAAAGTACAGCTATAATGCACTTTCTTCTGGGGATTTAATAGAATTTCCTCTCATAGAAATTGGACGGATAACAAGTAATTTTTTTTTTTTAAATTTGAAAACTATGTTAGCTAGAAGGCTTTCCTGACATTAGACAGGACTTGTGGTGCATAGGAACAAGGCAACAGGATGTTATTAAAAGGAGGGAACAGAGGGAACATGATGGGAAAACACAATAGCCTATTTAAGCTTCACTCAGTTTAGCTCAGGTCTAGCAGTCACTTCCCGTAGCTTTTGGCTACCTATGGCCTATGTTGCACTTCCGATGCTCCATCTGCAGTCCAGGAAGGGTGTTCAGACTAAGTCTGGATATCTTCTTTTAGTCAAGGGAATCGTCAAGCCTGCGGTTCAAGCCTGAATACCTGTCTTGAAAAACAGCTTTCATCAAAATACAGGCTGCGCGTGGGTCCGTGCAAGGCATTGGCTTGCTACAGGGGCCAGCTGAGGCTGTCACAGCCCACCGCAAACCATGGTGATGCCACAGGAGCCTGTCTGGCGCCTCACCAGAGCTCTCAGAGGTTGTCCCAGACGCTTCAGATGCAGGAGAGGGCCCAGTTTCACAGACGGCAAGAGCTCAAGGAGAGGATTAAAGGAGAAGGAAGGGCCAATGCCACAGCATTTGTCCTGATGCCATTTCTCAAAACCCATCATGCTCAGGTTATACAGTGGGATGAGGCAAACTCTTCTGTCTGTCTGTAGGTCCTAAAAGAAGCAGGACCCAAGCAGACATCTCTATCAAAAATCCCTCCTCTGGATGCATCTGGAGTCCCGCGCTCTCCTTTGGTGGAAAGGGATATAAGGAGAACGTATTTGGACAATTTCCCTAAAAAGAAACAGTAGAATAAATTTAGGCTGCTCGGTATTTCATGCGCAGGCTTGAACACAGAGATCTTTAATCAAGACGAGTCCAGGAGGAAGAAGGGGACAAATCTCCTGTCTGCAAGGAGCCGGGTGAAGCCATGCACTAGGCTTCCTAGAGAATACTAAAGACCTGGAGTAAAATGAGGAGAATACAGTTAAAATATCCCTTAGAAAGCTTAGGGCAGGGGAGGAAGGCAACAACCATGAATGTATAGATTCATCCCCACCTCTCCCAGCCACACAGGGAGAGAGCAGGCCCTGGTCAGCAGAGAGCTGCAGCAGGGATGAGATGGGGATGCTATTGCAAACTGCAGGGTGCACACACAGAGGTGGACTCAGAGGTGACAAAGACTTTTTCTGAAACCTAGACAGTCTGTGAAGAGTTTCTTGCCACCTGGTAAGCCACTAAGCAACCGGGCAGAGCGAAAGCATGGAGGAAGGTAGGTAGGGGTACATGAACATATAAACCCTTCTTATCCCCTTCTGTGTCACTCCAGGTTCTCTAGTTTGAGGAGCTTGTGATTCTAGTTTATGGTCTAGTAAAAACCAGCTCTGGGCCCTGCTAATCTATTTGGTGTTTCTCTGGTGCTGACAATGCAAAAGGCAAGACAGGCTTGCTCCAGGGTTGCAGCTTGCTCAGGGTTGTCCCAGGGCCCTACATCTGATGAACTCCATCAGCTTTAACACATGACAGAAAGAAGAGTCTGTCTCTATAACCTAAATTGAAACCAAGGCTCTCGTTTTAACACTGTCCCTAGTAGCTATTTAATCTGGAAATAAAAGCAGTATGTTCTGTAAAGATTTAGGTAAACCTAAGGGTGCGGGAGTATTTCCTCCACCTAGGCAGAGAGAAGTTAACAAGAAATTGAGAAAACACTTTTTAAGTCAAAAGAAGCGCTTCAACTGTTTTCCCTTTGAAGCATTATGAAGTACCTAAGATATCTATGTACCTCTCTTTGTTAAACAAAACTCTAATGCAAGTTTCAAAACAGAACATTTTGACATGAGCTTATGGAGCGGGCAGGTTTCAAAGGTGGGCTGGTGAAATGTTTAAGAATCAGCCATTTATTTGAAACTAGCTCTGACTCTTCATCCTTGAGCTGATGGGAAGGAAAGACTCCATTCAATTCAGTAGGACCCTGAAGGACATGACCAGCTTAAAAACACATGAGTCATCTGACTGAAGTCGGTCGGGAGGATAGCTCATGCGATTCAAGTTAGGAATGTGCTGAAGTACTTCACAGAGCTGAGGCCTGAGAAAGCGGACTGGCAGGTGGAATTTCCACTCTGCAGAAGCATTAACTTCTTTTTAAACTTTTTTTTAAGGAAAATAGAACATTTTTGCTCCGCACCTGCTATCTCCAGAGGACTCACTGGGCTGTCCTTGTCTTGTCCTGATGTCAGGGACAGACAAGGGAGAGGACACTCTGAAGCAGAGAGAGATGCCTGCAGAATTCAGGGCTGCCTTTCGGAGTCAAAGAGCCAGGAGCCAAGAAACAGTGAGCCCCTCGTCTAACAGGTATGAGGCTCATGCACCAGGGCTTCCCAGCTCAGCAGTACAGAGCTACTTTGGGAAGATGACCCATCTGCACACCTGGACCTCACTGTAGCCCCAGGAGATGGGGCAGCTTGCTTGGCAAACTTGCCCCAGACCCTATTTCAGCTTAGTTCTGCACAGGCACCTGGGTGTTTCAGCAAAGACCCCTAGGAGCTGAACCCAGCTTGTGATGGTCAAAAAAGACCTGGCAGAAGACTGGCTGTTGCTGGGAAAGTGCTCAGGAGGAGCAGTAGGAAGGTTACACCTTCTGTTCTGTGTACAGAAAACTTCATACCCCAGGCCTGTTGTCTGAGAGCATGTATCTGTTAGCTATTTTCACATACAAGCCTTCTGAAGGAAAGACGATAGCGTTTCTTGGAAAAGCTTCAGCTTGGACTACAGTTGAAATGTGTCTGATGTTTATGTTATTTCTTGAAAGTTATAATGGTTTTATTATAAAGTTATAAAACCAAGTTTTATGGAAGCAACAACCTAAAGTTTCCCAGGGAGCTAATTGCTCAACTTCCAGTGGCATTTCAAAGAAGAATTCAGGAAGTAGGCTCCTGATTACCAGCACTGTTTATGAACCCTGCATAACGTAGTGTTACCCAAAAAGGGGTCTGTTGTCAAATTAGAGACCTTTTTAATCGAATTGCACAGGCCATCCTTGCTGGCTGGCCAGTCTTTCACGGAGCAGAAGTTCCTGGGAGTTTTGTGGCCATCTAGCACCTATTGGCACAACTACACTAGAGGCTGGAAACCTGGAAGATAAATCTTCAGCAGTTCAGTGAAACTGGCACAGACACTTCACAGAGCAGCCCCAAGGTCTGAAGAGCCCCTTACATCAGTGGAAATTTGAGCTAAAAGGAGGGCAAGGGGTCCCATTTAACTTACAAACATCAGGAAGAATTTCACAGTCACCATCTCAACTCTGCTTTAGAAACTGTTTGTGCACGGGGACAGTCACTTTGCTGATCTATTTTATACTTGCCTTTGAGCCTCCTCATATGACCCAGGCTTTTCCCCATGCAAACCTCTAGAACTTCCCCCGCTCGTTCCTTCGAAAAATCACAAATGCACACAAGCAACCCACAGAGAAAGGTGCTAAAGAAGTCAATACTATTAGCACTGGTCTAATTAGAATTAACTGGATCTGCAGACATGCTGCCAGCCATTGATCTCAGGGCTACACTACCATCAACAAGGGCTTGAAATTGCTATCAGGGTCTCCAGGTGCTGGGGGCATTATGCAAAATGGAAAAACAAGCCTAGAATTTGGGGCAAGAGCTTTATGCAATGTAATCTAAAGGCACTTGATAAGGAAGTCACTGAGTGAATCCCACCATGCAATTATCATGAGAGTGCAAGGGAGGAGCAGCATTATGAGCTGTTCACAGCAGTCACCAGAGTGGAGAAAAGAGCAAATCAAGAGCGATATGTACTTGCCCTCATTATCATGACACTAGCCTGCAGCCAGCCATGCTCACTGCCTAGCAGCCCTTCTCTCCTTCCCCATTAGAAATATCATCTCAGCCGATCAAAAGTTACAGAGAAACCCATAGCACTGCAATTTGACCCACAGAGTACCCAGGCTGCTCATCTGAACGTAGGAGGTTATGACAGTTTCCACCCTAAAAGGTCCAGGCCTATCTTTTACAGCAAGCAGATTGTCCATCCTTATGTGAATCATAGGATTGCCTTGAGCAATCTTCATTACAGACTATTCAACCTACTAAGTTATCATCCTGCTCCAGGAATGACTATCAGAGCCTCCCTGTAGAAGTCTCTCAGATCATTCTTACCCTACACAAAAGGAAAGGAATTTTGATGTTTGGCTGCTGGATATAGAAAAAGAAGTGGCTACTCCAGGCCTGCCTACCAGAAGTACCCTCCCACCCAGAGCATACAGCAAAGAACATCTTTTCCCCCAGGAGAGGTTCCCCCTGCACCCAGCAGCCATGAGGCCTTCAGCCCCAAAAGGGAAAACCTTACCGAGACCCTATTTAAGCCCATCAGGTAGGGCACCATCCTCCCTGTGAACTCTCTCCACCTGGGCCAAGCAGGACCAGCTGTGCCCTGCATCCTTAGATGCCCCTTTACTCTGTTCAAATCACATCCAATGCAGCCCAGAGAGGTTTATGTTCTCCTAAGATATAAAATGCATGTGTTTCCCCAAGGGTCTCAGAGTGCAAAGTTCAGGTGAGCAAGGTGATCATGCATGTGTTTTCAAGCCTGCATCTATTCCTGTTAAGGGATGCTGGGTGTTAGACAAAATCTCTTGCTGAATCGGAACCTGAATTTGACAATTTTGGGTTGTCCTGCTGCTTTGACAGTCTTGGCACCGGAGCCCTGGTGGAGAGACAGCAGCATGGATCCTACACAAGTCCCAGAGGTTGTCCGCCTGCCAGGGGTGCCGCGTCCCCGCCGCTGTCTGCTTGTTGCCAGCCCTCTGCTACCCACTCAACGGCTCTCTTCCGGGTGCTATAGAAAGCCTTCCAAGGCAATTCCCTGCCTCCCGCTTTTTGTTTTTCCCACCTCATTTCACTGGCACGGGGCCTAGGTATTCACTGCTGGCTTTTCTCGAGGTGGCTCTCATTGTTCCTTCCCCCGCCTTCCCGCGGCCGGGCAGAACGCATGGAAGGTCAGTCAGAAATGAAGCTGCTCTTATCTGCAATCTCCCACCAGCCCTAAGCTGGGTCCCCTTTTTCACACTGAGGCCTAGCCAAGCATGAAGGAAAATAATTTTACCCAATCTCTCTGCTCTAACGCGCACCAACCCCCGCCCTTCTTTTCCACCACTCCCCCCCTACCCGGTCTAAAGGGGAAAGAATTAAAAAAAAAAAAAGAAGAAGAAGAAGAAGAAGAAAGCCCTTTCCACAATGAAAGCACAACAAGATAGAAATCTTGGTCAGGCACCACTCTAAACGTGATTGCGGCTTTCAGTTCGTCCTCACTCAGATATCACCGTCTCCGCTGTTTAGCCTTCTGCGGTAAAAATAATAACAATAAAAAATAGTAACCTGGCGATTACTCACGTTCGATATAATTGCAACAGGCAGAGGAAAGAGGACTGATTAATTTACCTTGTGAATTATGCATTATTTTGCCCGTCTCCCATCCTTCCCCCCCCCGTCTCCCAAGCACACTTCTCCAAAGCTTTATTATGTATATTTCTTGAATATTGTCACCTGTCCTCTCTTTTCCGTGAAAGCTGTTGTCAATAAGTATCGGTTAAGGCTTGGTGTTTAATCCGCTACGAACACTTACACTAGGCGCCTGGGTTTGTTTACCGCAGTCAGCGTATGAGAGAGGAAGAGAAAGCCCACCAAGCCAACGCTAAGTGCTAGCGCGTGTAATTCCCCAAGAACAGGTGCAGGATTTACGGAGCCAGACAAACTAACGTGCACTAATGAAACAATGACACTCCAGGCATAACAAGCAAGCCGCTGTTCATATTTTGAAAGAGGAAGTGGAAGAGCAGTTTTCCCTCCCAGTTCAGCAAAACACTTAAGCATGCGCTCGCGTTCAATGTCCGTCGGAGCATTTGTGTGCTTTAGTTACAGTCTGTGAGTGTTTTGCCTTAAGGAGTGATATTTTCCTCAAATCACGGCATAAACAGGTAGGAATGATCTGGTGCTCATAGGCCAAGTGCCTGGGCCTTCTTTGCACCAGACCAAATACAGCCTGAATGGCAGTGAAGGGCCAGTCCAGCCTGCGCCCCATCTCTGAGAGCAGGCACAGAAAAGAATCCTTCAAATTGCTAAAATTCACATCTCTCCTCAGATACCCCTTGATGGAGCCCAAGACCAAGCTGCAAGAGGGGTCTAGAGAATGACTCTCACCACTTTGGAGGTGAATAGGAGCACCAGGAAGCAAATCTTTTTCTCCCAGGTGACCATGAATCATCTTCCATGCATGACGCCTTCACCTGCTCTCTGTCCACCATCAAAGGCTCTGAGCCAACAAAGTGCTTAAACACGTCCTTCCTTTCTGGCTGCTGCAAAACTGCCCATGGGCTTATATTTAAACCCTGGCAACCCAAGGTCATACAAATATTGTTGTGATTACAGTCATTCATCTGCCTGATACTAGAGAAACCTAAATATGCTTATGCCTCGCAGTCTACTAGTTCTGGCTATAGGGTACCTAATCACTAAACAACTCTACAGTGATCTATCACCTCTTTATGGACTTGAAAAACAGAGACATAAAGCAGGAGTTGTCCCAAATGGCAATTTCACAGAATGTAACGTACTTCAAAAATAAGTACTTTATCAGGTAGCATCAGCAAAAGAACATCCCTTGAGTACATATTTGTAGAACGGAAGCTACAAAGGACGCATCTACCCTATTTCTAAAGGCAGACCATGGCTTTGGAAAAAATTTGAAGAATTAATGCCTAACTGGCATATGCCTGGGCAGTTACAAAGCAAAAAAAGGACTCCAGATTTCTCTAGGCACTAGAAACCAACAGTAGTGCATCAAGCTTCCCATACATATGTAAATACATTTATAGACGACAGTGAAGACAAAACATTAATTTGGAGAAGACCTAATGGGATGGAGACAATGGAATGACTGAGGAGGGAAAAAACAAACAAACAAGCCAAAAACAAAAACAAAAACAAAAACAGAACCATGTCCAAAATAGAGGACATATTGATTAGGGGAAAGATTTTCCTGGAAAATCCATGAAAACATCTACCATAATTTCTACAGACACTTTCTGGCTGTGCAAGCACTGAGTCACTCTTGTTAGTGCTGAGTGGTGCTGGGAGCATCTCAGCACAAGGGGGATTGGTCCTACACAGGGATTCTCTCCATGAGTTAAAAGGGGATTGTGCCGAGAAACCCTGCTCCCAATTCCTACAGGACACTTTCCTACAATATTTGGCCAAACGCTTGAGCGTGCTCTTAAACAAGTCTGTATCTGTTTATGCTTTGCTGCTTTGTCAGGGTGGGATAAGACCAATTCTGCTCCCTGCCTTGCAAAATACCCTTACAAATATGGAGTTTTCCTATTCAGGAAAGACTCTCTGTGGTCATTTTAGATGCAAATCTGTGCTGACCTGAGGAGATAGAGGAAGATTTCGTCATATTCCCTTGCTGATAGTGCGGTACAGCTAATATTGGTGTAAGGCAGCAGTCTGGATCCGTGTTGGTTGCTCTTCCTGGACAGTATCATTAGCTGAATTCTTTCACCCTTGCTAACACCCACACGACCCCACTGAAGGCAGCAGCTTTGTTCAAGTAGGAGGTTTGGCCTGAAGAGCCCATATGATGCCAAATACCTTGACTTTTGGATTCCAGGTAACCTTGCCACACCAGCAAGGAGAAAAAAGCCTTTTCCTTTCCCGGAAAGTCCAGTGCTCCAACACTTCCTATCTCTTTACTATGCCACAGCCTGATAGCAACCTCGGAGGAGTCACATTTCCCTGCAATTTGCTGCTCACCCGGACTGGGGTAATGACCAGCTTTGGCTGTGAGGTGCTGGCATGGTGCTGCCCGTCAGCCCCTCGTTGGCATCAGTGAGAGCACCCCAGGGGCTCCGACCTCGGGCACCTCTCAGACACGCGCAGTAGGGTTTAAGCAGCAGGGTGGTTGCTCTTCTCTGCTGTGATGAGCGGGCTGCCTGGCAACCTTGCAACAGCCTGATGGCATGACTTGCTTCACCTTATACTCTCTTGTCCCCCTTGTCACCCCTCCCAAATAAATAATCTGCCCCCTTTCCTCTTTCCCTATTGACCCCATTTTTGCTGAGTTTACACCTGTATTTGATAATTTTGGCCTTGGTCAGTGACTCCAGGTAAGTCAGGACCCCCTTCAGTCTTGTGACACTCCCCACTCAAGGGGAGCTCCCGATATTCCCCTTCTGGCAGTTTCTCCCACTCTCTTAATTTGTCCCATAACTGCTTTTCCTTTTCCACCAGTATGCATTACTCAGCAGGTCCTCACGCTATTGCCTTGCTGTTTTAACTCAGGCCGGGGCTGTCTGTCTGCCTGCCCTCCTAAACATGGGCTATCTGCTTCTAGAAGGGAGCAGATGTGTTAGGACGTCTCTCTGGAGTGAAAATGAGATTTCACGAGGGCCCAAGTCTGTTGTTGCCAGTCCTGACTTTTTTGCACACTTTGTGCTCTTCCACATCTTCTCTGAACTGGTCATGCCTAAGTCAGCAGCTCCACACCTGGACTTGTCTGAGGCTGCCTTTATCAGCAGATATGAAACATCAGCTCTTAAATCTACTGGGATGCCATCTCCTTCATCCTGCCTCTTGAGGATCCTGGTAATGGGACTGATTCATCCTCCAGGGAAACTTTCAATAGAAAAAGCTATTTTCCCTCCAGTTTTCACCCCATGTACTACCTGCAGAAATGTGTGGTAGAGGTTCACTGGGGACTGGGCAGCTCTCATAGCTCCAGACTCCAGTAGCCCCCCCCTTAATGGTGCACTGGGGACAGCGACACTTTTTGGAGACCTCCTTGTTCTCCCTAAAGGGAAGTTGGAGGGAAAAGGCAACGAAACAGAGGAAGGTGTAAATGAACCCCCCGTTAGATCTTCCTAAGGAGATTTGAGAAGAGATCACCTACTAAGGAGAGGATAGATAGAAATTTTCAGGGTCTAAAAGCTGATTAAAAGCTCAGATAAGGTCAGACTTTCAAAGGCGTTGAAAACCTGCTTTTCAAAAGCTGCTTTTGAAAAGCCCTCTGGTTGCCTCTGCTTCACTGGGCTCCTCCACACCTTTCAAAATCCATCTCTGGGCTCCCGAAGGTGAAAGGAGCTGAGGCACGGATACCAAGGAGGGGAGGCCAGCGAGGGGGCTTGCTGTGCTGGCCCCGCTCAGTGGATTTGTTCCTGCCTCTTTGTGTCAGGCTGCGATGGAGCTCCTCAGTGCTGCAGCCCAGACAACGGGCATTCAATGCCCAGGGCCCTGGGGATGCTGCTAACCTTGCGTTGCCATCAGGTGCACACAAAGCCAGGAGCCCTTCTGGAGGAGGAGAACTGTGGAAAGCTAAAAGGCGATTATAATATTCCAGGGGGAACTTTTTTGCTTAAAATGAAAATAAACTGAACTGAAGGATTACAAAACCAAACATGGAACATTACATGAAGCAATAATTGCCTCCTATTATTTCTCTGCACTCACCAAAACAGCTATTTAGACAAACAAAAGAGCAAAGAAAGGGAGAGACCAGTACTGAAAGTTGTTTTATCTCTACTAATCCCCACTGCTTTGATAAGTCTGTAATAGGATCATTTGGCATCTCCAAGGTACACTGCCTGAGGAAATTCCTCTTTGCAGGCAGATTTTGCTCAGGTGTCTGTTTCCACCTCTCAGCGATGGGGTGATATGGTGACTGCTTGGCTCTAGGCACACTGGGCTCGAAATAAAACTCCCCTGGATTTTCCGTGCACAGAGCCAGTGAATCTTGTGTTCCTTCTCTGGCTGAGATTGCTCCTGCATATGGTTTTATCCTTGTTTTATTAGTTTATTTGCTTTAGTCAATTTTAATGCTCTTAGGTCACCTTGGATTACCTTTTTTTTTTTTTTTTATTTAGAGTAGCTTATTCCACAAATGCTGACATTCACCTCACTTGGATTGCATTAGAAGTTGCTGCTCAGGGTAAAGGAGTACGCTTGGCTCTAGACCTACGCTACCCCATCCAAGGCAACTGGAATGAATTGGAATTTGTGCTGTTTGTGGTGGCAAGAGAAGGAACAGGAACTTTAATATGGGTTAAATATGATCCTAGAAGATGGAGCACCTTCTCTTGAAAGGAGATCAAAAACTGAAATTCCTCTTCCAGAAGGACGAATAATTGGCACCCTCCTATCTTCAGTCTGAAAAAGAAACAATTCTTGAGCTTCTCCATGTTTTCAATTTTCAAGAGCGGGGATGTAGATGTCAGAGTTTAAGCCAAGGCTACGGGAAGTTCTGTTCAAAGTAGTAATCTGGTATTTTAGGGATTTAGAATGTCCATTTCCCCCTTTTTCCTCTCCAGATTATCTTGCCTCATATTCAAGATGCTCACATGGTCCTTTTTCAGTTTACTCTGAGAAGTATGGAGACCATTTCCCATGTCCTTCTGTTAACAAAAATGGGTGCTCCAGTGCGTGCTAAATCCAGCTATATGGGACTCAAAGGGATGACAGAAATCTCTAAAACGGCACAGATCATCTTCTCTACACATAAAGATTTCATGAATGGTCAAACATTACAGACAAACAATTTTTCTTGGACAGGGGTGAGGAAGCTTTTCCAGAATATGGAAGAAAACAGGTAGGAAAAAAAAAAAAGAATCATGAAGTCACACGTCTGACAGAGAAAGGGTGGTGAGGTCTGGTAGGTGAGTCGAACCTGTTACGTGTGGTACCTGTTATGTGTCAGTGTGACCCACTTTAGAGAACCACATCTCCTGCATCAGCTAGGAGACTGCCCTGCTGGTTCCCAGCTTGCGCCCAGTACCTCCCTCTTCTATGTTGCCATCATTTTGCGGCAATGTCCCTGTCTCCCACTGGCACCACTGTCCCACGTCCAACAATCAAGAACACTTAATCTGCCTCCAAAGGAAAGATGCAAATACAGGATGAAAACAAAGGTGTCTGGGAGCATCTTTCCAGTTAAAGCTGGGATCTAAATTGGTGATCAAATCAAGCCCATAGCCTTGGATTTGCCTTTAAATTATGTGGATTTTCCAAGAGAAATTGCTTCGGACTAATCTTTTTCCCCCGAATTAATTTTGTTATTATGTAGTATTAGAAGTTTGCTTTTGCCTGGAATTTATCCACACTGGCCTATTTTTTCAGTGTTGACTAGTATTTCTTTTTGAAAAAAAAACATGACCTACCTATACAAAGTTAGGTAGGCTTAGGCGGGATACCTGGAGTCAATTTGGTGGAATGTGGGGGGTTCGGGTATTTTTTTTAATGTTGGATTTAAGATCAATTTTAGCCATTATTTGCCATATCAAAGTTTATGAGCTGTGCACAGAAACTTAATTGCATCAGATTTTTCTGTCAGGAGCTATGCTTTTCTGTCAGATTTTATCTTACAACAAAGAATGGTTCATGCACTGCTGCTGGCACATAAGAATTCATGAGCAGCTGCTGGGGGATAACATTTTCTCCATAAGCTGCTGAACTTTTTACCTGCACAGGGTAGTGCTACCATCGTGCTACCACCGGAGCAGAGCAGAAAACTCCTGCAAATGAATCCCCAGAACCTCTGTCGTTCCAAAATAAGATTGTACCGTACCCCCACTCCGCCTTAGCCAAACCTCCTGAACAAGGAGGTGAAAACAGGCTCCTCACTATCTTATATGTCACTGGTACTCCGCTGCCAAGGCGTACCATTTCTGCAGAAGAGCATTTCAGCGCAATACCTCTTACATGGAGATAACAGCCCTCTGCCCTCCCCGTTTTTCCTCAGTACTTTGCTTCCCCCTTGTGCACAAGCAACTGCAATCAGTGCAACAAAGGGAAAATAAACGGCGTGTTGTGTAAGGAAGGAAAGTTGTGAGCGTGCAGGAGCTGTCATAAGTTGGGACGAGCTTCTCAGCAGAATGTGTATTGTGTGGACGTGCAGCATGCACACGTGCAGAGAGGCGCTATTTATTGGGCAAAGTATGCTATTTAAACATCATGGGGTTTCTTTCCTTGGCAGTGGAAATGGATCAGTGGGATGATGATGATATGGGATGAGCCTCGTCCTGTACCGAAAGAGCAGCCGCAGCTGGCAGGAATAGTGTTATTCCCTCCCAAGAGCAGGAGGTACAGGGCCATCATGCCAGACATTGCACAATGCATGCTGCAAATGGCAATTCCTGCCCCAAATATCTTGTGGTCTCGTCCTCATATGTCTGAGCCTTCCAGAGATCAGACAGGACAGCTTCCTAGTCTCTATTTTGCATTTACAAGGAACAACATGGCTGTTCCCAAGAGCATATTCCCTGTGGATGTCTCAGAAGATATAGTGACTGTTCCTTTTCATAGCAATAATATGAACTGAAATGAAATATCAGCGACCCATCTTATTCAGCATATCTCTATTTCACATCTGTATTTTGTAAAGAATATTGAAAGCATAATACAGAGCCTTCAGTAACCTGCTCTGCTTTATTACACAATCCACACAAGTTTTCCATTTTTTATTGAATTGGTCACTCAGTCATACTAAACAAGGCAGAAAAAGAACAGGAAATAAAACGGACCAATAAATAAAATCAGAGCTTCCAAAGCTTTTCTTATTAGAAAGCAAGCTAGAGCGTTCTTCAAACTTTATCCAGAGGCAAACCACCTTGGTTAGAATAAAACTGTGCAGTGGAACAGAAAATAAGATGTTTCTGCAAATGAAATGCATTCTTTAGTGGTAAAAATTAAAGATGTCCTAGATGAGATAATTGGCCTACGCCCATCTTACCCAGCTCTTCCCTGTGAATGATGACAAGACAGAAATGCACGGCTGGCTAAACCCACCCATCGAGGGGCTAGAAAGAGCTGCAAGGTTCCTTTGCTGCTAGCCCATCTCTACTCACCCAAGAGCTTTTTAGTATGTTGCAAAAGTGAAGATGTTTAGTTTGCCGTGACATCTTATTTTCTGTTCTGCTGCACAGTGTTTATTTTAACTAGAGCAGTCTGCTCTCAGATAAACCCAGAGGAACTTAATACCTGCAGAAAATCCTGCATTCAAATATGTGTGGGTGTGTGCATGCTGGGGAGACAGGGGAGGACTGTGGCTTGCTGTGATTCTCTGTGATGTTCCCCTGCTTAGGTCTCCCCTGTGCATGCAAGAAGGATTTGTGCACGCCTAATATGCAGGTTAGGACAACATGAAAACCAGCACTCTTCCTAGCTGCATGTACTTAGGTAGATATACATGTATTTCAATTAAACGAAGGAGTTCTGTAAAACTAAAGCAGTCTGGAAGGAAAGCAGCATTGTGCAAATCTCTGCAAGGGCTTTGTCTTGTTGGGAAATACAGCAAATATCCCTTTCCTCCTACCTGACCACAGTCCCCAGGCAAACCCTGATATGTCCGAAAGGTGCTGTTGAGATACAGCTTGCCATGTTGCCTGTCTGAATAGAGGACCCAGTCCAAAGGCCTGGGAGGAGGTAAGGCAAGAGACCCGGCTTTAGGAGGTAAGGCAAGAGACCCAGCAGTCTTGCATTTGTCTCATCTCCAGACCCTGATATCATATCCTTGATGTGATATTGAAAGTCTCCAATATTTAGAGAAATAGGGGTATTAATATGTCCTAACCCTCACCTTTCTACATCAGTTATTGTCACCAGCATTGATAGCTCTTAATCTGCATCTGTGTTACATCACCTTTCAGATCTTCCTCAGTTCTTGGCCTCAGTAGCCTTCTGTGCAAACGACCTCCCTGGTTTGCCCATCACTGCACAAAACCTATTTTATTCGATTGTTTCTAAATTACACACCTTTCAGATTTCGTTGATTCTCCACTAGTTTTTGTGTTAGGAGACAAAGCCATTTCTCCCCTAGGTCTTCTGTTATTTCATGTATTTCTGTCACCCATCCATATCTGATCCCTTTCAAGAAGGGGCTGTTTCACTCCCTTCCTTAGCAATCTGCCTCTACAGGATATTTTCCTGAGCCTTTGCGCATTCTGCAACAGCTTTCCTGAGATGATGGGACAACAAATGCTGTCCACAGCATTTGAAGAAAAGCTCAACACACGATTCTTCCAAAAATGTCAAGCCCCTCTTCACATTAGGAATGAAATGGGTGCTAACTAATACCCTCTTGTGCTAGCGTCTCCATGGTTTCATAATTAGGAAATATTCCGTCTCTAATCTACTTGGTCAGTCACTATCTGAGCAGAAATCAGTGCCCTTCCCTTAGTTTCATTTCCCTGAGTTACTTATGGGTGAGTATAAAGGCTTGACAGAATGGCCACAAGAAGCACCCTGGAGTCCTCCTCCCATAGCCCCTCATAAGCTCTTCACCATGGAACTGTGACCACTGGACTTCTCCAGCAACCACCAGCGCTCCAGGTCTTGCTGAAGGTGGTTGCCCAGGTTTCACATGGCAGCTAGGAACCTCTCCAGTTCATAGGCCATATTTTAATTCAAGGAAAGGCTGGATCAAGAACATTTCACTTGCTTCCACTGTCAACTTCTGGTAGATTTAAATTTTGGTTCTCTGCCCAGGAAAATGTAATAGTAATGTACTGATAACGTTACACAGTTTAGAGCAATCTTCCTCCACCTTCCCTTAAATAAATGATGACAAAGATAGACAGATTTAAAGAAAAGACACAGAGAGATAACTCAGGAATGATATGACGGGATTTGTCTTTAGTCCCAAGTCAAGGTCTCTAGCCCCTGCACCTTGGACCTCTTCAAATGTCTTTTCAGAAGTTGTCTAGGTTGCAGCTACTCGGTTGCTTGCAGATTAAAGGCTCCACTAAAACAAACACATTCACCTGAGCAGCAGACTTTTGTCTGGGACAATGACATAACAAGCATTCCCCTCCAGGCACACTTTGAAGCCTAACTTGGAACTTCCTCAAAGTCCCCATGCCAGATGTAAAAATATTTCTTTAACAGTATTTCTTAGCTAACATACTGTAAGTTGGCTGGCATGTCACCTCCGTCCTGGACAACATCCAGGCTCTGCTTGTAACAGGCTGGCATGAAGCACTTCCTCTTGATTTAACTGTTTCGTTTTGGTTTGTTTTTGACGAGCTCCAATGTGAAACAGGTCTATAATCCCGCCAAAACAATGCCTGCTCCCACCACAATTTTGATCAAACTTTCTCATAGCAGATACAGATTTTCCTTTCTTTTGCTTGTAATTTCATTTACGTTTCACTTGATCCTGAGCTAGTGTTTGTAAATCTGAAACGTTTTATTCTGAACAAATCAAAAGGAAATATCTAATCTTTCTGGGTGTTCCCCCTCCCCCCACCCCACCTTTTTAGTCAAAAACCCCAGTGGAATTATGCAAACATTTTTGGTCAGCCAAATGACGCAGAAGTGCCAAGTCTTTTTGCCAGTTGTAGCCATTTAAAAATGAGGTACCTCATCCAAACTCATCATCTAGACTTCTTCCTTGAGCAGCAGGGGATACTGGCTCCACCAGGGTTGATTTGTCCTCCCCTGAAATAGGCACCTGCAAGAGCAGAGCTGAAGCTGTTGCTGTCCTTCAGTGGAGTACAGAAGGAGCCTAGACAACCAGTGTCATGTAGGCACCTAATTTTTCAATAACTATGGTTAACAAAGTGCATCTTGTTGTGGTGGGATTCACCTAGAAACACAAAGCTTCCCCTGCCTTTTCTTCAGCCAACCCACAGAAGCTATATATCTGACTCCATTTCTGCAACCCCATCCTGTTATTTGAAAGGGTGTGGACATTAGCCTCCAGCCATGATGGCACTACTTGCTCGGCAAGCAGCAAGGCACCCCGGAAATCCTGGATCAAAGTGAGAGTGATTGGGTTTTTTGGGATGGTGGAGTACTCTTTGCAAGGTGCATTTTTGCAAGGCCTGGCCTGCTGTGGCAGGAGAAGACCCATCATGGCTGCTTTGTATGGGACATCCTGAGTTAGCAGGAGATCTTTCAGCTGTCATACATTGCACTGGGACAGCAGTGGCTTGACCTTACCAGTGCAGGCAGAAATACCACTTACAGCTGAGAAGGAGGATATCGTGAGCAAAGGGTGCTGCAGCCGGTTGTACCAGAAGGCACGGAATGATTGTTACCAGGATATACCTGGAGTCAACAGTATCTATAGCAAAATCTCATTGACTGCAGTGAAGATAGGAGTCTATCTGATACAAGTCTCAGTCTTCAAATGGTTAACAGCAACTGGCTCATTGTAGACTCTACCTACAGAAACCACTCAGCCAGTTGGCTCTGAATCTCCACCAGCGACCTCTTCAGAAGAAGGGTGCAAGCGCTGTAGAGAAAACGGTATGTTCCCAGCTTTCTGCTGCAGGTCCCTAAGAAACAGAAATCTACGGAGTTTCCATTTTTATTTGTGCTTTTCCCCAGGACTGCCTTTCTCACATATCAGCCACACTTGGAAGGTGCTCCAGACCCTATAGTATCCCAGTGGGAAGCAGAGCGTGAGCTCAAGGCACAAAATCCTGCTGTTACCTGTATCCTGCTCATCTGTCTGACAGTCCTGATGGTTTTCAAGACACTCCTATTTTCCCCTCCTGTACTGTCCCAGGAGTTACAGAATGACTTGCAAAGACAAGGAGGTATGACTTACAGGCTCCACTTCACCCACTGCCCTTGGGGCTCCTGAGCACCTCTTATTTGCTCACCTCTGTGCTTCACTGTAGCAGGAAGTTCAGCCTTTTAAGAATAACTCCTGGAAGGTGTTTCTGTTTCTCCAGCAGCGAACACTGGTGTCTGAGACAGCACGCGGCAAATTTTTGTGAGTGTCCCTCAAAAACTACAATTAATATTAATGGCAAATCAAATGCCATCAGTGAGAATCACTCTGGTGTGACAGGCTCAATTTCCAGCCTATAGCATCCTTCCATTCAGCACATTAATACCAAGCTAACCTTTTGAACTCTCTCTGTGAGATCAGACTGGCAGGATGAATAATGGAAGAGGTCTAGGGTCACCCAGTTGTCCACGCTGGCCAACTTGGGGATGATCTGGGCATGGGTGGCTCAGGTCACGCCTGGCTGGCCACGCAGGACAGCGCAGTGGGAAATCGAAGCCAGTGCAGCCTTTATGACTCTGATGAGGGGAGCAGCCTCCACCTTTGCTCCCCACTTACCCCCCTGCATGTCCTGGTGTCTCTCTGAGCAGTGGGAGAAACTCGTCCTGAGTCTCAAGTACCATGATGTACTGAAGGGCTGGCACATGCAGCTCTCCTGGGGCTTCCCAACAGTTCTGCCCTGTGGCCTGCTGGGAGAAAGGTAGTCCTTTGTGTCTTCTCCTGTCCACTCCCCAAAACAGAAAGGAAGCTCAGCAGGACAGAGGCCCTAGACGTCAGTAAAAGACACGTATCTTCCCTTTCAGGGAAAGGAGGAGCATCAGATGGAGGTAGAGCCCCACAAGCCTCCCTCACATTGTTCTGCTGGAAGGATGTGCTTTCTCTTGCAACATATGCTGAGGATACATCCTGTAAACCTTTACCCCGAGGCTGGTGCGCCACTGGTCGTGCCATGCTACCTCCTCCTTTGTTTTGCTGTCTGGTCACAAAACAAAAGTGGCGGATTCTTCTCCCAAATGCTTTGTAAGGGGTGTTTTGTGAAAGTCAGGAGATAAGGCTGGTACTCCCAGGCCTAAAGCTCCACAGCGTGAACTGAAGGATAGACAGCAGAGTCTGCTAAGGAGTCTGCTTAAGTCTCATAAGAGACTGCCTGACATGTTCCTTAACTAGGTGACTGACATACTTGCCACCTGTGAGCACTGGGACGTTTGAGGGTGGCTGTAGCAGCCTTCCCAGGAAGGAAACAAGAGGGAGGTACAAGTTACAGTGATGTCACTATTCTCCTAGCATGTGAAGTTTGGTGAAAGTGAAGACTGGAGAGATGAAGGACCCCCATTTGAAAACATCACCATTTTAATAACCTAGCATCCATCCTGCCTGCACCAGCCACATCAAGTTTCCTCTTGAGCTATCTGCCTGGGAAGAGGAAGCCCTTCATTATCCTGCATGCTCCCTCCCCCTACACATACCCTGCAAGAGAAGAAACAGAGGAGAGATAATGCTTGAAAAACCACTAGAAAAAAAGTAATATGGAGCTGTCTCCAAAGAGCTGCTTTCCCTGTGCGACAGGCGCCTCGTGGATTAACCTTTTGTATAGGCAGAAATAGGAAATGAATAATGGAGCAGCGCACAGACAGAGCAGCACTCCCTGTCCCATGCACTGTACTGCTCTGATTCAATGGCTCACTTTACAAAACCCTCTTCAATGGCACCTTTTAAATGAGACATATAGAGGACAGGAGGCAAGGGGCAATGAGCATTGCTCATCTCAGTGTGCCTAGTGATATGTTTGGGATCATGTGCAATCAGTACAGTTCTGTCAACAAAGTCATACAGGCGACAAATCCATCGGCCGTGATGCACACGTGCACACAGATGGTGGTGCAGGAGGCAACAGAGGATCTCCTAGGTCTCAGCCTGCCAGCAAGTCCAAGAAGAAACCAGTTTCCTCTGAATGGATTCAGGTAGACAGATACCTTTCTCAGCTTCAATTGCAAAAATTTGGCCTTTTCCTTTCTTTTCACCAGTTAAGATGCTTAGCCTCACAGCAAGGATTCGTTCCCTTGGGTGAAATCCCGTCATTCAGAAATACCTGCCAGGTATTTGCCAGGTAATACCTGCCAATAGAGGCCTTGCCAGAGCAAAAAGTCAATCTGAGGTAAGGAGGACCCAAAGGGGGCCAATTAGGTGAGGACTGGAGAGGATGGAGAAAGAGACACGCCTTCATGAGTTTTACTCCACCAAGTCTGCCACATATATTCTGAGATTTCCCCATAAGTAACTGACATATCACCATGCTCATCTTTTGAGATGACAAACTGGATGTGGGTGTCTTTCACCAGCTCCTCTGAAGACGTTTCTAATGTGGGTCTCCATTGGGCTGTTAAGTGATGTTGTTTGCATGTGAGCTTCCTTGCTATCTCAAGGAGTGGGAAAACTTGAATCAATTCACCTGTTCATAGTAGTGATGGTGGAGGCCCTGCATTGACCTGGTGATCTCGCTGGTGAATGCTGCTCTGGGCTCTGGCACAGCAGTGAGTGTCACATGCATTAGCGCACACGCTAGCACAACAGTTTATAGACTTCCAGCGTTCTGGCACTAGGGTTTTGTGTTTGGCTGCCTTTCTTATCCCAATAATTGTGGGAATTCAGGCTGTGCCTGAATGAACCCATCACAAGTATTTAGTAGTAAGTGTCAGGAATAGTGCATCTTTATGAAGCACCACAAATCTCTATTCGTTCTGGTTCAATGTTATCATTTTCCAGTTGGGCTTGGAAGGGAGGCAAAGAGATCCTGTGCTACACCAACCTCTACAGCTTTTCCTTCCGGCAGCCTCCAGTACGTTCTTGTTGGATTTGAAGTTGTATATCCTAGCATGGATCATTCACCATGTTCCCCATATCACAGATGTCTCTATCCATTCAGTTACTGATGGCCTGTGTTTTCCTGAGGGTGCTTACACAGCTCCTGCTCTAAGCAGATGCTCCACTGCGGCAGGGCCATTCTTGCTGCTACAGAATAAGCAGTGCCTCTGCCACTGTTTCAGGAAAGGTCCTTGCCAGTAACAACCTTCCCCTTCAGAACAGGACCCCCTCCCCGGATACAGTGTAGCCCCAAAGATGGTTATTCAGGCTCAGCTGGAGTAGCTTGACTGGAGCCTACACCCGTTGCACAGATAATACACTCGTACCCAACAAATAAAAGGCACAGAACCTTGTTAATTCTTCATCAGACGGAGACTTTCCACGGGAAGGGCCCATCACCATCATGGTGCGGTCCGAGACACCTTACAACTACTGAAGCATGGTCTCGCTTGATCTTTAAAATGAAGCAGCTGTGCTGCAGGCAAAGATGGGTAAAACTGAAACTTCTTCAATGCAATCCTGCTGGCTGGAAGCAGCAATGAAAAAAAGAGTGGCCAGATAAGGTCTTCACTACCAGCTAGAATTGTTTATTTTCTTTCCCAATATTTGTTGTTTCCATAGTGACATATCCCTCTTCACCAGTGTCAACTCATTAGACCTAGTAATGACAAGTCCTTTTTTTCCTAATGAATTCTGTTAATCTCCGTGGTGGTCAGACTCTGTTTACTCTTGAAAATGGTTATTCTAGCTTACAGCACTCCTGATGTACCCCAGGGCTTTTCTCTCTCTACTTTTTGGTTAACACGATAGAGTTTACTTTCATGGTTTATTCCTGGAATTAGTACAGATACAGAAGAAAGAAAAGGAAGAGAGAGCACATAAAGAAGAATTTCCTGCCAAAGATGGCTCAGTGTTCCTGCAGATTAATAGCCGTACTTTCCACCTCTGCAAAAAAGCTAAAATCCTGATCTGAGTCACAACTGAACCAGGTTACAAGGTCTTCATTTAACTCATGTAAGTGCTGTTCCTGGGTTAATCTGAGATGTATAAAAGCAATTCTATTTGTTCCTTCCCAGGGGTTATCTACTCACAAGGAGTACAGGTTGCTGTCAACCAGTGACCAAGGTGAATTTGATCTGACACCTCTGCCTTCCCAGGGGTCGCATTGCTAGAGAGAGAAGGTACGAGTTGAGGTCTAACATGTTCATGACCCATGACAAAGAGGCTGCAACCTTATGGTGTGATGGCTACAATAGGGGTGGCACTACCTACACATCTACAAATTGTGGTTATGGGTCTCTACTTCTTTCTTTTGCATGACCGCATAGGATCGGTCCCTCCTCTGTTGCCTCCCCTCTGAGCACAGTCTTGAGTCAGACTGTCAGAGCATAAAAGCTAGTTAGACTTTCCCATCCTAAAAGGGAACTATGCAATTTCATTACCCCCTGCCATGTCAAACTACAGCCTGCTATCATCCATCCTTTCTCTCCTAGGACTGCCCAGCCCCTCCCTTACCAGTATTGTGAGAGCAGGCTTCCTAAGGTGAATTTACCATATTAAATTTGTCTGTGTTATCTGCACAGCCCTGGTGCCGGTTCAGGCAAGAATGATGGATATGGTCCTAACCCGACAGAAATTAGGGAAGTTCACACTGTGTTTTAATAGTAAATGCAGTGATTTGACATTGAATAATGGAGCTGGTCAGGTTCTATTAGTGGTAGATTAGACCATAATTCAATCTTATACCTTGCTGTTTTAAGCCTTTTTCATGGACTGTATTAAGCCTGACCCAGGCCTGAAAAGGCAGAATGCAAGTGCTCTGCAGTGTGTGGAGATGAATTATGTCTCTCACAGGCATAAGAGGACAGAGCTGCCTACGGACCTGGTGGGACCACTGTGCCGCCAGCCTGGGCTGAACCTAGGAACTCCAGTTCCAGTGCTCAGACTCACTCGTCTGAGGTACAACTAAGCTGAAAAAAAAAAAAAGTGCTGGGGGTCACATCATTATATGGGGGTTGCACCCACAAAAGAATGGGAAAGCCCCACACAGCCATCATGTTGGGCTGGAAGGAGTGGGAATGCAGTACAGTAAAGGCAGTCACATAGCTAACGAAGACAGGTCAAAGGAATATTGTGGCATGTGTCACCAGATGGATCTAGTGGGTCCATCCCAGGAGAGATATCTAGAGAGGTATGGAGACAGTGGAAAGGTAAGTGTGACTTGATACAGAGTGTTTTCACCTATGCTAGGCTTGCTGTCATCATTAAATAAAAGCATCCCTCTGACTCTTGGGGCTGCACGCTTCCCCAGCAACAATGCAGGACACAAGGAAGATCCCCAGGGCAGGGAGAGACAAAAAGCCATGCTGTGTTCAGTGGTGGGGGGAGGCAGGCAGGTGTTTCCGTGTCACAACCAAACATCACAATACCTAGTTGTCCTCCCGTAGCTCTTTGATGTCGTTTTTCCAAAGATGTCTTCTCATAGCTCTTGCTTACATTGTCCCTACAATCTCTGGCCGTGGAGTGTTTCCATCACTCTCTGAAGCTCAGGAACTCCAGGCCTGCATTTAAGACTTACTTTCAGAGTTTTCTGGCCCAGGTACCTACCCTGCCCAGATTTTGTTTACTGAATGAGAGTGTGATTTGGTAACTGACATAGCGCTGGGTTTTCTGATTGAGGGGAGAATGCTGAATTACTTTAGCAATCATTTATTGAATACCTAAGATACAGAAAACCTAACAGAGATAACAATGTCTTGGAGATTAAATTCTCCATTAGAGAGAGCTCACTTAGTAGTTAGGCTAGTAAATATTTTCCATCAGTTTTCCCTCAGCCTCCTTCCCCCCGACATGGCAAGTTGACAGAGCAGGCAAGAATTTTGAAAGTCCTTTTATCAATGCAAGTCACAACAGGCCCCAGATAAAGCTATGAACATCATTGCCCGCCCAGTGAGAAAAAAGTTCCCGGTCCCCAGGTTACTCCCAACAGCCCCTGCTTTGGGCTCTTTCTGAGGAAGGGGCTGGAGCAACTGTTGGCTGTTGTATGCTCAAGCCAGCAGAGTTTGACTAGCCGAAGGCATGGGGCACGGATTGTCACCTCAGAGGAACACAACCACAGGAGCCCCAAAGCGCTATTTTGCTTCTCTGCCTCTTATGTGACATCCAGCATCTCTCGCATCCTCTCTGGCCTTTTCACTTTCTTAGCCTGAAGGAACATCTGGGGAAATCGCTTGTGTAATTCATCTACTGCTGAACTTCAGGGCAAACAGGAACCTCTGTAGCAACATAATGGATATAGAAAAACAGACATCAGAAAGCAGTTATAATAGATAGATACAGAAAAGCAGTAAATAGCATTTCTTTACGGCGAAATACAGTTCCAGCTTTTGAGATTTGCTTATTAATTTCACATGTTTATTTACTTCTTTGGTTTTATATCTTCCAGCTCTTCCATGCAGCTGTCAGATTCCTGCTTGCCACCTGGACAAGGTGGCATCAGACTAGGAACTTACCCAGAATTTGCAGATCTTGGCAAAGAGGGTAACGTCTGTTTGCTCTGAGCCATCTCTCCTAGCTCCTGGGAGAGGCAGGACCCCAACGGGAGGTGCTGGAAGACATTGGGCCTGGGAAGAAACAGGAGCTGAGCTTTAAGCACACTCTGAATGGGAGGAGGACCAGGGTAGAAGGTCTCTTTGAGTGGGAAGCTGGATTTCTTCTCTACAGGTAGGGCTGCTGAAACCTATGTGGGAAGCATCTCCACCAGAATCAGTGCTTAGCTGGAGGTCCAGCGCTTAAAATAACTGCTACGCTTCACGCAGTGAAAGAAGAAGCAGTCAAGTGGATGCTGATGATTTGCACTGAGCAAACTGCCACTGGGTGCTAGGCAAAGGGGTGGCCAGCTTCTAAGAGAACTGGATGAGTGTACTGGCAAACCTCCCCAAAGACAACGGGGATATCCGAAACCTCCCTAGTGCCTGAGGCACCGGCTACCATCACACATTCTTTGCCGCTGTCCTTCAGGCAGCTAGGACCAAGGATGCTTTGCTGTTTTCCAGCAGGACTTCCACGTCCCTCCAGAATGAACTGTTCAACATAGAGGCCGAAGAAGTTGCTCTAGCACACAGAAATCAAGCTCAGCCACTGCCCCCACCTCTCCCTGAGCAACGCTGGACAGGCCTTTTTGCTTGCCCACGACCGTTATCTATGCAAGAGAAGAGCTGCAGGCAGCTCTTTATGGAGTACTTTGGCATGTGCAGATGAAAAGTGTGTTAAAAGGCTCTTATGACTAATCTTGGAAAGGTTCTCCAAGGGTCCCCACACTGAAGCTTGTCAGCTTCTGCCTCCTAATTGAACCTCTCATGGAGACTTCTCAGCGTAACCAGCACATGACTGGCACTTCACCGCAATTACTTGCTTTATACAAATAGCAACACTAATGAAGGTGGGTCAGAGCCCTCATACATCTCATGAAGCATGGGCTTTCTCACTTATGTTTCATAAAGGAGGCAGTGTATTTGCATTTATTTTAAGACTATGCTATGGTTCTTTCAACACCACGTGCAATCTTCCCTCCATAAGCTCCCTGGCGTAGCGTAGGCACAGTGAATCCGCAGCTTCACGCAGAGTACATTGGATCTGCAGCCTTTGCTTTTCCAAATAAAAGATGCTTCCGGTTCCTCACAAGATGGTGCCCTCTGAGAGCAGGAAATGCAAAAGTCAAGAAAACACTGTCAGAACAGGCAATTCCTACTAAAATAACTATACGGAGTAACTTTGATAGATATATCACTTCAAGCTGAATTCTTTTCCACAGCAGAGTTTCATGTTGAACAGCCAAAGGCTGCAGGAGCCGTTCCTGGCCAAGGTCTACAACTGTATCTGCAAACTCCTAGCCAGAAGCCAATGTGGGTGTAATCAGCAAGCTGGTGGCCAGGGAGCTACCACAAGGCTGGCCACCCTACACTGCATGGTGCAGGTGTCCTCTAGGGTTCTTGCATGCTAGAGGGTGGGACCTTGTGATGGTCCCCTTGGGTGACACTGTTGCGTGTCACCGCATTGACCTCCCCATGGGTGTGTTTCTGAAGTCCTATCACCCTCTGGATGCAGTTACGGGATCCTTGATCATGTTGGAGATGACAACAGCTATTCTGTCAAGGTGGTTCTCATGTGGTGCATGCCAAATTGACTAAATAAAGCTCAGCGGTGGCTCTAACCATGCCTGATGTGGGCATGTAACCGTGCTTGTAAATGACTGCTTGACGAGGCAGAAGCTGGAATTACATCCCTCCAGACAGCCATTCTGTAAGGGAGAGAATAAGACACAGTTGCTGTAATGCTATGCATTAAAAAGCACTTATGCTGCTAAAACCAGCATCAGAATAGCACATAAACACTGCTGTTATGATCTCAGTGGGACTCTGCAGTCCAAATGGGAGCTCTGGCGGCCTCCTGGAGCCTGTAAAGGTGTGGCTGGTGGGAAGCCACTTCACGTGTTCTACTGATATGTCACTGATATGCATGCATTCATGCTGACCGCTGCTGAGGTACCCCTGCAGCTTGCAAGGAAACACGGTCATACACATATGCAACAAGGGGGAATAACTAATGCCTCAACAGCTCACAAGAGTTCAAACCTGGGACACCATGGCACTAACTGAAAGCTTCCTCTCAACCAGAAACTGCCTGAACGGCAGAAATCCAGTTAGGACCTTAGCAGCTCCAGACGCCCGGTAAGAGGATGGTGCTTGCATGGCATTTTCTTGACTCTTTCAGCAGCTTCTCTAGCCCTGCCCTCTGCAGTGGCAGCAGGTGCCTCGGGAACCTGTGAAAAAATGGAAGATGTGAAAAATATCTTCTCATTCCTGGCCATGACTCTGTCCAAAAGGCTGGGAGAGAGGGAAGTGGTGATGGCACTAGGGTGAAGTTAAGCATTTGCAGATGCAGTCTCAGGGAGGGTAGCTGGCATGGAAGGAATTTCTTGCCAGCACTGATCAGAGATTGTAAATTCCTCATCAGGAGCATTATCATTGCCACTGCAATCTCCTGAGCATTGCAGAAAATGCAGGGGTGTTGTGGTATAATCTGTGTTAGCTGGAGGTCAGCGTTATGGCTAAGAGAGAGTAGGAGCTGAAATCTAACTTTCCTGCTATCACCTTCTTTGAATCCCTGGTGTGTGTGAAAGTATTCTGGGAAGGCTAAGGACTGGTGGGATGCAAGCCAGAGCCTTGGGTTTTGGAGAAATGGGCTGGAAGAAAAAAATCAGACTAAGTCTTGAAATAGTAACCTTTTGTATGCAGGCTGTGTCCTCAGACCAAAAGTAGTCTTACTTGTAGATCAGTTTTCAGTTTGAGTTTCAGCTTTTAATTCATTCCGCAAATGTTGCTGACTATGGACAAGTGTAGTCTGTGTGATTTCTTCCTCCCTTCAAAAGAGAAATCTTTCTGAGGGAGTAAGGAGGGCATCCTAAACCCACCTCTCCATAAAGAATAGGCAGTGCTGGCATCCTCCTGGCTCTTTAAAACTGATGGAAATCTGCAAAAGTCAAGGTTTTTAATTCAAATTCAAGCTTGTTATATAAAAAGCTTTTTTTTTTTCCCTGAAAATCTTCATGTTTTCCCTGTCTCATTTTGCTAGTTACAAACAATTGTGAGCAGAGGATGAGTTCAAGGACAGCCTGGTTGGATTGAGTGGGAAGGAAGATCTCATGAGCTCCAGGTCCACATGGCAGCTCAGAATTTGGTGATGGTATTAAATGAGCTTGTGACCTCATGAGGAACAAGCCAGGGGTGTAAACCAGTCCTAATTTTTCTTATCTTTGCTTTAGGTGGTTGAATTGGCTCAGTATTCTTTATCTGCAAGCTTAGATCCTAAATGCCCCAGACTTAGGCACCGGTATCACCCTGGTAAATGCTAGACAGTGAGCTGGAACTGGAGCAAGGCAGAGAGCTGTCAGTTTGCCCTGCTGCCAGCATTTTCCTTTATCCCATGCTTCCTGCAGAGGGTGGTCTGTCCTGCTGCAGCACCGCACAGCTCCTTTCCCCTGGCTCCGTCTCCTCACCGTCCCTGAGCACGTACACAAATAGCCGCCGGCTCATTCCCGTGGGAATCCTGCATAGTCACGTTGGGTGTCCAGCTTTTACTACCTTAAATGACACCTGGAAATATACGATGAGCTTCCTCATCCTTCTTTCCACCTCTGCTCTAGCGCCTGTAGGTGAGCAGAGTCGCCTGTGGAAGTGCTCACGCTTGGGGGCAAGAACCTTAAAAACAAGGAGAAAAGGTTACGCGTTTATCAGCCGGATCAGCAAGCACATCACGAACATCCCTTAGCCATCCTAGCATTGCAAGGTGAACTCAGCAATGCAGGATACACCTGTACCCACTTTCCAAGCTTTCCAAGTGTCTCTCTGCAGCACAACTCTCCCATCTGTAAAAGGGGAACAATGATACCACCGCCTAAATGATTTGAGATGTATTCAGGGAAAATAATGTACAAGGGAAATAATCACAGCTTTAATGGTGAGGAAAATGGGGCATTTAGTGTCCAGGATCACACCCATGTATTAGCAGAGTCCATAAATCCCCATAAAGTGGTGACACTGTCAAAAGGTTGCTGGGAAATGACCTGTTCCTCTACTTCCAGGTTTGTACTCAAGAGATTACTTTCCCGCTGCAGAGACAGCATTTCATTGAGTGGGGATATCTGGAGTGAGTCCTCTTGGGACTTAAGAGAAAAAAAAAAGTCACATTCGGTGCACTGAAGCATTTTATATGTGAGCCTCAGAGAAAGTCAATACGAACCGTTCACTCAGAGACACGAGTACTCTAAGCGCACGTATGTGGGCTAGGCCAGCCGCGCGGAGCCCCAAGTGGCGCTTCATGGAGGTGACGTTGACTTCTGCGAACTAATCCAAAGACCTCGGTGCCACATATCACCCAAGAAATAAAAGACTTACTTTAAGAAGAGGACTCGGACTTTAAACTTAATGACTCCAAGTTGAAGGCAATGACAACAGTTCCTAATCTCACTATAGTATAAAAAAAATTCTGTAGGGTGAGATTGAAATAGGCTATGCATTACACCAGCCTTTCAGGAGCAGAAATCATCCTCCTGACTGCAAAATCTTTCCTGTGCCAATTAGGTTCCACCTTCTGAAACACTGCAGGAAAACCGCTCTCCAACAAACATTTAAGCCAATCATCTTCACAGCCATAAAAACAAGTCTTTTGCCCAAGCCATCCTCCCTTTTCTCCTAATAGCATGTCTTCTAAGGAGCTCTGCATCCTGCCACAGTAAAAATCACCTACGGGGAATGGTTTCCTAACGTCATCAAGCAAACCTTGCGTAGTCAGACAGAGGGGAGGATTTGCAGCACCAGCTCTGAAGCCTCAAATAGCAGCACAATTATACTCTTTAGTGGTGCAGTTCCAGGAGTATCCAGACAAACCATGGGCAAGCACAGAGTAATTTTATCCTGATATGCCTGTCTAAACAGCAGAGAGCTCCTCAGAAGTGTTCTCCCTCACTTGTTAATTTAACGCTTGATATATAGGAAAAATTAGAATTAAAATGTGCCCAGCTGCTTCCTTCTTTCCTGATTCCATTTAGAAATACCTCCTATCTCCCCACAGAGTGAGCAAAACTGCCTGAGTCACTTAAGAACCTGCATTTTATTTTTAGATCTGCCTGTGTGATTTAGGATCCTAACCTTCAGTGAAGGTCAGGCTTAGACATCTTCGACAGCAGCATCCATTACACTCAAATCCCCTTCCCAGAGTAGGAGGAGGGTGCAGGAGAGAGGTATGTGTGGCTTTGAGTAGGCAAGTTCTTCAAGACTTCAAGGACACGGGTTCAAGTGAACCGAATAAACTTTTGGAAAACCCTCTCCCTTGCCAATTATCAGCACTGCAGTCATTCAAAAAATGATGCAGTTACTGTGGGAGGAGGTCTTGGAGAGGCCGACAGAGACATAAAGCAGCTATATATAATGCAGCCTGTTAGACTGGTGCTGCAGCTGCAGCTGCATGAGGTCCCCTTCCCAGAGGAGGCACCGTTGGCTTTATAAATATCGAACAGAAAAAAACTATGCTCTTAGCAGAGCCTGCAATTTTCACTGCAACATTTGGCCCTCTTGGCTCACTGGCACGTCACTGACTTCTCTTGGGGTCTTTCCAAGGTTGCTGACAAGGTTGCAGGCATGCTTCATGACGAATGTCCAGAAGCTGACATCCTGCATCAAGGACCTCCTGCTGCTGCAGAGCAGGTCCCTGCCACCCTACGCTCTGATCAGGACAACAGCCCCAAGAGAAACTGCATGCAGCCTATTTGATCTACCAAGGGGACCTCCCCAGACATGCCGCCCATAGAGGGGTAGAGACCTGGTGTGCTGGTCTCCAAAGATAGCCAGAGAAACTGGGATTCAGCATAAGAGACAGACAAGCCAAGCACAGGGCAGTCGGTAGTACAAAAGTACAAAGATGTGAATTGTCTTGGTTCACACGTCACGACCCGTGGCAGGGTTGGGATTCAGGTGGTATGAGAACCAGGCAGAGCCCCAGTGTACAGGCTACACAGTCCCTTAGAAGCAAAGGACCTCATTACACAGTGCTTGAAAGAACAGCTCCTGGAAGCACTCACCATCCTTTATATGTAGTGGGAAGTAAAATAGAGAACTGCATTTGGTGCTTTCCTTTTCCGTTCCTTATTCCTCATTAGCAACTGAAGAGAGAGCTGGCCAGTTGCCTAAGTGAGGAAATGTGGGTTCTCCTTTGGCAGAAGAAAAGGGAACAAGTTACAGGCAAAGGAGGAGATGACAGGCAACAGAGGAGAGAACAGAGGTCAGGAAGCAGGACCTGGGCAACTGGAAAACCCTCACAGAGGAGAAAAGATCCTGATGGGCAAAAGGGAAAGTGTTAGAAGCAATTTGATAACAAAGCAGATCCACAGACATTAGGATGGACACAGAGCAGAAGAGGAGCCATGAAAAACAAGCAGCTAAGTAGGACTGACTTTCAAAGAACAAATAGCCGGAGCCGTATTTAACAACTGAGTTTACGGAGGCTTGAGGCAGGCTAAGTTACACAAAAGTATGCTGCTCCTCCAGCCACAGCAGCAACGAGGATAGGAAGCCAGATGCTTGCTTAACAAGTTGAGAGCCTTTCCTCCCCTGCTCCAAGGCTCTCCAAGCAGCAGTCGTACACACGTGATGGCGTGGAGAAGATGCCTGAAGAGACCAAGGCAGCTCTGAGGCTCTGTTGCATGTGTCTGTAAGAGGAGAAGGCAAGGACTACACTGGACCCTCGTTAATCCAAGTAGCTGGAGACCACGGGGACCACGTGAGTCGGTGAAAGCTTCCACATCTGCGACACAGTGGCGACGCTCATGAGCCCATATCCTTCAGAGACACTTCTGAGTTTTCTTATTAAAAATGAATTCTTGGGCTGGAGACAAAACAAAAGAAACACTCACTTTAAAGCGTTATGCATCAGCCACAGAAGCAGCCACAGGTCAATGTTAGTTAACGGTGCTGTCAGAGAAGTGAATTCTGGAACACTTATGTCCCACTCCACTGCTTTGTTTTTTCCGTGGCCTGCAGCATGAATGGAGATGTTTTAGTTTGTAGAATGCATAGAGAAGAAGGTGGGTGAGAAACGAAACCCAGCTCTTTGAAAAACCAACAGAGTTACAGCTTCGCCAGTGAGAAAATGTGTTTTCAGCACCAGCTGCGGGGGGTGGGGGGTGGAGGGGGAAGAAACAACAGAGACAGGAATGTGAAGAAGGAAGGAACCTTGTCAAAACCTTGCATTTCGAAATGGGAAGGACCAGTGATAAATTTAAGTTGGGAATACAAAAAAAAATAAAAATATTAGGACAGCTACGTGAACCTTCTGGGTCACTGAAAGTCCCAGGCAATTGATCAATAAAAGAGAGAGAAGACTTGCGCTGAGGATAGGCAAAGAGGAGGACAATAAAAAAGAAAAGGCAAATGCCAGAAGAGATCACTTTAAGAAATGCCCAGATGCTGTACAATACTTCCTCTCAAATAAGCAACGATACCTTCAAATCTTGCAGCATTTTCTATTCATCCAGGGAAATGAATTCATCCAGCAGCCGCTTCCTCTGGAAAGTAGCAACTTGTCTGAAGCACATATCTTTAAGATCACTAAAAAAGCTTTCTACATCTATGGGGCAGACTTGAGCCCTCGGCTGGAGGAGGCTGCTGGCGTCTGCCTTGAGAAGGAACAGAACTGGTACCGCCACCGCTCAGGAAAATGTTGCTTGACAATCTCAATCTCACCGAGTACTTCCTCCTCCGATAAAGATTTCTGCAAAGGTTACAAAGAGGTCTAGGGAGCCAGATGTCCAAGTAAGTGCCTTGTGAGCCTGGAGTCAAGTCTGGCATCGCCCTGCACTGATGATTGTTCCCTTGTGCCGAGGTCTGGGTGCTGAGGGCCCCACAGGGCGCTGGTGGTTGAGCGAGGCGTCACAGTGGATGGGGCTGAAAAGGTCTACCGCAGCCTGCGACACAGGGAATAGAGGAACAGAAGGAAATTTAAATAGATGTTAGAGCGTCGTGCCAAGTGATCGCACCAGGTGGGGGCTGAGTGATTAATGACCACCCAATAATAAAACCAAAATCTAAGCTAATTTCCTATTGCGATCACAAAATCAGCCCAAATGGTAAAATTTCCTGCATAAAACCAACTACTCCATCACGTATAAAACAGTGGAGCAGAAATTCCCATGTTTGCCTGAGTCAAAGTCCAAACTTAGGTGGTCGAAGCATGTGTAACTCATCTTCAAAACAGGCTGCCAAAGGCAGGCTTGCAGGGCAGGTGGCGATGCATCACCGGGGTTAGACAGCTATCCGTCTCCGTCTCCAGCCCCATCAGGTCTCTCACAAGTGACTGGGGGAGCCCAGGATTTCTTCAGGCTCTGCTCCCGTCTGCCTACTTGGTGGCTGGAGCCTACGAAGGAGCATCCAGCCTCCCAGACACCCAGTGCCACGACAAGAACAGGTCCACAGACACCGAGCTCCAAAGTAAAGCAATCAAGTTTGCAAAAAAGCCTGCACGTTTCTAAATATATCTGTCCCTTGCCACACAGTGAGAAAGCAAGACAGGCACACACACATATACACACAAGTTTTTTTTTTTTTTTAAAAAAAAGGCCTTCAAAAGATCTAACCTCTCAGTAGTTAAATATAGCCAAGCGTCCAATCTGCCCATGATCAATACACCGCTTCCAACAAACTGTCCTTGCAATGCTAGTATTCCCCTCCAATTCCTCTCCTCCTTATTGCAATTTGAACTCACTTTCTGGGTGAAGAGGGTAAGTGAATAATACTTGTGTTATGTTATCAAGATAGGGATGATTAATCTGTAGTTAACGTCTATTTACACAGAATCACAGAACGGTTGAGGTTGGAAGGGACCTCTGGAGATCATCTAGTCCAACCTCCCTGCTCAAGCAGGGTCCTCTAGAGCATATGCCTTATGAGGATGTGCCTTATGAGGATGAAAGCCTTTTGTGTGCACACAGGTGCTTCATTACCCCTTCATCAAAGCTTGACAAATGTGAAAACAACAATGAAAAATAGAAACTAAGCCAGGCCATAGGAGCATGAACACTGAATGCAACCTACTATAGATTTAACCCTCCAAAAAGAGCATACAGATATGCTGTATCTTCTTTCTTTGTAACGACCTCTTATCCACCTTCCTGTCCTTGGGCATAAATCTATTTAAATTTAAAGAGATCTATTTATATACATATGTGTGTGTCTCTGTGTCTGTACTTACACATGCATATGTGTAGGGAAGAAGGTTTTTTCATCGGTTATCAGTTAAGGTCAGGAAAACCACTTTGCCTAAAATAAAGCACATGTACAGCTTGACCTTCTGGTTAGTTATAACCAGGCAGCAGCTGCTCCCAACATCCCAGCAAGGGAGACGGCAAAGAGGGTCCTATCCTCACTTGGCCCCATGCTGGAGGGGATGGATCTGCTCTGTGCAGCCTTCGCTTCACAGGGACTAGGACAAGAGGCAGGGAGCAGATGCCCCTGAGCAGCCAGCTCTCATCGTTGTCCCAGCCACCCATGAGAAAGCATCAGGACACCTCTGATGGGAGCAGGGGGCCTTATTCCTCGTAGGTCACTATGTGCCGGGAGAGTAAAACACGCACCAAATCTGTGGGTGGTCTGCCAGCCTCTCCCCACTGCTCTGCAAGGTCCCTGCTCTTCCATTGCTCGTTAGTGCTCCCTCGCTGTTTGAGGATTCACGCTATTTTGTATGTCCTTTTCATGCTTTTTCATATGTGCCTGCTTGGCTTGGGAGGAACTTTTCACAGGAGCGCCACAGAGATGTTGCACAAAACAAAGGGGCTACATTTGGATGGAAGGTGGATGTGTGCCCCGTTTCAGAGAGATGCGGGCATCTCCTCCAGCGCTGCGGCTATTTGAACGTGTCTGGGTGGGCCACAGAGCCAAGAGGCGCTTCGCTGTGCAGATCTGATTTGAGTGCGGAGCAATTATTTCTCCGTTCCTCAAGCATCCCTAGGTCTGCAGCCCATGACGGGAGGTTAGCCTCCACGGGGACATCAGATGCCTGTTCTCTGCCAAGCGCCAGCATTGGCAGGCAGCAATGTTTTCTAGGAGCACCACTTCACAGCTGCTGTCCCACACCCTGAACAAGGAGCCGGAGCACTTTTGGAAGGCCCTAAGTGCCAAAAGTACAACTAATAGCTGTGTTTCTGTGTGGTTTACCTGGGTCCAAAGCACTGTCCATCCTTGCTTACAAAATTACGTTAAAGCATGTCCGTGCCAAACCTCTGTAGTACCTCAAGTGAGACTATGTTGCAGGAGCGGAGTGAAAATCCATAGTGAAGAATCGTCCGGATGCTTACATAACCTCGAGACAAAACTGAAGACCTGTAAAGGAAATGGGGAATTTCAGTCATTGCTACATTTCTCACTGAAATCCTCTTGAAAGAAGAAACACTATTAAAAGAGCTACTCATCTACCCTTCAAGGTGACCTGCAAATGAAGAAAAATGGTTTTGTGCCCTTATTTTTTGGCTTTGCTACGAAGGCATGAAAAGTTGGCAGGGATTTGAAGCGGTGGTGGGCTTTTTTTTTCTATTTGTTTTTCTCTCTTTTTTTTTTTTTTTGCTAGCAATTCCGTTCTTGTCTTCTTTAGAGCTCTATTCTCTCAAAGAGAGAATAAGTGAAATCACACCGTAGCAGAAGATTGACAGCAGCACGTCTGAGCGAAGGACACAGCCACATCACCTCCTGGTTTGCCTGCGCAGGAGGAGAGGGCAATACTATGGGCTGCAAGGATTTTGGAGGCGAGAGGAAGAATTTGTTTGGCTTTTGTTAGCATCTCTTTAACTTACTGATCTAAGGAAACCTTGAGTGAAAGAAGGTCTCTGATAAAGATCTAATTCCCTTTCTCCTTTCACTGCCTGGTGGAGGAGTTCCCGTATAAGTGCTGGATGGAGAGAAAGAAAGAAGGGGGGAGGAAATCCTTGTCTGTGTCAGGAAACAAAATGACTCATGCTAATAGCTCACGGGGAAGGAAGGAGGCAAAGAGATTAAAAACGCACACATGGAAATTTGGAGAAATTATAAGCAATTAAATACCCACTCTTAAATCAGAAGTCTCCAACACTGCAGAAAAAAATGAAGGAAGACCGGATGTGGTAGCGCCGCAGCCAAAGTTAAAAATAGGAAAAACGAAATTCGGGCAAGTAGGCAGCAAGCCCATTTCAGTCTTTCCTTATGCAAGAGGCAATAGCGGGGAGAGAAACAGCCCTTTTCTTGCCAGCGCTGCCTTTCGGTCCGTGCCCAGGCCCAGCGCTCACCCCTTGCTCAGTGGCCCTCCTGGCACGACGCGGGCTGGGAAACGCCGGTCCTACCACGCCGGCTGCCCCAGGGGCCTACAGGCGAGCCGGGCAGGCAGCGAGCCCTCTGCTAGAAAGGCCTCACGCATCCCTCAGTAGACACCTCTTGGCCACCTCGCGGCCCCTGCGGGCTCTCGCTGTCCTCTCATCTCCCTTGAGGCACCTCCAGGGCCAGCCAGCAGCCCTGCGATGCCTAGAGATGCAAAGAGGTGCCCACCCGAGGGGTGCCTGCCAAGCCCCGCGGGCGGCGACATGCTTTCTGCCTCGTGCACTTATTTCAAAGTTGAAAGAGCTCAGATCGTTTCATCCTTCCTTGATTGTGCTCTCCCGGGAGGCCCGAAAGGTTTCTCTGTTGAGTCTAAGCAGCCAGTCCAGCCTAAAGCCGCGCTGCACGTCTGACCGCTCGGCACGAACTTCAGTGGTGCCAGTTGATATGAGCCTCCACGAGAGAGGATAACGGCCAGCGTCGGCTCAAAAACTCTGTTACGTTACCCTCAAACGGTTTTCCCCTGCACGAATAATGCCTCAGCGCAACAGCCTGACATCTCACGACCTGGTCCATGCATCACTGGGAATGAGGAACTCTGGTTTTCCGAAGGCCAAAATTTCCTTGTGGGGTAACCAAGATTGGGCACTAAAGCTGTCACTGATCAAGAAACTCAGACCAGGATCATTTACAGGAGGGCGGTCCGCAGTCATAGGATAAAAAAAGGAAAAAAAAAATCTCTAATTTTTGTAAATTCAATCTCATTTGTATTTTGCATTTTTTAATTATTGCTACTGGGTGGATTTGTCCATTGTCCAAGCGCCTTTCTATTTCTGTGCCAATTTTGATTACATTTCTCACAAACACGTACTTTTCCTGCTGATAAATGCTTTACATAGAGCAAGAAGGATCCCAGGCTAAGGCTTTAGAGAAGCAGCAACAGCAAAAGGAAAGACCAAAGCATTCCCAGGGCTTCTCAGTGCAGAGCTGTTCTGCTGCCCGGTCTGAGCTTTGCAAGCTTTGCACCCATCTGCACGGCCTGTGCCAGGCAAAAGGTTTGGGGATGTGGAAGAGTCCAGGCAGTAACTCATGGGATGGGAGAGGGAGAAGGGTTCAGGGAAACATCAAGCAGGGCCTGACCTTTTTCATTTATCCCCATAGCATCACAGTTTACTGTGTGGTTCTGCATCATTTTACACAGGCATCGTTTGTTAAGGGAGAAAGCAAAAAAAAAAAAAAAAGTGATTTACTTACCAACTCCGGGACGTGATGCCACTCAGCGTAGCCAGGCCTTTCCTGAGCAAGACAGAGGACTTGGAAGGCACCTCAAAGCAAAGAGCTCAGGGAGTAGCTGAACCTGATTTCCACGACCCACGAATTGTCGTGTCATCCGGGATAAGAAAAAAACAAATTAAGCAGCACCCTGAAAACTACTCGAACGGGTCTTTATGCAAAGCCGCTGGATACCAGCGCTTCCTCCAAAACGGTGAGATTAGAAAGATTAATACGAGTAAGCAGATGAGACCACATTTGGTTTCCAGCTGAAACAAGGTTATGAATCCCAACGGGTCAATCGGAAAGGGAGCCAGGCTGGGCCTCCTCTAGGAACGTGCTCCATTCAAAACCACAGCAGCGGCGAGATCCTCCAAAAAGTGTAAGTCCTACATCAAAATTCAAGCCAATATTAAAGGAAAGATATTACAAGATCTGAAACGGTGCTATCCAGAGGTATTAAGATGTTGGAACTAAACCTGCCTTATTCCCACTAGCGGTTGCATTTTAAGGAAACCTTTTAAAAGGATTATCTTCAGGAACTCTCTTTCAACAGCCTTTCCTTTCAGCATTCTTCATGGTGATACTCTTATTAATTATGCTATGTGATATGATTATGTATTTATTCAGGTATGGGTTCAAAACACGAAGTAGGGCTAACGCTTGTAAGCGGTACTTACAATATGGAGTCTGGTGACTCCGGTCTTTGATCTGGTTCGCATGTTTATAGTGAATCTGTGCAGGGTAGGGCTCCACGAGGCAGCTCATATCTACATTGTCACCGGATTGTTTGATCTCAGAGTGATCAGCTGATCGTTTTATTTATACATGGATTTTTTTTTAAAAGACCAGCATGGACCCCCAGCGTGCTGGCTGGGGCTCTTTTAACAGACAGCAGTGAGAAAAATCGTATGCAGATCTATATCAATATCTAGCTGAAGATAAAGATAGCTATTTTTATCTGTATAATAGGTATTTCTATATCTATCTATCTGTCTATCTATTTACCTATTTTTATAATAAAAATGCAACTTCTTAAACAGCTTTTACTACAGCAGTTAGACCAGAAAAGCAAGTTATTTTGTGTTCCTCCACTTTCCGTTTCAGTGAAGGTCTCTGGGAAATGACTGATGGTTTGACAGCCTCCTCCTCGGGGCACGCTGTCTCGTCCTCCTTGTAACTATTCCTGCAAGTAAGGAGCATCGCATCGAGATCACGGGGGAGAGCAAGTCATCTCCGGCTGGATACGGCCCCACCTAACACACAAGAGGCAGCAGAGACTGGGAAGAGCTGGTGCAGGGTGAATTTGTTTTAGCACTTGAACGCGTTGCCGACACTGAGAGAGGTTTGCTCTTTGGTCACTATTCACACAAAGGGAATCGTGTCCCAAGTCCAAGTGCCTTCCTAAATGCAACAAATATAGAGGTGGCCCTTAGATTTTAAAGGTCTGAGGAGACTAGTCTAATTCTTGCTTTGCCTCTCAATTTTTGTAGGCTCCTCTCTCTGGCCGTGCATGTAGGAGTGCGCATCAGCGTGCACCCACCAGAACGAGTGCGCGCCATGCATAGGTGTATGTGCCTGACCGTTCCTAAAGGACGTGCGCTATGAATTTTAGAGAATTTTCTCTGTTTAAATGTAGACGTTCTGCTCCAATTGAGAGAGACAGCGTCTTTGTATGTGCACATGGGTGGGCATCCTATATATTGTGCATATATACACACACATATATATACAGCATATGTATGTTGAGTGTGTGTTTAAATCTATGTCCTTGCACTTATGATGTATGAATGCTGTAAATATCTGCACAATATGTGTACATTTTATTTTATAGGCACACACACACAGAGAGAATAAACTGTCTGTATAACATAAACGTCGAGACACAGTACATACATGTTGAGCATACAAACTCCACTATATATATATAGATAAACACATGTAGACACATACATAACACCTCTATTGCATATATTATTTATAGATACACACACACACATACACACACGCACATTTTTTTCCAAACTAAAATATTCTTTCATTTTTTTAATTTACTCAAAATCTGTGACATGAAATGGGAGCGGGGGGTGAGGGGGAGGAGAAGGGAAACTTCTCTTTACCTACTTCAGCTGAATCTCTTTTTTTTTTTTTAAAGAAAACTTCATTGTATATTCCAGAAAAGTATATTGGTGGGGTAGGTTTACCAGCAGCAGAGAGAATGTGCAGGGAGTGAGAAAGTGAATTGATGGATGGATGGTTAAATGAATATAAATGAACTGATACCTTTACAGGAAAATAACATTTCTTTTCTTTTTTTATTCTATAGATCAGTGGGTTTTGTATCTGTAATTCTTTCATATCAGCAAAGAGGAAATAAACTCCCATGTAAATCATTTTCCCCCCATCTGGAAGCATATTAAAAGCATGCCATTTTTATTTCTTTTAAGCAGAGCCTTTTTTTCCCCCTATTTGCTTATCGGTTCATCCACCATTACATTTTAAATGAAATTGCAAGACCCCCCTCTCCTCCCCCCCCCAAATTCCGGGCTGATGTCGGAAAGAGGGAATCAGCCTCTCCCATGCTTTAGAATAACTGACCTAGATTCAATTACAGATAGACCCGGCGGAGAGGACGGCACCTCGCCGTCTTCTCAGGGGTCCCTAAAAAAAAAAAAAAGGCAAAAAAAAAAAAGGGGGGGGGGAACAACAAAAAAAGGGAGGGGGAAAAGAAACAGGCACCCGCCTCTCCCCGAGGCGCATAAACGCCGCAGGCGCCCGCGGGCTCCTCGCCCCGGCCGCAGCCCGGCTCCGCGGTGCCCGCCCCGACGGCGCGGCCGCGGCGCGGGGGGCGGCGCGGGGGGCGGGGGGGAGATGCGCGGCCGCGTGTGCACCGCGGGCCTCCGCTGCCCGGCCGAGGGGCGCCCCGGAGCTGCGCCGCTGCCCCGACGGCGGGGCCGGCGTCCCGGGGGCCGCTCGGGCTCCCCCGTCCCGGGGGCTGCTGCGACCTCGGAAAGCACGTCGGGGGGCGGAGAGGGGTCGGGGGGGGGGCACTCCGGAGGGCTCTCGCCACCGTCTCCAGCCGGGAGTAGGGACAAGCGAGGGAGCATCCCGAGCGGAGCGGGGAGCCAGCGCGGTGCGGCTGTGCCTCTGTGCGGGACGGGGTGGCTGTCGGGGGCGGGGGGGGGGGTCCTCCAACCCCCGGGACCCCCCCAGCCTCGGGGTCTGCAGTGGCAAAGGGGGGGGCGCGGGGCCCGCGAGGCGGCTCGTTTCATCTCAAAGTGGGACCGGGGCCGCTGTAGGACGCGCCGCTCGCGAATATAATCTTCATATTCAGTTCAATGGAGTCTCCTTATAATTTACAGCACCGAGATAAGGCTGGAGGATGCAATGAAAAAAAGAAAAAAAAATCTGAAGCCATCCTCTCCCCCTCTGTATTGCGCTGCACCTTGGGCAGCGGAGCAGAATCCAGAATCTCAACTTCTCCCGACATATGTTTCTAGCAGATAAGTAAACAATCTGGACGTGAAATGAAAATTTTAATTAATGCAGTAATGCTATTACACCTCAAGTGTGCAAATCCCATTGCCTTGCACTGTGACAATGGGTGGGGAGGAGGAAAGAAAGCAGACAGACAACAAACCACAAGCAAATTCTAATCTGGGTTTTGCTTTTCACTCGGCTCCAATTGTTTTCATAGTTTGTTTCCTTTGAATTAATCTCATCCTTATATTTCAATAATTACCAGCTACTCATCTCTTCCCCTCTTTCTCTCACACACTCAAAGAACCTGGTTCCCTCACTCTCCCTTTTTTAAATTGGGCTCAATCTGTATTTAATTTCTGGGCTTTTACGGGTACAACCGGTTGTTGCAATGTGGACCTGCGCGGAGCCTGCACGTTATTTCTTGTTTAGCTTTCCAAAAGCGGCGCGTTCAGTAATAACCGAGTATTTTGTTAGTTGCCCTAGTAAAAAGGGAAAGGGAAAAAAAAGGTTAGGTTGTCCCTTTGATGTTCCTATGAAACACCCCCAACTGGAACACAGGCGTGTGAAGGAAGAAAAGAAAGACAGGGCGGTAGAATTAAGCACTGAAGGGGAAAAGAACAACAACAACAAAAAAGGTAAATTACAGACACATCAAAAGCCCCGGCAGTGGCAGAGACTGTCTCACTCCGGATTTAGGAGCAGCGCAAAAAAAAAAATAAATAAATAAAATAAATAAAACCTGGCCATCTCCAGCGGTGCCCGCAGAGGCGCCGCCGTCCGCGGCCGCCCCGTCCCTCCCGCCCCGCGGCGGCGGCCGCCTCCCCCGGCGCGGCCGGGCGCGGAGCGGCGCGGAGCGGCCGCCGCTCCGGGGGGCAGCCCGGCTGCGGGTGGGGGGACAAAGCTGGATTTAGCTCACTATTGCCGTTTCTAAGCACTTTTTTTTTCCTCCCCTCTCTCTCTCTATTTCTCTTTAAACCCGTGCCTTGTGGGCTGGCGGGGGGGGGGGATCCTTGCTGCCTGCGCTTCACCGGCAAGGCGGGACGTGTCCTTACCTGCTCGCCTCCACGCCGGCCCTTTGGAGCCGGAGCAGTGACAGAGCTGCCGCCTGGCCACCGCCCGGAGAAGCCCGGCGTGGCCGCAGCCCCACGCGTGCCCCGCGTGGGGCCACTCGGGGCGGGCGAGCGAGGGCCGCGGCCGGCCCCGCTCTGCCATCCGGGGCTGTTTGGAGCGGAGGAGGAGGATCACGGCTTACTTTAAACATTACAATCAAGGAGTGTAGCCAGGAGGTCGGGCCTGGAATAAAACCGTAAAATCAGAATTGCAATCTTTTTGATGTTTCAAAGTCTCTTTGAATGCCTTTGATACACTCAATAGCAAATTTACTGGGCTATTATCACTAATAAGCAGAAATAAGTAATATCTCTCAGAGACTTCTTGTGGCTTAATGTAGCCTTTAAAATAAAGTTTTTTAACATCACAGAATTCCCCTTCTACTTTTGTCTCTCCTGCAGCAGAGCTCCCAGGTGAACGAACGGCTGCACCTGGGCTCCAGCTCGGACTCGCCTGTTTCTTCCCACCCTCCGATTTCTTTCCTCCGTCTCCCTTATTTGTTATTTGTTTTGTTTAAAGGAAAGGCGAGCTGAATGCTTTCAATTGTCTAGGTGGTCCTACAGCCTTTGGGCAGCATCTAGCCCAAGAGGAAACTCTTTCCGAGCCAAGGTGGGAAGAGAAAGGGAAGGGAAGGGAAGGGAAGGGAAGGGAAGGGAAGGGAAGGGAAGGGAAGGGAAGGGAAGGGAAGGGAAGGGAAGGGAAGGGAAGGGAAGGGAAGGGAAGGGAAGGGAAGGGAAGGGAAGCGATACGAAGAGAAGAGAAGAGAAGAGAAGAGAAGAGAAGAGAAGAGAAGAGAAGAGAAGAGAAGAGAAGAGAAGAGAAGAGAAGAGAAGAGAAGAGAAGAGAAGAGAAGAGAAAAAAGAAAAGAAGAGGAGAGAGAAAAGAAAAGAAAAGAAAAGAAAAGAAAAGAAAAGAAAAGAAAATAAAAGAAAAGAAAAGAAAAGAAAAGAAAAGAAAAGAAAAGAAAAGAAAAGAAAAGAAAAGAAAAGAAAAGAAGGAAAAGGAAAGAAAAGAAAAGAAGGAAAAGGAAAGGGGAGCTGCGGCGGGGCGAGGCGGCCCGGCAGGACCAGGAGGCGGCGCGGCCGGAGCCCCGCAGCCCGCGGCGGGCGATCCGCGCCGGCCGCGCCTCGGCGGCGGCCCGTGTCCCGCTGCGCCGCCCGGGGCTGCGCGGGGCTGCGCGGGGCTGCGCCGCCCGGCCCGGCCCGGGACAGCACCCGGCCGCGCACCGAAGGCGTGGTGCGCATAACCCCGCAGCCTTTGTTTAATGATTTTATTGAAAGAAGGAGACAGTTGTGGGGAAACAGGTTTGACAAGGAGCTGCGTTTCCCCCTCGAGGGAATAGCTTTGTTTTCTCTCTCTCTCTCTCTTTCTTTCTTTTTTTGGTCTCCCTTTGACATCAGAGACAGTAATCGGTTCATTGCAGTGTCAAGATCATTATTTAATTTATTTATCTCCGCGAGTTAAATAGCTACACACCTGCAGACGGGCGAGCGAATTGGAGGGACAACGCGGATGGGGGAACGGAAACGAAACGCCCGGCGAGCTGAGAGCGTGGAGGGAAAGTCTGGCAGGGCAACCGGGGCAAAAGGAGAAAGGAAGGAAGGAGGTGAGAGAGGGCGAAAAGGAGAACGAGGAGGAGGAAGACAGAAAGAGAGAGAGAGAGAGAAAGAAGGAGAAAGATGGACAGAGGGGAAAATAGAGAAAGGGATAGAAAGAGAGAGAAAGAAAGAGAGGGCAAGGGAGAGAGAGAGAAAAGGGAAGAAAGGAGGAAAGGAAGCAAGGAAGCAAGGAAGGATGAAAGGATGGAAGGAAGGAAGAAAGAAAGAAAAGAAGGAAAGGAAGAAGGAAAGGAAGAAACGAGGAAAGAAGGAAAGATCCCCCCGAAAGTTTCCAGCCCTGTCACTTGGTGCTCGCCCGGCTCGCTCCGGTTTTGCCCCACGGACACCGGCTTCACCCGAGCTCGTTTCCCGGCGGAGGCCGCTCCGGGGAGCAGCCCCGAGCCCGGCGGGACCCCGCCGTGCGCCCCCTCGGCGCCGCGCGGCCCGGACCGTCCCAGCCGGGGCTGGCAGCAAGCTGGGGGGAGGCTGGGGAAGGGGGCGGTTGTGGTGCCCCCCCCCCCTCCGCCCCATCCTCCCGTCCCCACCATCGCCTCTCTGCCCCTTGCTCCGGCGGGGACCGGCGGGCAGGCGCTTCCCCCCACCCCGCGCTACCTCCGACCATTGTCAAACTAATCTGGGTAGATGTTAAAGGACACTGAGCTATCGGTGTTATCACCGAGGCTGACAGCAACTGTCAGCTGGGGTTAAATCAGCGCACGGCGCTCCCGGCGCCGCGCCGCGCCTCCCGGCCCGACGCCGGGTGCATTCAGCCCCGGCGCGTCCCAGCGGATCGTCCCGCCGCTTCCAGTCCCTCCCGAAGCCAGCTCCTTTAATTGTCCTCATTTGTAAGAGCCGTTTTGTCATGCTAAACAAGGCTGGAGCAGCCATTCTAACCTCTCCTTTCAGCCCTTTTCTCCTCTCGCCTTTTGTTTACCTTCGCCTGATCTCTCATTTATTTATCTATCTATTCTTCCTCCGCTTACCCTCCCATTCAAGCCCCATGTATGTTAATTGTGTTATGCCGTTTAATTCTAACATCGGTCTCCAAAGAGCACTTAATGAGCAAAGCACATCCAAACACGCATCACTCCGGCTATTCAGCTCCTGCAGACGGACCTCTGCGCCTTCCTCCTCCTCTCCGTCTCTGCCCACCTCTCCCCCTCTTGAAATGAGACTCCCTCCCTTTACAAAGGACCCTGATGAATAGCGCCCCAAACATCCTCTGATCGCTCCGGCCACCAAACACCGCTAATTGTTAGGACAAGGCGCTAATTCAACACCCCCCCCTCCCCGCCGCCCGACGCCATCCTCGCAAGTCTCTCCTCGCACCGGGAAAACTTCAACGCCGCGGAGGCAACTTTGGAGAGGCCGGTTGCCCGACGGGGAGGGGGGAACCGGGGCGGTGGGGGGCACCCCCAGACTCTTGCCACGGCCCCTCCTCGCCCGCCTGGTCCGGGCCCCAACCGGGGCTGCCCCCCCCCCACCCAACCCTCCCCGGCTTTTCGGACACGCCGCTCAGGAAGTTTTCCCAAGCCGGGGAAGAGCAGTCGGGTTTCCCCGGCGCCGAGCTCCCTCTCCGCTTTCAAACCGAGCCCCGACGGGGAGGTCGGCCGAGGGGAGAGGCCGGCCAAGGGCTCGACCCGGCCCCGGTCCGCCCCGTCGGGGAACTACCCTACCCGGCCCGCTACGCCGAGCCGGGGTAGGGTCCGACCCGGTGCGTCCCGTCGGGGAAGGACCCTGCCCGGCCCGGTACCCCCCCCCCACCGCCGGGGAGGCCGGCTGCCCCGTCGCACCGGCCACCGGCGGCGGAGGGCAGCGCCCGGAGCCCCGAGCGGTCGCCGGCCTGGGTGCCAGGCGGGGAGCTCGCTCGTAAAGCGGGGCACTGTATTTACACCACGTTGTTGCCTCGTTTAATGACAGATTGTCTTTATTCCAAATGTCTTTGTTCAACAAATGAAAAGATTTAACGAGGTAAAATCCTGCCGGATACATTTCTTCTTTCCCCAAGACATTATGAAAACATATTTAAATTACCATCATTTTTACTCGGTTTTTTAGTTATTATTATTATTAGTAGTAGTAGTATTAATTTTTTACAATTCTACTGCCTGACTTCATACCTGACGCTCTGTCTAAAGTAAACTTAGATCTAGTCTCACTGGATCACACAAATTTAAGGACTATCTGTTTTAAATTAAGCAAACACTATCATATGTTTTAAATATAAATGTTTCTCCCCCTCTTTTTTTTGTTTTTTAACTTTGAAGAGCCTTTTTCTGACATGAAAAGCAATTTTACCTAGTAGTGCGTGGTGGCAAAATATATATATATATTTATATATATAACACAGTTGATATCGTCTTTTAATGTGCAAAAGGAAAAAAAAATCATAATAATACCGGGACTTCCCAAAGTCAAGTCCAAGTGACATGAGACCCTAGAGAACTCAGACACATTAAGAGAATAAATAAAAATCGAAACCGCCTCTCTCTCTCTTTTTTTTTTTCCGCTTCCGTCCCAAAAGGGCAGTTCAAGGTTTGCTTTTTGTTTTTTGTTTTTTGAACACATTTACAACTCTCACAAGTTTCGGGCTCCTATCTGACCCTGCGATTGCAGATTTCCCCCCCCACCCCCCCCACCCCCCGAGCCTGGAGACGACTCTCAGTGCGAGTGCTGGGTTTGAGCGAGAGCGTCTCCCGAGTCCCCGAGGAAGTAAGTGTCCGTGTGCGTCCCAGCACGGTGCACGGGGCAGCAGAGTCCTGCTTCGGGTGGCATTTTGCTTCTGCAGGTTTTATGTACATGCACATGAATGAATCCCAGTTCCGGCTGCAACCCAAGGCTCGCTCGGGGCGGGGGGGACGCCTGTGGGGGTGTGGGTGGGTGTTACATAGCAGTCGCATGTGCTGAAGAATAGGGGTCTATCCCAGTCTTGGTCATGCCCGGGAATAATATGTAGGCAACTGGAGGCTGCAAACTGGAAGCCGACCAAGCTGTACAGTTACATGGCACGACATAGCCCGGGTTAGTTGGCGAGGGGTGAGTATGGGTGTGTTGGCTGGGACAGCTCAAGCTGCCAAACGCCCCGTTCTGGTATCCCAAGGTGGAGGCGTAGGGCAGGGTGCTGGTGGCTAAGGTGTGAGGAACCTCAGTCATCTTCTGAATGGCGCTGGAGCTGAACTGGCTGGGGTCAAGTAAGGAGTAAGGTGCTGAGGTGGGAGGCAGGAAAGCCCTGGCCTTCTCCGGGGAGCTCAGCAGAGAGTCAGTGGCCCCCACGGGAAGCCCGGCGGCCTTTAAGGGATCGGTTTCCCCGAGGTAAGGCAAAGGGAAGACATACCTGTCCTTTTTGAGCAGGTTCTTGGGCTTGCGCCGGGGTCTGTACTTGTAGTCGGGATGCTCCTTCATGTGCTGCGCCCGCAGCCTCTTGGCTTCGTCGATGTAAGGGCGCTTCTCCGCCTCGGAGAGCAACTTCCACTCGGCGCCCAGCCGCTTACTAATCTCCGAGTTGTGCATTTTGGGGTTCTCCTGGGCCATCTTGCGCCGCTGGCCGCGGGACCACACCATGAAGGCGTTCATGGGGCGCTTGATGTGGTCGCTGGGCTTGGACATGCTTCGGCCGGGCGGGCGGCTCGGCTCGGCTCGGCTCGGCTCAGCTCGGCTCGGGGCAGGGATGGGGCGGGGGAAGGGGGAAGCGCGTTGGCCGCCCGCGGCGGCGGCGGCAGCACCTGGACGGCGGCAGCACCTGGACGGCGGCAGGAGGGAAGCGGAGCAGCGGGCTCAGGAGCGGGCTCAGCTGATCATCACAGGTCCGCCGCCAAGGCCGTCGCCCGGCGGGAGCCCTGCCCGGGCGGGGCGCGGCGAGGCGCGGAGCGGCCCGCGGGGCCCGGCGGGCGGGCGGGCGGGCTAGGCGGGCGGCGAGCCGCCGGGCGCAGCAGCCGGCCGGCGGTGGGGACGCGGCGCGGCGCGGGGCAGTTCAAAGGCGAGGGGCTGCGGCGCGCAGGCTGACATAGTGGCAGGGCGTTCACAGCGCGGCCGGGCGCCCAATCAGCGCGGAGGGGGACACCTTAAAAAGAGAGGGAGAGAGGAAGGGCGAGAGGAAGAGGAGGGGAGGGGCGGCGGCGGCGGCGGCGGCGGGGGGGGGGAAGGAAGGAAGGACGGAAGGAAGGAAAGGAGGAGGGGAAAAAGCCCCACTAAACGCACAGATTAAAGGCAAGGCTTTTGTGAAGGGCTGCGCTAATAACAGCGAGCCCGGGGCGGCGGGGGAGGCGAGGGAAAAGGGGGCGTCGCGCAGCCGCTCGGCGCTCCCGGCGGCGGAGACGGCGAAGGGGGTGCGCCTACCTTTTGCAAAAAGCACCCCCGACCGGAGCCCGTGTGCCGGAGGCCGGTGCGGGCCAGGCGTTTGGGCCGGCGGCGGCGGCTCTGCCAGGCGCCGGGCTCCGCACCGGCTCGCCGCCGCTGCCGTCGGGGCTCCGCGCGGCGCGCACTCTGCGCCGAGCCCAGCCCGCTCTGTCGGGTATAATTCCCCTGCTCCGCAGCCCCGCTTAACCCCAGGAGCCGACCTGCGTCCCGCTTCCCTTTGAATAATTGCCTGCCTCCCGGAACGCCCTTGGGGAAAATATTTATTAAATGGAAACAATTGTCCCGAATCCCGGCGGGGACCGCGTTTGTGCGAGGCTTATTGGTTTTTAGCACCTGCTTGGTTAACAAACCTGCTCCAGCCATCCCTCCCCGCCTCCCCCCCCCCCCCCCCGCCGCCCCCTCCCGCCCTAGACCCCCGCGCCGAGCTTTCTAAGCGCTGCAAAAAACTGCTCGGGCTTGGGGAGAGAAACGAGAAGTTGGGCCGGCGGCGGCGGCGGGCAGTGGTCCCCCGGCGGCCCGAGGGGGCGGCCGCCCTAGCCCCTCGGGCCGCCCCCGGTCCCCCCCGCCGGGGCACCGGCGCGGCTCCGCCGGCAACTTTGGCTGCTGCCCGACGGAGGAGCCGCCACCGGCGCCCTTGCGCGTCCCGCCAGTGCCGGGGATGCTGCAGGGATTGCCATTGGTGGGTACCTAGCTCCCCCCGCCTCTAAATAACAATAACGATAACAACAATAATATCAATAATAACAATAATATCAATAATAACAACAATATCAATAATAACAATAATAATAGTAATAACAATAGCCACCCTCGACATTATTTTCTGCTTTTTCCTTTCCTCTTGCAAATAAATGACTTTTATTTCCCGGCAGAGCCGCGTGTGTGCGGGGCCGGGGACGAGGAGGAGGAGGAGGAGGAGGAAGAGGGGGACTTGGTTTAAAATCCGTTCACCTGGACGGGGCTGGCAGCGCCGGCGGCTTCGGCGCCGCTGCCCCCAGGGCGACGCGAGCGCCTTTTTTTCCCGTTGCGCCCAGAAACGCGGTGCGAACGGCTCAGCCCGGAGGGGACCGAGGGCCGGGCCGCCCCCGGGGTCCGAGCGAGCATCTGCTGGGCTAAACCCTCTCCCTGGTCGAGGCTCAGCCCCCCCCCCCCCCCCCCCCGCAGCCCCTTCCCTCCGGGCAGCCGCTTCCGTGCGCGGGGAGGGGAGCCGACACCAGCAAGGCAGCGGGCTGCAGGCGGCCCCTTTCCAGCCCCCGGAGCCTGCAGCCTCAACCGCCGCCTTTGAGACCTCCGCGACCCACGCGTGGCTGCCGGCCCACGCGCGGTCCCCGTTGCCCCGTCGGGGCACTCGCCCCCGGCTCCGGCAAAGGGATGCCCGAGCGCTGCCGGCGCCGGCGGGCGTTTGCGGGCTTGGCGGGGGCCGTGGCAGGGCGACACGCGTGGGAACCGTGTTTTCGGGTTGTTTCTTTGTTTGTTTTTTTTTATTTTTTGCCCCTTGGCGGAAACGGCGATGCGAGCGGAAAGGGCTGCCCGGGCGCTGTGCGGTCCCCGGCGGGAGCGGTGCGGCGCCGCGTTTAAACCGCGCGTTTACGCGCTTAAACTCCGCGCGGGCCCCGCTCCCTCCCGCGCTCCTCGCCCCAGTATATCGTGTTTTACCCTCCGCCGTTTAAATGACAAAACTCCCTTTGTTTTCATTGTCTATTCTCAGATTCTTCCAAAAAAAAATATATCATTTGTCATTCCTCACGGAGATTAAACAAGGGAAACCTGGCATCGTTTTCAAAAATCCAGATAGCAAGACAAATCGTTTGGAAGTGAGTGATGGCTCGCAGGCTCTGCCTGCTCGAGGAAACTCTTTCAAATCAGTTAATGTTGCTTTGCAATATTAATGACAAAAAAAAAAATAGCCAGCCTTGCTTTCATTGGCTGATACCTTTGGTACATTACACACGCTCCGATCGGGGGCTTGGGGCATTTCGGGCTATATTTGGTTAATTTACATCGTAGACATGTCCCCGTTAAAGAAGAGGGAGAGCAAAAGGGAGAAAGATTTCCTTCGAAATGCTAACGTCTGCCTCGCTGGACGCTTTCATTTCTAACTTACCGTTTCCTTGGCAGGGCACCTGTTGCACTTGCGCGTCCCCCGAGGAGGGAGGTCTTTTTAAGAACTTTGTTCCCCCCTCTTTTTTTTTTTTAAACAGCAGCGATTTCCAGGGCAGTCACTGAAATCCATTTCTCCTTGCCGCATTGTTTAGACACCAAAACTAATAGCGTAATTATTATTCCTGAATGACATCATGGTAGTACAGAAAGATAAGAAGAGGAAGATATGGAAATATTAAAATTATATTCTTGGAGATAGTTCATTTGAAGTAACTTTAAATTAGATGAGATCATTTAGCCTGCAATCTAATAGCAGCATAAACAGAGCCGTTTTTTTTCCCTTCGTCTTCCTCTTCCTCTTAGGAATCACAGTCAGGCTTGCACTACTGGAATTGTCAAAAGTGACAGACAAAGAACATAGCACCTAAAATTTGCGAATGACCCTGAGGTAAACTTTTAGTTGCTGAAAAAAACCCGCATATTTAATTTTTTTTTTAATGCTTAATGCATTAAAGAAAAAAGGGGGGAGGATTTTAACTGAAGGGAGCATGTTTTGGAGAGACTTTCAGGTCTCTGGTGCTTTTCACAGATAGTAAGGACAATAATCTTCCCTGATTTTCTGCATGCCTTTAGGTTTCCCTTCCTGTGTCAGAACTGCCTGGACAGATTTCCACTAGCAGCAATGCTTTTAAAAATATATATGGAATTAACACAGTGCACAGGCTGAATATGTTGACACTTTTCCTTCATATTTGGTTATTTTACATGCAAATACATACACACATTTTCTATGCATGTGCCACAGATTAAAAAACAAATCCATTTAAGCACATAGCCATCAGATAATATTTTTATATAAATACACACGCACACACATGCAAGCACACCAGCACTGATGCATTCAGAGATAATTGTACAGACCATAATATATACTTATGGGCTATTCTCTGTGCATTCTGCTGTTTGTAGTATTTCTTGCTCAGCTTCCCCTCCTTCCAACCCTGAGAAAAACATTGATGCAAATACAGCTGCAAAAAGTTACACTAATAGAGCTCTCGACAAGATTAGATTTAATGGAGCAGGTCACTACCCTGCACCCACATGACAGAAGAAGGTAGCAATGATGGATGTGGCAGATGGGATCAGGCTATGATCTGTTTTGCCCGGCATCTGCTTTCTCACGTTGACCAACAAGAAGTGCTCTCTGGGAAGGCACCACGTTCTGTGGGAGGCAGCAGTAGAATAACTTGCCCCAAAGATAAAGATTCCTCTCAGCCCCCGTTAATTCAGACCTGGCTTATGCCCTGAAACTGAAGAGTCTACAGCCCTTCCAAAACTTAATTTTTGTTCCGTTCTTTTTAGCTATCCAGGCGACTATATCACTGGATGGTCTCCTATAAATGCCGCATCCTTTTTCTTAAACATGGTACTATATGCGTTTACAGAACTCTTTTTTCTCACAGGCAATCTCTTTACTATTCATTTGCAGCATTCATTTGTTGCAGTCTGCTGTTAAAGAGAAAGGTTATGTGTATTTTTGCATCAGAAATGCCGCACCGGAGGTAAATGGTGGATTTTCCTCCGAGATCAAGCTCCACGCGTGTAGTAACACTGCAGTGTGGCCAGTCACCACGGGGAACCATCGGTGCAGGGAAACCTGTCCCTCACCCAGCCAGAAAGAACCTGACACCAGGCAGGTCCAGAGCGTTTTACACTTCCAGGTCTCCTCAGAGGGCCTGAGGTGGGGGTGGATGAGGAAGGGTCTTGATTAGTGACCTGGTGGGACTGCCTTGCAGCGTGATTTTTATGGACCCAATTATAGTAACCTTGCCTGAGAATAAAATTAAGCATAGCCCTCTAGGAACGGAGGCGAGGCATTGAGCAACACTGACGGCAGCCAGGTGTGCGCTCATTTGCATTGACTTTGCCTCCCTTGTGAAGTGCCTAACCCCGGGGTAGAGAGCACCAAAAATGTCCACACAGACTTAGACAGTAGCTGGTAGCAGCTCAGGCTCCATGGTAGCCATGAAGGATCTCTGCGTGCAACCACTGCAAGTGACTCCTGGGGCCGTGCCACATCCGTACCTCATCGTTGCGTCGTCCTAGCCTAAGTGCCACAGGGTTTCCAGTGTACCTGGCAATCCAGCTACCTCCTGGCCTTTGGTTAGCAGCATTAGTTATTATTTACAGAGCGACTCAGCCTTTCCAAGGCTGAGAAACGCCCAGCGGAAATCCTGCAGGAAAGGAATTCTCCTTGGCGTTGAGTAGACCCATCCCGAGGAGCCCCATGAGGGTCCCTGGGTCCAGCAGCCTACACACCTGCTGAAGATCTCCAAGCAGATGGCTGCTTGCTGTCACTGCAGCAAACGCAGAGCCTGTGTCAGGTGGGAGAGCTGAGCCTCTCCAGTAAATAAGTACATTCTCTGTGGCCGTGCATGTAAACCTGGGTGCTTGACACAGAAATGACTTCCAAGATATTTCACGGCCAGGAAATCTTAGCCATTGTGAGTAGCATAAAGCAAAGGATAAACAACCTAAGCCTGAAAATGCAGAGAAGGCTTGTAAGGAAAGGTAGTATCTTTTATTAGACTAACTGATAGAGTCAGAAGAAAAAAAAAAAAAAAGACAAGCTTTCAGGCACGCAAGCTCTGAAATAGAAGTTGCAACTTTCAAGAAAAGTGCCAAGGCTGAACTGTTTATCTTAGGTACTTACACGCCTCCGTTTCTGGGGAGCCTGATGGCTTCATGGGCTGCAATACAGTCATCCTCCCCGGTGCAGGATAAAGTACAGAAGTGTGATTATTCCCAGCTAAATCTCAGGCATGGAGAAACACAGAGGCCTGTCCAAGGCTGGGTGAAAAGCCTGTGGTAGGGAAGGGGACTGACCTCCAGGCTTCTGTATTTCAGATCAGCCTTTTTCAGGATTACTGACCATTAATCAGCGGATGCTGCACATGGGAAGCATGCCGAGCTCAGACAAACATGACCGACACTGACTGCTATGTTCTGCAAATAGAGGATACGCTGACAAGTATTATCTCACTGTGAGTATTCGGCTAAATAACATGAAAAGTGGAGTTCTGGTCAAGATGCTAAGATACAGAAGAAAATACTCCTTCTATTGATCTGTGTAATCCCATCAAGAGTTCATAGGCACGGGGTTCTAGCAAATCTTTGTGCTGTCCCTGAGTACCAGATTTTGCATTTGGAGATCTGAATGAGACGAATGGTGTTTAAAGCCAGTCACTGCAGAGGTCTCTGAGGGTTGCGCCACGCTGAGTTGCAGGCGCATCTGTTATTTTAGTGAAGGCCGGTTCAATTCTTGTCCACTCCATTTATTTAGGATCTGTCAGTTTCTCACATGCTGATAAGGTGGAGTTAGATTTTTGTCAAAAATGCCCTTTTTGGTCAAAGGCTTTCACTCTTGTGAAAGATCTGCCCCCACAAATACAGTCAGGTCCACGGCATAGAAAAGCGCGTACTTAGCTTCCCACCTACAGGAGCTAAATCATGCTAGAACTTCAGAGGCTTCTCCCCACCCATTCTTGAACGATGCTGTAGCTGCTCTTTTCTTGCGGAGGGTTGTAAAGCCTTAAATACTAGAGGGTGTAAAGTCCCAAGGACTGTAGCTGCCATCGAGGCTGACATAATGCTGGGTGTAATTTGGGGATACAGACACGCAGTTTGTAGTGAGTGAAATTGCAAGGGAGCCCATGGGCCAGGGGAGCCCATGGGCTGGGTTTGCAAAGAGCGATCAAGTCAGGGGTGGTCTTGGTAGATCAGCTGAGCAAGGAGCGCATTTCATCTGTGGTACCCAGGCCTCGCTGGCTATGTTATAGCCATGTCATCTGTCCCTAGCACTGTAATTTAGTGTTTGGTGGTGAAACATACTGAATTAGCACACCTTAGGTCACCAGCAGTCCCACCAAACTCCTCATGAGAACTAAAATTTCTCAACAGCATAATCAGCTCCTTGCCTGGCACAGCTGTGCGTGTAACCTCCTGGTAGGAAAAGGCTTGAATAAATCTCATCCCCAAGGAGCTCTCCTTCCAAATAGGCAATTGCTGTCCAGCTTGTCACAAGTAAGGATTTAATCCAATACGTCTCATACAGAGTCATCCTCTCTCCAGATATGGACTATAATTTCCTCACTGCTCTCCTCATATACACCGATAAGGCGCTTCAGTTAAACATATTCACCAGAAATACAAAGCATGTGAGAAGGTAACCCTCAAAACCTGCCCAGTATCCAAAGAACAGCCAATTTATCTTATTGTAAAGACTCCAGACCTCTTCTCCCTGTCCACACAACTGTTCTCAGAGTCTCTGGGTGAAGCTCCAGGTGCGGACTGCGATATTTTAAGCACTGAAGGCCATTTCCTTCCCCATGACGCATTCACAATATAAAGGCAGGACTGTCGGTGCAGACTAGTTCTGATGGCCAAGCACTGTCTGCTGCAGCTCTGGAGAAGTCCTTCCATCATATGGTCCAAAAGAATTTGGATAACCACCAGAGGGTCCCACCAGGGACCTTTTGAACCTAATTCAGGACCTATTTAGGTCCTGAATTGCTGGAGATGACCACGAATTTGGTTTGCTGGGGGAGTTGTATCAAAGAAAGCATTCGACAGGGTGAAAAAGATGCATCTGTTATTAGTTACCTAATAAAAAGATGAAGTTTAGGGAGAGAGGTCTCATTCTGTTTTATTCTCCTGAAACAAAAGCCTTGGTGTCTGTGCAATGTGAGCAGGAGGTGCTCCTCGGGTCTGGCTATAGACTACACTGCTCTGAGAAGCAGCAAGAAATGCTCTTCTGCTTCAAATCCAAGAACCTCTGTAAATCACACTACGTGCAGGACACATTGAAGACTGAGATGCCGGACCGCAGTACCAAGCCTGTCTGGCAAACACAGCCTTGGACTGAGTTGGTGACACAAGATCTATACAGCTGGTCAGTTCTGTTGTTAAGCAAGTAATAAAGTAAGCATGGTGCCATAGCTCACCCCTCTTCTGCCTTCCCTCATGTACCACCAATACCTCCACAAAAGGTGCTCCAACCTTCAGATATGCACTTCTCCCCTAGAACATGTAGAAAATCAAACACCCGTTCCTGTGGGCTAGCTAGGAGACCAGCTAGCTGAGCTTCACAGAGAAGCCAGCAGGTCCCTTGCAAATGTCAGCTCCCATTAAATCCATAAGCACTCTGATCTCACAAATTCAGTCCTACTGCTGACCTCACTGAACAAACTAGCTGCAGAAAATCTGCAAAGCACACACATACCCACGCTGTTGGTAGAATGCAACAGCTCCAATCAAACACTGTTTTATAGGGGCCTGGATGCCTCAGAGAAGCCTTTTGTTACTTGCTGGAGGTCGATGGTGGCATCCTTCCCTCTCAGAGGCAAACCTCCTTGCTGGCTCGCCTCAAGGCTCTGGAACGGTCCTCAAGGGCTCAGCGAAACAGGATACTGCCATGTGCTCTGGGGCAGGGAAGGTGCCTCACATTACATGTAGACTCTGCACTGACTGCTTGTTTGCTTTGGGGTGTTAGTCCTGACTTAAATGCCCGAAATGCCAAGAGGAAACTGTGTGCTGGTGTGGAGTCTCAGGATCAGTCCCCAGAGGTAAGGGAAAGACCTCTCCAGAGTCCACTCCTTGACCACAGAAGTTGTTCCTCCCAAGGGATCGGTGAGCTGTCTCAGCTCATGTAACAAGCGCTCTTCGTTAGCCTCGCTTGGGCCTCCTGCCTGGTGGGGCTCCAAAAAGTGTCTGCAGAGCTAGGACAAAATTGCTGCTTGACTCCAGAAGCTATGAGTCAACCAGAGGGATGGAGGAGGCAAAATATTTGGGTAGAGAAGCTCCCTAACCTCTCGAGCCACTCCTGATCAGCTGGAGACCCAAACTGGCTGGGTGGGTAAAGCAGCCTTTCCCAGATGCACATAATCTTCTGTAAGAGAGACTCAACACCCAGGAGCAGGACAGCATCAACATGGCGTTACCAAAAAGCATCCCTGGCTTGTTTTGTACATGCCCTCTCCTGCCCTCCCTGGCTTGGCCCTGCTCATTTGACTGCGGTATCCTGACTCAGGGCCCTTTTTCGTTGGAAAACAGATCCCTGTGCAGTAAATCCAACTTTGGGGGACGTCTCAGGAACTAATTTGGGGGATGGTACAGATTATATGATCGTGGCTTGAGGAAATTATTATATTTTTAATTGAATTTTGTGTGCTATGCACAGATACTACAGTAGTGGGCCCTTTATCAATTGTTAACACGAATACTAATGAATACTAATGCTAATCATTTGTTTCTGGAAACAAATACAAAGATATTTGATGGAAAAATCTCTCTGAATTTTAACACTAAAAATAATGACATGCATTGCAGTCCTGTGGTGCCAGAAGACAAAACCCTACAGTTACAATATGGTGACACAGAATATGAGATACGGGAGAGCTGCGACTCACATTAGCTATTCCAGTGACTAGCACAGCAGTGCCGGGCTCAAGAAGATTATTCATTTGCAACCCGCAAGGAAAAACTCAAACAACCTTGGCCCAAAACTGCAGCAAACACTCCCAAGAAACGCTCTTAGCCACACGAGGGCAAAACCACCAGCTCTCAGGCAGAGCAAAGAAGAGGAGCAGCCAGTGGGTCCCTCTGAAAGCCAGTCCTGTGAGTCCGGGGCCCGGAGGTGCGATTTGCAACCTCCCTGCCGTGGGCTACCGGCCCGCTGCGAGCTCGTCTACGCAGAGCCCTTCCTCATCCGGTGCCAGTGCATATACATGCCTACGATGAAGCGAGGCGCCCAGTTCATTATTTATTTGTTGCAGTGATTTACAGGGCACCCATCTCTCCGGCAGCTGCTTGTTCTTTACGAGGTTGGAGATGAAAGCAAACAATATTTCCACCCACCCAGGCCAAACGGGAACACGCACTCAGTAACCCTTTCCTAACCCTTGAGACACGCATTCTGAGAAGAATAGTTTAGCTGGCAGGCTAGATTGCAGGAGATTCCAGAAACTGCAATTAATGAAAGATTTGGATGAAGCATGTCTCATATCCCGTTCCAAATGCGGCCATAAAGGTTTATACTGGGGCGGGGGAGGAAAACGTTAAAGGGAGGGCCTGTGCTGGAGCACACCCAGTCTGCAGCACCTGCACATTTCGCCCCCAAGGATAAATAACTAAGGTATCTCCGTCACTTGGGGCTGCTCAAATTATTCATAGCAAATAAATTACCAGGTGTATTTAGTCTGTTGTTCCCCCCCTTCCTTTTCCTACATGCTCATGAATCACCTGGAAATAGATTCTGATTTCTGCAAGTGTGTCTATTAGTCATAATAAAGAGATATGGCACGGCTTATACGAACACATGTGACCAATGGGCTGTCGGCAAATACTTGTTATTGGTCTGGTATCTACATCTGACTGGTGATCCAGGTCGTTTGCTATTGCTTCTGAGCCCGGATTGGTGATGGGGCTTTTTTCCTTTTTTTTTTTTTTTTTTTGAGAGCGAGGAATACGGACTCGCGTAGTGGCAAACATACCTCATCGAGCAGGATTTCCTCGCTCCTCCGCAAAGGCGTCGGGTTGAATAAAGAGCTGCTGCTCGTACGGGCCGTGCGGGATGGCCAGCCTTGCCAAGGGGACTCTGACCTCTGGCAGAGCAGTCAGACCGAAGAGCTTTGGGGTTCACCTACGTGCTTGACGGCCAAGTTTCTGCAGCAGCCGACCAGCGCTGCCCCTACATCTCCAGGAGCCAACACACCAAAGCAGTACATTGCCTACCAGCAGAGCTTCACCTGGGAAGATATATGAACCCCATTTCATTTCCCTCTGTTATACTGGCCACCCCCGTCCTGGCCATGGACAAACGGGAGCAGGTCTGAGGCCTAGTGGATGGGTTGCACTCCCGTTTCCTCGACTTGAGCTATTTGTCTGCTAAAGCAATTACAGCTCGAGGTTGCCTGTAGGTACCTCCAGCCAGTGTCCAGCTGGCCACAGAGGGAGAGAAAGCTCGTTATCGCTGGAGTACAATTTGCAAGGCTTGGCCTGAGCTGGGTGGTGAGGTGAGGTGAGGGGACGCAGATGGGAGGAGAGGAGGAGGAGGAGCTATGGCCGGCCTTCATCCACCATCCATGCACTGCGGTCGGGTTGCTGGGGACGGGAGACTTGTCTGATTACCAGCCAAACAATAACGAGCAGCGCTATTTAACACATCCAATTACTGTTGTTATTCAGTAGGCAGAGGCCAACGTGAGAATGAAAACACAGAAGGAGCAGAGAGGTCTTTGCCTGGGAAAGCGTGCAGGAGCCTTGTAATGCTCTGCTCTGAAAAGGGATTTAATCAACAGCTACAAATTTGCAGGGCAAGCAAAAAGAATGACTGCTTTGTCCACAGCACTGACTTGTCATGCTTTCCCCAACGTGGGGCACACAGATAACTGCACTGATCACCGCCTCCCCCAGGAAGGACTACTCGCACACAGGTTATCACACTGACCTAAACACAGTTGAAGGCACGAGCCCGAACGAAACATCTTCGTTTCCCTTTGACGTCCTGACTCTGTTGTGATCAGATGCCTGTGATCAGGTCATCTCCCAGACCTGCAAAATACAGGGAAAACTGGCCACTTCGCTTCTGTACCTAAACTGTTATGTCCTCTTCCCTCCCCAGCCCTGCTTAATGATGGTTCTTTTCATATGGCAGCCTGGCCTATGTGGTTCCTGCACTGGCAGACCTGCCAGGGAGGACTTGCAAGGTTTTTAAACCAAGAGGGTGATTGTTGCATAGTTTTAGCAGAATAGAGATAGCTTTCCACCACTTCAGCTTGGTGCTAATAAGCTTGGTGCGTTAGGTTGCGGTGGTACGACTAACTACGTAATGACACCCTTGTGTCCTCAGCCAGGGGCTCGTTCTGCTTTATCTCCGCAGCATCATGGAAGTGGTGCAATTTTTGCGCAGATGAGCCTTGAGGATAGCTAACCGCCAAACAGATCACCTGGAAATGCGTTCATTTCTCCATCCGCTGAAGTCCCTAAATCACAGCTAAGTGGCATCAAAAAGATCAGCCCTGGCGCAGCCCAGGGAGCTGCAGTCGCTGCAGGATTCTGGCCACCTAGGGTGGAGGAGGTTCACCCCAGAGGAACTGACCAGTCCCACATGCTCCCCAAACTGATACGAATCTCCCCATTCCATAGGATTGACTTGCTCACCAGCATCACGGGTGATTATTGCCCCCCTCTGTGGTTTTACATTGCTTCCCATAATGCTCTGGGGATGCCCAACAACTAACCAGCTCAGCATCAAGCTACATAAACCTGTCAGTCAACGACACAGGAAGGGCTATCCTCTAAAATGCATCAAAGCAGAGGAAATACATAGTTTAGCTCCTTTTTTTTTTCGCTATTATTCCCCTGTAAACACCGAGGTCTTCCTGCCGGACGCTAACGAGTTTCTAGTAGGACACCGCCACCGAGATGAAGCTAAGAGTGGATAATTTTATTTCTGCACATATGCTGCTGTTCAGAGATGTGTCCCCAAAACTGATTCCAAATATGAGGAAGAACCAGGAGAAGAAAATTTTCCTTCTGATGTGTCTTCTTCCAGCCAGCTACTGGCTGGTTTTCGTGTCACAGTAAGGAAGTTTTTGATCACGTGCCAAGCCATCTGCTGATCCCCTTCACTGTTGTAAAACATGCAGTAAACGGAGTATTTTCTTCAGTTTACAGATCAGGATTCTTTTCTAATTAATCAGTCCTGATTGTTTATTTAATCACCTACTAAGAGAAATTGGAGCCCAAAGATTCTCTCTCTGACTCACGCGGTGTCTTTTATCGTCAGCCGGTAGGTATGCGGTTGGTGATCTGAGTCAGAGGGCTTCGCTCCTGATCCTTGGCAGGATCACAGGGCCACGTTGTGCAGAAACAAAGCAGGATGGGAATATCCAAGGGCAAAGTGAGAAGACAGTTTCAGGGTATTCAAAATCTTTCTTTATCCCATTTGTCTTTATCACTGGAAAGAGTATTTTTGTCAGATAAAAACCCAGCAGGGTTCCTTGCTGATAGTAAAAGAGGGAAAACTGTGGAGCAGAACTGACTCTCTGCTTTGTTGATTCTTCATCCACTTTTCTTTTCCCTTGCAGACATTGCCGACTTCAGCTCTGGTGGCAAAGGCTCTGACTCGCTTCCCCAAAGTCCAGGTCACTAATCCCAGGTAGAAAGGAAAGCCAAAATACAGAGGCACATGGGGGTCAAAGTATCACCCAGCATCAGGGTTCAGACTAGGATGAAAGACAGGGTGGCTGCCTTGCACGTCCTCAACCACGGACCGCTTGCTCCCTGCATCAGCCCCACGGTGCTGGGACGGACCAGGAGCTCACATCCCTCGTGAGCTTTGGTCCCAAGGTCTGATCCCTCTCCATGAATATGAGAGGACAAACAGAGCCTGTTTGAAGTGAAAGACTTCTGGACAGGCTCCTCTAGCCTGGTAGACCCAGCGGCTCATACTTTAACGTTTACTAGCCCTTTGGTCGTAGTGTAGCTGGGCAGAACAGCTTCAAATACATTTGTCCTTCCATCAAAATCCGTGTTTTATTTTTGCAGACCTGGATTGATACCAGAATTTCACACTGTTTTTTTCTCCCCCTTGAAAGTTTTGCATGATTTCTAAAGCAAGAGTGCAAAAAGCTGTTGGCTGTTTGTGAAACTGTTACGCATTTCCATTTTCCTGTTGCTGTCATATGATATTTGTGTTTGGAGGCCTGTTCCGTAGGAAGGGCTTTTTATTCTAATGCAGAAAATTTCAAGGATGCAAATGCATCTTACTTTTTTCCTTGCAAAACAGGAATGTTTCTCCTCCAGAAATTTTCCATTAAAAATAGTTTTACCAATATTCTACATTTTGGAATACCAAATAAAACCAAAACCGTGCCTCAAGAAAATGGAAAAAAGAAAAGAAAACAAGACTGTTGAAGACTAGGATTGGGATGAAATGCAATGGGGTTGTAGGAATAGTTGGGATAACAGCATTTTTCTACTTTTAGCTGTTGTTCACGAGAACAAATGCTCTGCAACATCAGGGTGCTACTGCGCCCACAATGCTTTCGTCTCCTAAGTAAAAGAGTCAAGTCTTGCCCCATCCTTCCTTTCCCCCCCCAAGTGTTGCAGCATCACAGCTGAACCAAGTCTGCTTAGAAAAACAGGCAGGAGCTCTTTAAAGGGAAGTGCTAATGCCCTGCTTTACCCTTTTGGGAACTCCTGTCTGCCGGGAGTTAGGCAGCCGCAGGTATTTTGGCTGTGGGCGATGGGTGGGGAGGGAGCGGTGAAGGCCGTTTCAGGAGCGAAAGGGGACTGGGGAACGCGGGGCCTGGACGGGGTGTGCGGAGGTTGTTGAAGGCTTGGGGATGTGCAGAGGAGGGTCCTTGATCTCTTGACCTGGCAGTGTGGTGGGTTCAGTAGGACCTGGGCTCACCAGGACTCTTGTTTGAGCACCTGAATCACCACTGCCTTTTCCTTTTCTGTTGGCATCGCTTCCCCACTCTTTTCAATCCACATGCTTTAGTGGTGCAGAGTGCAGCTTACAGCAGGCTAGGATCCTGGCAGCAGGCGCTGCTGCACAAGCTAACCCAGAGTCTGATGCATTTTTTAGCAGCAGTGTTGAAATCTGCTCTTCCCTCTTTGAGGAGCTGTCTGGGTATTATTGCCCTGCTGGCTCTCCTTTGGTGCGGTGGGGGGATACACTCCTGCTCCCTTATGCCTCAGTTTCCCTGGCAAAGAGTGGGGCTGACAGCGGGAGCCACCCCTGTAAGACACCCTGGCTGTGAAATGCCGCGAGCAGAGAAGGCAGGTCCCAGCTGCTCCGAAATAGCTCAGCGCCAGTGAAGTGAAAGGAACCAGATTGCAGCGTGCGTCAGCTGAGGCTCTGGCTGCTGATCCAAATCGTGCGGGACAGCAAAACAGCAAACCGACTCCAGACCCTGGGCGGGAGGACCTAGCTATAGACTGAACGTGTCCAGCTATGGGGAGGTGCCTCCTGGCCAGAGCTGTGAAGTGTCCAGGAATAAGCCAGCTATGCAACGTGAATGTGAAATGTTAAATTCCTGGGGTTCACGGGCCCAGCACGAGGTCACAATACCGTCATATAAGAGCCCCAAGACAAGGGTGGGTCTGTGCTGGCACACGCTATAGGGAAGGATTGTCCTGCTCCTGCGGCCGAGTCCCCCAGCCGGAGGGACCTGGGGCTGCCCAGTGCTGAGCTCCTGGACTGGTGGCAAGCAGCAGAGCTATGAGATGGGCTCAGCTGACAAATGTCCTTTCTGAATCCCTCCCCTGCCCCTGTCCCTTCCCAAATCAAAACAGCAGCAGCAATGCCTTCTTTTTTTTTTTTTTTTTGGTGGGGGAAGGAATGAGTTTTCAAAGCAATGCCTGGGGATTTATTTGTTTGACTTATATTGCAGTCAATGGGAGCTGGGTGGCTAAATCTTTGCGCCGTGCTTGGAAATCTTCCCTGTAAGTTTTCGAGGGTGCCGTAGGAAAGGCACGAGCCCTCTGCTCCCTCCGCTTACATGTGAGCAGTGCTAATACCGCTCCTGCCTCCCAATGTGACTAGGAGGGGCTGCGCTCGAACCGGGCATCTTTTCTTTGAAGTGGAGCGAAATCCTAAAGCTTTCATTCTGAGAGTGCAAATCACTGCTAAAAGCTCTCCCCTCTCTGACCCCCATCTAGGAAACTCTAATCCAACCTTGGTGGCTTCACCACAAGGGGCTTTTTTTTTGCCTATGGTGACCTTTGCGTTCAAGCGTGGCTGACTCCAGCTGGAAACAAAACAGCTGTCCCCTTGAACCAAAAAGTTTATGCTGATTTTCCCCCCCTCCCACGATTTCTCCTATTTCTACATGATGGACACCAGTCCCAAAAGCCTGTGATGCTTCCAGTCTGCTTGGATTAGCTAGGACAGGCTTCTCCGGAGCATTACGGGGGCCGTCGTAGTTTCAGTGCTTGGAAGGAGGATGCTGCTAATCGGAGAGTTTGTGAGCCCCTGTTAATGAAAGGGAGTTGATTGCTTCAGTTGTCACACGGCCCTGAAGGAAGCCCAAGTGCAAGTGCACCAAGCGCAAGAGCCATGGGCGTCTGCTCCCTACAAGGTCACAACCACAGCTCTCATGGGCAATGCTGACCCAGTGCGACGGCAATGGGATGGGGTTGTGGCTGCCAGGACAAGGTGACTGTTTTAAATAGCGACCGCCAAAACAAATAGAAAGGCCAAGGAGGGGCATGGGGAGCAGCCATGTTCTTTGGCTATTGAAGAAAATCCAGGAATTCCTGAATTTTCCTTGAATGTTGGGCTTTCCGCCAGAGCGCAAGAAGCTGCCAAATCACGGATTTCCCAGTGTTAATCTGGGGAACTGAGCGATTAGTGCTCCGTTGCCTTGGGGCCTAAGAGACTAAAAGATGCAGACAAGCACCACTGCACTCACTGCTGCTCCTTCTCTCTTCACCCCGGCGATGGTGCTAAGCGTGTTATCTGCACAAGGCGCTCTGCCTGTCAAGAGCCGCAGCCCCCCCTTCGAGAGCGGACTGGAGCACATCAGCCAGAGGAGGGAAGGGATGCAGGTTTTGGTAGTATTTCTTTCAGTCTGCAGCAAGGAGCCGAGCAGCAGGGCTGGGGGAAGCTCTGCACGGAAACGCAGCCAGGAGACCTGGACTCATTAACTGAAGGCCAGACTGCTTGCTTGTTCTGCTCGCGTTCCCGGTTCAGTGCAAGCAGAAAGCAGCGGTCTGGGACTCTTTCCCTATCGCGTCAGATGATATCAGAAGCCAATATATTTCTGGTTTGTGCCCACAGAGTGGCCTTGTCAACTCTGTCTACATTTGAAGCGTAATGCCCTGTAGGGGCGATGGAAATTCAGACTCTTTCTGGCGTCTCACTGCTCACCCCAGAGACTCAAGCTAAAACTTGCTGGTAGAGACCCCTCAGAATTACCCAATAACCTGTATTATCTGCCTACAACCAAGTCCTCACCGGCCACTGCTGGCATTCGGTTGCTGGGTTCCCAAGTGACTGCAGTGTGATTTTGGCCACCTTAGGAGTTCACTGTTACTCTTCTGGAAAAGGCACTCATCACAGCTGCAGAAACATGGATCTAGGAAACAGTTAATGGTAGATTAACAATGGACTTGCACCAGTAGATCAAAGTTTCCAAAAGACAAACCAAGGCTGTGCATTAAGGCTGCATTTAGCAAGGATGTCTTGCATGCCTTGATGTCTCCGACGGCTTCTGCAAGGGTCTCCTGTCCTGGATCATTCCCAGGGCTGCTCCTTCCCTACTCCTCTTGCTGAAGCTGGAGCCACTGCTGGCCATGCACCTCCTCCTTCCCCAGCCCCAGGCACAGTGAGGTGATAGTGTTTGTCCCTTAGCCTCATCCTTTTGTCTCTCCAGGTCAGGTATCAGGCCATGAGGCAGTGGCCGCTGGGATTAGGCTGTCTCCTCTTGCTTCCATTTTAGATCACTGTTCCATAAAGTTCCTGGATTTAAGCTCCTTCCCTTAGCCGTTGCCTCCTTAAAACACAATAGCAACTTTTCTGAAGTTACATGTCCCTGACAAGCGAGTTGCACATACTGCTTTGAAGAGCTTTACTCGGCTGTGAGACCCTGTGTAACAGCAGTGCACACAGACTAGTCCAAGGAGGCGCAAAGTGGGAACTTCTCTGCCCTGTGTCAGCGCATTGGTTTGCACATTGGGCGCAAGACAGATGGGGGCGGTTCTGTCCCCAGAGCAGAAGACAAGGTGTTTGTCCTTCCTTGCCCCGAGCGATGCGATTCACCCCAACAGGAGTGTCCTCAGCGGGGGGAACCAGACCTTGCCATGCCTGCTTTGGGCAGCTGCCCTGTGCTGTGAGTCAGAGAGCTGGAAAAAGTAGACCTTTCCCCTTACTGAAATCAAGCTCACCCTGTGCCTTGAGTCTTCTTATTTGCTTTCATGGGGGTGGCACGGCTCATCTCCCGCTGCGCTCCTGTTTTCCTCATCTTCTTTAGAGACCCTCTAATACTTTGTATTGTTCATGCTTTATTTCACCACCTGTTTTATTTTCCTCTAAGGCCAACATCTGCATCTCCCCAAGACTTCCTTCTCCCCTCCTTCTGCCCCTGAGTACCCTTTTTGCTTTTTTGGTGCTGTACCAAATCAGCATACAGCGTCAACGCTTTGTCCCTCGGCCCGCACCGCACGGCTGCTCGGAGGCAGCACGGCGCAAGGCTGCCCCGGCCCTGGCCGTGCCCGAGCCCGGGGCCGCCCGGCTCCGCACCGCCCGGCTCCGCACCGCACCGCCCGGCTCCGCACCGCCCGGCTCCGCAGCGCAGCGCCCGGCTCCGCACCGGGGCGGCCGGCCCCGCTGCCGCCGGCCCCGCGAGCAGCGCTCCCGCTGCCCAGGAGAGGGCACTGGCGCAGCAGCCCAAAGCCTCTTTATTCCCGTCTGTAGCTATTTAAGGTGTTTTTTTTTTTTTGTGATGGGTTGGTTTTCTTAATTTTGCTTTGGTTTTTTTTATTTTTTATATTTTTGCTTAGGCTCTGATTTGCTCCTCCTCCTGGTGGACAAATATTTCCGCCCTTCCTCCCCTTTTTTTGGAAATTTTTTTTTCTCCAGTTCCTCCCTAAATCTCTCCCTGTCAACCCCCCCAACCCTGCCCTTTCTGCTAGTCCTCTCTCTTCAGGCCTAATCCTCTTACTGGAGCTTCAGGTGCTCAGCACAGTGCTGGACCCCCTGCAAGTGTCTGCACTGGTACGCTAGGCAAGAAGTAGACGGGGAGGATGATGTGTGGGGTGACGGGGCTTGTGCCAGCTTTTCCGCCCTTTGCAACAGCACACAGCATGCTGGAGACACAGCGAGAAACCTTCCCGGATGCAGTGATGCCAGAAATAGCTTCCTGCCTGCTCTGGTTCTCCACAGCCCTCGCAGGTACAACAGCATGGAGGTGGCTGACGCTCACCTTTACCTCCCCTGCCTCTCTTTTCCTCTTCCCTGTCCTGCCTCCTTAAGGCCCCGTGCAAGATGACGCTCAAACGTCCTCGCAGCCTGCTGTGAAAAACCTTGCTTTCCCAGGAGCAGCTCTGCCACCAGCTACCCGCTACCAAGGGCAGCTGAAGGCCTTTCCCCTCCCCAGCGAGGGACTGAGGGACCGTTCCCTCTTGGTTTTGGCAGGAACAGGAGCAGTCCCGGCGTGCAGCTAATAAGTAAAACACTGCATGGAGCCTAAAAATAGCTGCCGTGTGTCTGATCTGCGTCAGCTGAGCTAAACTGTCAAGTGCAGTTGTGCTCTGGAAAGAGACACCCTTCCTTACTTGTTTGTTTATTCCTGCATTCAGATACTCCTTGTTTTCAACAATTGAATGTACCCAGTCCAGATGGGGATCAGTGGCTTTCCTAGCTACCTGCTTGGCAAATTTGGGTGGGGGTGGTGTATGAGCTGCTCTGGTTTCCTCAGACATAGTATTTTTTTGGTAAACTTATTGTTTGCTGGGAAGTTGTCCCCATCTGCCCAGGGGAACAATAAAGCTGGCTTGAATCCCTGTGTTCAGAGATAAGTCAGGCTCCCTCGTGTTGTGCCCTGCCCTGTGCACAGGACCGGACCCTGGATTTCTAGGATTATTTGCTCCAAATCCAGAAAAGTGAGTGATGGAAGAGCTGCCCAAGTGCAGAAATGGATGTCAGCTCTCAGGAGCCATCAAGTGGTTGAGACCTTTCTGTTTTTTTGTCTGTCTTGAAAAACTCTGCAGCATCTGGAGTTTGTTGTGCCAGGCGTGGGACATGCATACCTTTTAATGGACCAATCACCAAGGGATGGATTAGGAGTATTTTTCATTTAGGCTTGCCAAGGCTGTGGGGATAAGGACAATGAGGCTGGGCTGGTAGTTTGGAAGATGAACTTTCTATTACCTCTGAATGAGCCACTTTCAGTGTCTTTTTACCTTAATTGCATTATTGGTCCTTCTGATCAGTGCAAACTCTGCTTGGACCGAGGCCAGATTTTTCAACTGCAATCATGGGCCTGAATGCATCGTGCCTAAATAGCCTAGACCTACGGGCCTCTAAAGCTGCTAAGAGGTGCTGCTTTTTACTTCCAGATATTCTAGATACCCCTAAAAACTTGCACCAATATGCTTCTAACTGCGCTCCCCCTCATTTTCTTATGCTTCTTAGATGTCCCTCATTTTAAGGAGGAACTTGTTTTGACTCCAAAGCTTGCTATAAGGCATTGCACATGCCCCCTCGTTTTGTCATTGGAAATAATTCCTGTTGGAAATAAAGAGCCATGGATCAGAGCTTATGAAGAGGGCTGTCAGTGCTGAAAGCTGGGCTCCTGTGACCACTTACTTGAGGCCACTTACTTTCCAAGCGGGCCCTGTATGTGGACCTTGCCAGGCCGAAAGGTGAAGTTATGATGGCATTCAAGTCTGCATTGATCTGGACTGTGTTTACCAAGTGCAATAGCATCTGGCAGGAGTTCTGGACTGAGTGCCTTCCTCATGCCCAGCTCTCTCCTTGTCATCACTGGGCTCCCCCAAGCACTATGTCAAAGCACACGCTCCCCGGGCTCTGGTGGGGCTGGGCATTGTGGTTTGAACATCAGGAAACCTCCAGCTGCAGCTTCCTTCTCCACGGTAATGCCGTACCTGGGACTGTCTCCTAACCAAGGCAAATTGGTTGCATGGCACTTCATCTAGAGATAGCAAAAAGCCACATGTGCTTGCCTTTTTCTTGGGTGACAAGTCTGATGGAGTGGGCAGGTCTTGTCCTGTAGAGCTGTAAGTCCTCCTGCTGTTCTGATAACGTTGAAGGCACCAGATTTGGGAATGAGCTCACCGAAGGAGATCTGATGATGAAACCTGCATTGGTGTCGAGCTGTCCCATTGCAAAGTTGCTAAAGGAGACCGCAAGGGTTCGCTGGGTAGATCTCTACACCAGGGGACTAGAAGAGGCTGCTCTGCTTACTCTGATCTCCTGCTCGCTGCTGTCCAAAGAAATTCATCCACCTGCATGCCCTGTCTGCCCGGGCAGGGGTTAGACATTGCTGTCAGACAGAGAGCTGAACAGCTCGGCAGCGAGAAAACCATCCCCGCCAGAGACCTGGCAATGCAGAGCACCGTTCCCGCACCCCCCCCGGCCCATCGCATGCGGCAGTAACGAACCGTCCCGCCGCAGGGGCACCACCGGCCTTCCTGCCGCTTCGCTGCATCCTGTGCTGCCGGCGCCAAAAGCACCGCTGTCCCTGTGGGTGGCAGAGTTTGGGAAGGTGAAGGGGGAACTTTACAGGTCCCCCCTTCTCCCTTCCCGCTGCACGAGCCCCGCTGTACTGGGAACAGGAGGAGAGGCACTCATCTGCGCGCACGAAGCCCCCGTACAGCCTTCAGGACTGAGGGCAGGAAGCCAAAATCAAATCTTCCTTTTCTTTTTTTTTTTTTTTTTTTCCCTCCCAGAGTGTATCACTGGCTATTGTCCTTATCAAACAAAGCCCTTTCATCAGAGGTTCTTTAACACACTTTATTTCTCTTTTATTTTGCTTTGAAATAAGCCGGGCAACAATTAATTTCAGAGAGAGAGAGAGAGAAAGAGAATTCAACAAGGATCTATTACTACTCTCGGCTTCTATTGCTGTAATGAAAATCTATTTCCTTTCCCTTTTGTGTCCCATATAATTTAATGCCCATTTTATTAATGGTCTGAAATAATTACGGAACCTTTTGTGATTCTCAAGTATGTTTCATTTAATTGTGCAATAAACGCCTAATCTCTTCCTCCATCTGAAGCTATTATGGCATTAAAATTAACAATTATGCAGCAATGCGCCCGGGTCCATAGAAATCACTCCAGATAACTAGACATATATAAATCATTCATGAGAACAATTTCTGAAAAGAGACGAAGGGAGAGAAGAAAAAAATTGTGTTGAGAATGACATTGGGAAGCCAAGGGCCTGGTCTCTAAGAAGATAGCAACACCTTAAAAAATCTTTTTTTCTTCTTTTTTCCCCCTTTTTTGTTATTATTATTTTACTAATTGTGTTCAGTGGCACAGCCCTCCCCCCGCCATTAGCCTGACAGATATTTTCAGAATTAATTAACCGTTAGCTCAGAGGATAAATTGTTCATTATCAATTTTTCCCCCTTCCTTCTTTCTTTCTTTCCTTTTATAGTTTTTTTTCTTTTTTTTTTTTTCCTTCTTCTTTCAGGCCAGCAATTACACTCTCCGCCTTTCACTGGCAGGTCCTGTTCTGTAGGAGGTAATCCAAATGGGGAAAGTGCTTTTTCTTTCAACCCTATTCACTTCTCCTCTTCTTCCTTTTGTGGGATTTAATAACCGCGGCTGAAAGGCGCGCCGTGGACAGAGAGGTTAAGTTTGTTGTCTCAGCACTTTGCCGATGGGCGACAGCACAGGAATCCTGCCGGCTCCGCCAGCCCCGCGGGTGCGAGCGCCCGCTGCCCTCTTCGCTCCCATCCTCACGCTGTGCAATTGCGCCCTGCTGCGACGGCCCAGGCTGCCCGGCCGGGGGCTCCTCGCTTGTCCCCGCGGGCTAGGCCGACCTTTGCTGGGACCTCTGCCGTTGGCAGGACAACGTTAGTCTCGCCTCCTGAGGCCACAGCATCTTCCATGCTAACGTCAACTGTACTAGCCTACCTGGCCAGTCTTGCCGTGCTAACGGAGCCATGATATCTGCGTTCCCAAGGGCGGTCCTCAACATCTACTTTCGTAGAGAATTCACTTACTTAGGATTTTATTTATGTTATTAAAAGTGGAGAAGAGAGTTCAGGAGGAATTGCAGACTGAGGCCCGTCAGAGAGGAGATTTTGATCACCCACCCTCGATTCCGGAAGACAGCAGCTAGGTTCATCCTTAGCACTGGCTTCCTCTTTCTCCAGGTCTGACAAATGTATCGTTGATAATTTCCTCATGCATCGTATTTACGTGTTTTTCATATCGCCTGTCTTTGTCCTTCCTCCACCACAGTCCAGGTTAAGCTAAATGAAGACACAGAAACTAAGAGGCTTCTCCCCAGCTTTCTTCTCCCCAGAAAAGGCTATAAACCAATTTTATAGTTTGGAGGAGGGCGCTTGGTTTATAAGGACTATAAACCAAACTCTTTCCTCAAGCCTTTCTGTATCTGACCTGATCCAGAAAAAGCTTGGATGATCATCCCGGAGACTGGGAGGCATTTAAAAGGAGAAGAGCAGAACTACACGCATAACTTACCCTTCCAGAGGAGAGAAGATGAGCAGCTCAGCTCGAGTCTTAGGGAAGTTCAGTACACTGACGGGCCAGGTTCACAAGTGGGGACTGTGTGTGGGCATCCAGCTGCTATCCCACTGGAAAACTGGCCGGTGATGCTATAAAATGTTTGAAGATGCCTATGCCCAAGAAAGCACTAGGTAGAGATCAAGCACCAGAGTTCAGTACGGCACACACACAGTTAAAGCTGATATCCAGATACAGATCTGACCAAAGACTTCAATTAGACACTTTGAATAATAGTAGCATATTAGAAATGAGAAATACCATTTAGAAGAAAATATATAATCAGCAGAGATCAAGAGAGAAACAGACTCTATCAAGCACTACAATGAGCATGGTTCAAAAGATGATTAATCAAATTAAAATCCCAAATTCATCCAGTGACCTCCCTCCTTTTCAGATCAATGGAGAGAGTCACACATCATCTTTGATATCTTTTCTATGTAAAGGATTCCTTTTCTGATCAGGTCAAAAAGCCTAGCCCTACCAGGAGATGGTTTTGGGGACCTATCTGGCAGTGTCATGAATTCAGAGTTTAGAAACTGTCTTCCGCTGTATAACAAATCAGGCGAGAGGGGAAAACGCTTTTGTGTCATAAACTTGAGCAATACTGACTATCAGCAATAAGTCAGTCATCTGCTTGCTCAGTTATCAAATGAGTTCACCAAAACTATTTTCCTCATTTCACTCCTCCCCAGGCCCCTCTCCACCACACGTGCAGGTGGTCTTCTCCAACACCGCGCTCAGAGAGCAGTCTCCAGAGTAGCCACAGGGCTTGCATACTCCCCCTGTGCTGCCTTTTGCCTGCACCATGGCTCCACAGTCTGCATGTCCAGGCTACCTGGAGGCAGGCTGACCCACCAGGTGTGCTCAGGTGAGCTGGTTCTCGGTGTCTTCTGCTTACCTGGTTCACCTGGTCATGACAGTATTTAGGATTGTTCTCTTGTGACAACTGGAGCAGTTATCGGTTGATTCATTCACATACCCCTGAATTTGCTCATGTATTATCAGAGAAATTCCTCTGAGCACCTAGGACGGCCATCATCAGGAGGATGGGAGGGCAGTGCTGGCCTGTGGAGCAAAGAGCACGCCTGTCTTAGCCAGGCTGGTTTTCTCCACCGCACCACTTTGCGAGAGAAAGCACCATTAATCTCATTATAGAGAAAGAATGAAGGCACAAGGGGACTCATTTCCTCCGTAAAGAAACTAAGCTAATGACCTCAACTCCCCGAATAGTCGGTAAAGCAAGATGTGCGGAGGTTGAAATGCCTATTGTGTTGCCTGTCTTAAGAAGTTTGATTCTCCCATGAGGAGAGATCTCTTTCCCTCCATGGACCACTCAGAGATGGTGGGCAGCCAGCTTGGACGAGGCGCTTGGCTTTGACAGATGATGTTAGGAGAGGTGCAATGACTTGCCCCAAATCATGCAGAGCGACTGTGAAAGAGCTGCCCTAAGTAGTCCCCACCAGCGCCCTAAACTCTGGGCCATCTGTCCTCACCTTGCTTTTGGAAAGCTGATTCCTTTTAAAGAAACATTTGGCTGAAAGGATGAAAATTAGTTCTACCTGCATGTGTATTATCCCTGCTCATACAGGGAAGGAGCTGAAGTTTGTCCCCAGGGAACGAGAGGATATCTTATCGGAGTTGTCTAACTGAAGGAGAATACAAGCTATTCCTCGCAAGTTAGTCTCAGAGTGGTATTGTGAAAACTGGGCCCACAGGGAGAGAAATAGGGTGGCTGCCATACAAGCTTGTGTTCAGAGCAAGCTTCTGAGAGAAGAGGATATTGTTATCAGTGTGAAGTCAGTACTTCATTCATAAGTGATTTCAGAGGCTTTTCCCACTTTCCAAATCTCTCCTGCATCACTTAACATTAAAATTAAAGCCTTCTTAATTACTTATCTTTTTCTGCACAGAGTATGAGAGAGAGGACTCCCCCCACTGAAGAGAGAGGGCTTTCAGTCAAGCTGTGGGATGATCCAAGGCCTTGATTTCAGTCACGCGGAACAGGAAAACAAACACAAATTTCTTACACCCCGGTCTGTAAGACCATCCCAGCAGGCTGTGTGCTATGTGGTGGAGTGTTCTTCATCTCTGGCTCTCACCAAAGGGTTCATCTGAGCTCTGCTGTTCTTTGGGGTCACCAATCCACAAGTGAATGCACCTCAAAGCTGACGCCTGTACCTGGTCGACTGAACAGCTTTCCAGATTCCACTTGTCATTGACCACAGCTCCCTTGCCTGTAGCAGAGGCACCCACCTCATGCAGACACCTAGCTGAACCCTATCCTAGCTGCATAACTTTGATGGTAAGAGATATTGTCTATAGTCAGCTTAATAAGATGGGAGCTTCCCATCTGTCTAAGCAGCATAACGCAAACAGCTTTTATGACATTTGTTTGGTGGAGGGTTTTTGCAGCATTGCCAACGGGCTTTAAGAACATCTTAAAGCAGTGTGCAGTGGGGTGGGTAGCACGGTAAGCAGAGCTGGCAAAGACTGAGCGACATCCAACCGGTTGGCACACCTTTCGTTGTGCCGAGGTAGTCTCCCAGTTTATGCCTGATTCTTCTCTGTTAGCATTCTTTGTGTGTGTGTATGTGTGTGTGTATACGTTCATTTAAGTGCAAGAGAGAGAGGAGATTAAAATATGTCCTTCCAATTAAGACATTACTTCTGCCTCATTTAGATTTTCCTGCTCTTAATGCACTTCATCATTTTCGAACATTTTATCCAGGTGTTTTAAAAAGCTCTCCTCTTCTTTTTCCCTCGGTGGGAATGATAAAGATAGAACAGGGATGCTCTGCATGTTTCCAAACTTTGCTGCCTGTCTGGAATGAAATCACAGCTGCAACAAGGAAAGGAAAGAGGGGAGTGAGGAGGTGTGTGCTCACAGTCAGACAAAGAGATCAGGTGAGTGAATACCATGGGTAACAATTTCAAAGAACAGCCCACGTTTGGCCTTCGGTGGGTAACCAGAGACCAAACTACCCGAGAATGGTGTTGGCACTCTGTCCTGTGACCTTGCATTTAATGCTCTTTATTCCTCACAAGAGTTCTGCTGGGCTGCAGTCACTTCAGCTTGTTATGGGGATGATATTGGTCATATAGAAATCAAATCCTTGTCCATGCTGGCAATACAGCTTTCAGGTCAGTGATAGCATCTACACAGCTGCCCCAGGCTCAGTTCCTCCAGGGCTCTGGCAAGCACACACCGAACAGCCCTTTCAGACATCGGCTCTGGTTTGCAGCGGAGAACTTAACCCAGCCTTGTGGCAGAAACAGGATTCCCTGTCTGCCTTCCAAAAATCTGTGGTTTTGCCCCATGCTTGCAATGTGAGGAACCTGCCTGCGTGACTGGAAAGCCAGCAGTACGTTTCTGTTCAGGAGCAGGAGCCGAGTTTTGTCCAAACTTGGGATGGTGCCGAAGGCAATGAGGCAGAAGTGCAGAACGGAAGGGAGCTCCACCACAGGTGGAAAGGATGTGCTTGTCCTGCAAACAGAAGGGCATCTTCTGCAGCGGCTTTGGGTTATGTTTGAGATGTAATACTCAGGAGAGGCCCATCTAGCCTCCAGGCCCAGCCAGCAATTGTGGAGCTCTAATGATGATATTTAAGAAGCAAGCTGCTCTCAGAAAAACAAATCCACTCGCTCGTTTTGCTGCCGGATGACAGTTTCCAGGCTGGATTTGCATCAGCTACCTAGAGAGGAAGAGCTGATAACCAACCACCATAAGCACCAAGTCCCCCAGTTTTGAACAGATAGTCAATAAAGCATTACACCATGAGGTTCATCAGGCAGTGTTCCTGGCTAAAACCACTTAGGCTTTTCATTAAGTGTTTCTACTTGAAATTCAAAAGTAGAGAAGTTGAATTTCCTTGCTGGCTTAAACAATACTGTTAGAATACAGAAAGTACATGTTGCTGTGCTGTGATGCATTGGCGCTGCTCAATGTCACCACAGCTGTGCAGGTCAAGAATATCCTTGCTTCCTAGTTTATGGGCCATCCTACTCAGGTGGATGTGAGAGAGGCCCCTCTGTTCCCCAGGATGTCTTTTTGTGCAGATATGCTGTATGTAGCGAGTAAGAATCTTGCATTGCCATGGCCCATTTCATTTTAATGACTGTTTTCATATCACTGACTAGTATTTATTTACTTCATAGAGCATGTTTGAGGTTGTAATGAAAAACGACCCAACCTCACCACAGAGACTGCCCCGTACGTAAGACGATTAAGATAAAGTCCCACATAAGTGGCCCTAATAAAAGGAATTTATCACAAGACACGGAGAGGAAGGTATCTTTATTCACAAGGTGAATAGCACTAAGGGTTGTCATTGCAGATTTTCAGTTCTGGAAATTATCATTCATTCTCCAAATTACTGACTGCACAAAAATTACTAAATGGTGCGTTATCACTCCCTCTCAGCACGAGAATGTCTTTGTTGTACGTTTGATTACAAATGGCTTGCCCCACGATTATCATCAATAAATCACAGGTAAGCATAGCACATGCCATGAAGGAGGCTTGGCTGAGACAGGCTCCTGGAGCTGGCGTGAAAGGAAAGACAAAAGCCCCCTCCGACGTGGAGCTGTGGTCTTTCACTTTGGTAATAACTCACTTCATCGTGTTGTTTATGCACACGGACAGCCGTGGACTCGCATGGTCACGCTGAGAATTCGTGGACATTGAAAATGCATTTCCTTACCTCTTCATAAATCCATGCAAGTCAAAGATACCTGACTGTCTTCTTTTGCTTCTGCATCCTGCCAGGAGGACCGTAGAAACAGCAGACATCAAACGGCAGCCCAGGATGATGAATGAGGGAAACACTAGTGACAATTCTGCAGCTGCAGGAGGTTTGCTGTAGTTCCAAGCACAGCGTCCCTCGCGCACAGGAGAGAGCCTATTCACCACTAAGAGCAGGGGCACGCTCAAAAGTATGAGACTAACCAGAGCATTTTGGGGGGCCAGAGCCATCTGTGAGCAGCCTTTGGGCTCTTCTTCTTTCTGAGGCGTCTCAGCGATTCCTGTCTCAATTTAGGATAAAGCTGCTTGTTTCCTTGGAAGCCAACGTGAAACTTTTTGTTGTGGAAAGTCATCACTGTATCCAGAGACCCATTGGTGATGGGAAGAGTTGGTGATACTCTGCAGGATGGAAGGGTTTTACCAGCGTCATACTAACCTGAATGTGCTTTAGGATGAACCATAAGGAAGGATCACAACTTGGAGTAAAACAGCTGTTTATTCTTCTCGTGTTGAGTCCACAGGAAGCATTTTGGTCAGCTTGGTGATACCCTGCAAAGACCAGTTTGCATTTATTTTCAAAGAAAATCACAAACATTTTTACTGGTGAAATAATGAGATAGTTCCATGAATCCTGAAATAAATTTGAGGCACCCAAAGCTAGTGGATGGAACTGCAGATGTGTTCCAACAAAAGCAGGACATGTGGCAATTTTGTTGGTGCTCAGTGCTTTTGCTTTAGCATGAAACCCTTCAACGCTATCTGCGGGTGAAAAAACACGAAGTCTTTAGTGGGCTTGCTCACCTCCTGTGCTGGGAGAGACTGTTGACCTTAGAAGACTTGATTCAGTCACGGACCTTCAAGTTGATCTTTGTTAAAGCCCATCCTTGCTCTGCACTTGAGTCACTCATCTATGAAGTTGTCTGCTATAGCTTTTGTAAGGAGCAAAATCCACCAAAGCGATCAGAGGCTTTGCCAGGAGGGCTGCATCAGGGAGTAGGAAGGAGCCAAGGAGCTAGCATGTTCCCACAGCAGATGGTGATGTTTTCTGCATTTGTTTTTGGAGGCAAAAGGTGTTCAGCATGGTGAATAGAGAGCGCTTCCCGTCTTGATGAAGCAAAAGCTGTTTTAAATGTGAAAACCCTGAAGAATTTCCCCAGACGTTGTTTTTCCCCCTGCCCCGTCAGCTGTCTCTTACCTCCTCACCTTTTGTAGCTAGACAGGAAGAAGAGGGGACTGTTTCAAACCTGCCGGTGCATAAAGCCCAGCTACTCAGTACGGTCAGGGCCAGGGGAAGGGGCAGACGTGCTCACTGCGGTGCGAAAGGGACAGAGCGGGGAGATTAAGATCGCTATCAGAGCTTGTGGCTCCAGCGATTAGTGTATCAAGGCTCTGTCAGTGTTGACAAACACTGCCCCAATTAGGAATTAGTTTGGCATGGCATCTGATAGCGCTGCTTGCCGCTGACCTGCTAAATGGACTGCCCTTCCCTCCCTCCATATTCATTTAAGGGGGCAGCGGGCAGCAAGCAAAAGCAGAGGCCTCTTTGCCACCTTCCTTTCTCCCCCTCTTCTGCCCTTAATAGATGCATCCCCATTGACTACCCCGGGCTCCCTGCATGAATATTAATGCCAGTTATTGTGCTCTAGAAATGCCTGGCCTGCTGAAGCCGGTGTCAGCATCGCATGATGCCGCTGGTAAGGTTCCAGCCCTGCGTCTTTTATTTCAGATTGGCTCCTTTTTTTTCCCACCCCCCTCCTCAGAGTGCACAAAAATGCCAAAAAGTTCCTTTTCATACTCGTGCAGTGCTGGCTCGCCAGCTCGACTGAGAAGGCATGACATTTTCTGAGGAGAGAGGTTCTCTTTCCTCACCAATCAGCCAGAAGGCTCAAAAACGCAGCCTTCATTAATACGTTCGATGTGACAAGCACCACTGTTACTGCATGGAGTAACAAGTGGGTACGGCTGGACTCGTGCTCATTAAATACTTAACAAAGGTAGTATCTTTATTTCTTGGTGGCAGTGTCCATCTAACGTAAAACCTTTCCAGACCTCCCAGATATGTCTAACCCAGCCTGCTTGCTCGGTGCCCAGCATCACGGTATATAAATACCTCGACCATTAACACAGTTGCAACAAGTGCCCAGCAACAGGACGAGAGGCAACGGGCAGAAACTGAACCACAGGAAGTTCCATCTGAACCGGAGAAAAAACTTCTTCACTGTGAGGGTGACAGAGCATTGGAACAGGTTGCCCGGAGAGGTAGTGGAGTCTCCTTCGCTGGAGATATTCAAAACCCGTCTGGATGTGATCCTGGGCAATATGCTCTAGGTGACCCTGCTTGAGCAGGGGGGTTGGGCTAGGTGATCTCCAGAGGTCCCTTCCAACCTCAACCATTCTGTGATTCTGTGATTCTGTGATCCTCACAAGGGCAGCAAATATTATTGTATCCAGACTCCTTGAGGAGATCAGAAATACAGAAAAACTAGACATACCCACAGCCACAGTAAATTTGTGTCGGAGAAAGGAAGTAAATGAGCCTTCTTCGAGATTTTTCGGCTTTAATGTGAGGTGCACCAACTGGGTGACTACAAACAGGGACCTGAATCTACTTGACTCCGCGTGGGCAGAGGTAGATATTTAAGAGCAACAGAAATGCAGACGGGGCAGGAGGCTGGCAGAGATCACAGCAGGTGACTATTATGGGATATATCAAGATGATTCTTACTGAAACGGGTGGAGCAGCAGCATAGCCATGCAGGAGCTCGGAGAGCTGGAACACCTGCTGTGATTAAACATTTTGTTTGAACATGGAGCTTATACAGGGCAGAAGCTGTCTCCTACTCTGCTTTGGGCCATGCCTGGCACAATTAAGCTTCCCACTTGGTCTTTTGCCATAGTGAACGTTAGTTGTTTTTCCCTCTGAAACACACAGGATCCCTGGGTGAGAGCTCACCGCTACTCTTGCAAATGTAACTCACACCAAGGTGTTGGGGAACTCTGACAGCTTTCCCCTTCCTTGGTGTTTCAGACACGCTGGCTAGTTTTCTGAACGATGCCAAAGCAGACCCAGCTTCCGGAGGACACGAGGCCAACGTGAGACTCCCACCAAACGATCCCAACCTACCGCCATTATTTTATACTATGCTTTTACTTTTCTAACTCCAGGTTTTCCTTGTCCTGTCTGAACCGTTCATCTCTGCGAGTCTTTTCTTGCAGTTTTCAGCAGCCCACTCCCATTGAATGGCAAGGGAAATTCAGCAAGGAAATGCTCAGGGCTTGTCCCACAGGTGGGCACAGAGCGATTCATCCCATGTGACCGGCTTACCGTAGATGCCAGATCTGAGCAGCAAAATTTAGCCAGATGAAATCCATTCCCAGTCCAGGCTTCAACCACCACTACCGCAAGCAAAGCTCTCCCTGTTATTGGAAGCATTATCCTTCATTATTTCTGACAGTGGCAGCAACAGTAAGAACAGCAGAAGCACCACCATCACCGAGCACCCAGGGAATAGAGAGTAATTCACGGCTGTAGGAGCAGACTGTGGAGTGTATGACCACGGGACCACCCGTCAATCCACTCGCAGAGGTGTGCCGTCTGGCAGCTAGCGTGAACTGATGCCTGCGACAGCAGTGAAGCTTATCATCACTGGTAAACTCTCTCCATGTGAAAAAATGGGAGCTTAACCTTCCAAGTCCTCTCTCAAAGGAAGGGGTGCCAGGAAGAAAGTGTCTGGTGCGTCTCACTAAGCAACAGGTTGATACGAGACAGGAGTTAGACGGGCTGTGCCTTCACGAGGGGCTCCCTTGGTGACCAAGAGCCAAGCAAATAAGGTTGGACAAAGCTGCTTTGAGAGGAAAGCCTTGCTTGAAAGCAGGGCGTTGTGTAAAGCAGCGCCTGTCCTGACATCCCTGGCTGCACTGACAATGGGACTGTGCTGATACCAGTACCCTGGTTGATGGGAGACAGCCATAAACCAGCCTTTCCATCTGTACCTTCCTCCCCTTCTTAGCGGCGCAAGGTTTTTTTAAATGCATTTATTGCTCCAGCTTGCACGTTTCCATTAGAGCGAGGAGGACCGAGGGAGGCACGCTGTTTTGGTTCACCTTTCTGCAGCAGTGGAAATTGATAAGGTTCATATGCATACAAAAGGCTGAATGAAGAGGCAGGAGGGTGAACGGGGTCGTACACCCAGATGGATTTTTTAATTCCGGGGGAAAATAACACCACGCTCTCAAGTGATAACTGAGCCTTTCTTCCCAACTCGGACCAAAATATGATTTTTCATCTGTGCATTGGAGGAGAGGAAAATTATACAGAATTTCATTCTGCAGAATAATAAGGCTTCGTGCTGAATAAAGCTCCCATAAGCCAGTGTAATTACTGAAGGGCAGGAAATACACTTTCAGTTTATATCTAATCACAATGCCGTATTGTGTGCTGTGAAAAGGACTTCTGGAGGCCGGAGTGTTGCTGGAATGTGAGCAGGCCCTGAAGACTTTCTTCTTGGCAGGACTTTTTTGGCACTGGAAAAAGGGACACCACTCGCCGAAGTCACTTACAGCGGGCACAAAAATATGACTTGAAAATGAGCCCTGAGGGCCTCTGTTTTGAGCTTCAGACTCAACGCTGGCAGCTCTTTAACCTCATTTTAGGACCATTTCTGGCCCAGGAACCCCCCGGCAGGCACAAAGGTCCATGCTGATGGTGTGGGGTAGGAGGCTGCTGCTCCATCCTGGCTGAACACAGATCATGAGCCATGGCTTGGCCATGGGACACACCAACCCTTACCCAGGGCTAGTGTTGCTTGTCTCACTTTGTTACTGGACTTTTCTTCAGACTGTGTAAAGAGGCTGTAACTTCTTCCTTACCTCCTTGATTGTCAGTGATGATGCTGGAGAGCAGTGCTCACGCATACAGGTTAAAGACTTCTCTGTGCAGCTACAGCTGTAACATCCCCAGAGAGCTGGTGGTGGGCTCAGTACTTGGGTGACTAACCTTTGCCCACTGTTAACTGCTGCCGGCTTGCATAAATCTAGGCATCTTCTCTCTGTCACATCGCCGCTTCTGGCACCTTCCCTTGTGCTGTTTATCAAGTGTCCTTAGTTAGAAGTATATTTTTGAATGAGCATTTGCACTCATATTAGCTGCTTATTTGCAGTTGTGAATATATAACAAATACCGTGATGATAAAAAACTGTATGTGACGCTGCTGTTATCTAGTATTTCTTCCCTCCTCTCTGACCCTCATGGCTGACTGCAGGCACAAAGCACTCTGCTTGGATTAGCCAGAAATTGCAACACCCTCAGAGTGGCGGAGGCTGTGACAAGGCTGCTGAGGGGCCGGTACTGTTCACCGCATTTGGGAAACTGGTTAAACAAGGGTTTGGCCTAAGCACTGTAGGAAAGCCCTAGAAATTGTAAACAGGCTTTGGTGAGCGGGCTTGGGAGATGCCAAAGGGAATCTCCCATTTTCCTATTTTCCCACTGAGGGAAAAAGCGATGAGAAGTGTCAGTGAGGGAAAAAAGGCAATGCTTTATGTAGTGAGATCTGCTAAAGGGGATGATAAAACCCCCTTAGCACAGCTTGAAACATTGCTCCTGCGCCAGTAAATATGGTGTATAAACCTGTTCCTAGTGTGCACACTAAATCCCCCGTGGCAGCCTGTGAAAGGCTGCTTGCAATGTGCGTGAAGTGCTGTGGCAGGGGAGGCCCCTGAAGGCTGGGGCACCCATCTGGCTCGGTGGGGAGTTCCCAGAGTGACACACCGTGTCAGCGATGTGCGTGTTTGTGTGTGCACGCAGCTGCACGGCGAAAGACTGGGGGGGTCCCATGTGCCTTGCTGAGGTTCTACCTGTGCCCGTCTGGGCATCTCTGCGCAGCTACAGCTCACAGCTACGCCAGCCTCACCTGCTCAGTCTTGTGTCCCTTGCACGCCAGAAACAGGCCCACAAGGTCTTTTGCTGTTTTGGAGATTGCTGCTAGCTCCAGGCCGTTTCCTGCAAGCTTCTTTAAGATCCAGAAGGCCATGGAGACGCAGGCTGCTGCCCTGTGGCAACAGCTCTCGGTTGGGATGCTCTGGGTGGAGATGCGCCTCCCTTGTTGGAAGCAGGCAGACTGGGATAATGAACCTACAGCTTCCGTATGTCAACCTGCCCATGCATGGGCACGTTCAGCCAAAACCGAACCTTCCTCCCAGTCAGCTGTGCCATAGAGACACTGCCTCCCGCGTAAGACAACTTTGTTCTCTATTTCTCCTGTTCCTCTGGGGAGGATGTCCCACAATTTCTCTGCCTCGATGCCTCACAAATATTTCTAATTTCCAGTGTACACTGATTCATGCTAGGTTCATTTGCTCTGGTGCCAACAGCGTCTTCTAGCTCTTCCATTTGCCTCTAGGAAAAATATATTTTCTCAGCCACTTCAACAAGTTTTCTGGTAGACAAACCAAAAGCTGTTAAGATCCTCTCTTAATACTAGCTCTCTCTGTTCCCTTACCCATTTTCCAGATTCCTCTCTGCGGGCTTGACAACCTCTTCCACACAGAGAACGACCGAGGCAAAATCTTGTCCATGCCGTATATGACACCTCTGCAGTGTCACTGATCTGAACTGGAAATGTTTCACCCGATAGAGGCTAGGAACTTTGATTTTTCATAGTACAACTCATTGGTGGCTCATAGACATCCTCCGGTTAACTAATACACTCACATCTTTCTGCTCCTCTCTCGTTTCCAGCTGATGAGCTCCCAGTTTAGAGCAGAATTTCTTGTTAATCCCTAAGTGCATGACCTTGCATTTAGTAGTCTTAAATTTCATCCCATTTCCTTTACTCTCATCTTCAAGATTATGCAGTTCTCCATGTATGGTATTGTGATCCTCCTTTACTTTGCTGACGGGTCCTAAATTTATAAGGTCTAGAAAACTGACAGGGAACTTAAAGCCTAGCCTGGCTGCCAGTTCACCTCCGATGGGAAGGGTGGACGGGGGTGAAATCCCCCAGCTGCGCACTAGTGATGATGGGGGCAGAGGACAAAGAGTGAAAGATCAACCTGACCCTGGGATCATGCTCTCTGTTAAAAAATCACCCAGCAAGAGATCTGCATTTAGAGAGAGAAAAGGCTTTCTTGATCAGACAAACCCATCATTCGGAGTAGAATGATAACAGCTGAGAAAAGAGGAGATGTGAAGATGACATGTAATTCTGTTCAGCGTCATCCTGTCCTAAGGCCAGTAAAGCAAGCTGTAGCCCTGTGGTGGGCTGGAACAGCGATGAGCTTCTCACACAGCAGTAACACATCGTGATCCCAGGAAAGCCACACTACAGACCCAGCAGCTGACCCAGAGAAAAAGAGCCTTTCCGTTCCTACAAGCCACAGCCACTAAGATTACCAGCCATTTACCCTCTCTTCAACCAGGAGATGGAAGAGTTGGTTCCTTTGGTGGTCAAAGGCAAGTTACCAACAGCCTAGTAACATGCATGGAGCTGAGATGGGCAGGAGGCTGGCCAGCATTGCCAGGTGCGTCTGGATCAGGTCACCCACAGGGACTGACAGGGAGAGGCCTGCAGTGATTTTTGTTGCTGTCTCGGTGATGCAAAGTAATATCCCCCCTGCCAAAATGATGAATCCTCTGCTTGGAGGGTGACAGTGCCATGTCTTCTGCTACCAAACAGCAGTTACACAATTACACCAAGTTTCCTATGCCACAGTTTCCCAGACCTTTCCTACAAAAAGCATGAGCTGAAATTTTAATATGCTCATTAACAAAACCATCCAGTATGCTCTTGGATGCCTCAGCTCACACCCAAAGTTAAAATAAAAATCAAGAGCAGAGTCCAGGGTGATGTCAGAGACACTGGTGGGGTCAAAACTGTACAGACGCGTGAACCTCTACCCCGCCTCCTACCCGCTTACTCCCGAAAGGCTTGTGCACCACCACATCTGGAAGAAAGCCTACTGAACAGAGCAAGGTTTCTTCTGCTTTATGCAGAAAGACATATAATATTTCTGGTTAAAAGAGAACTGTCTGGGGAAACTGTGGGACTTTTGTTCTCAGACTCCTCCGTGATGGAAGACCTCCTAGTGCAAAAAACTCGTGCAGCTGCACCCCCGCAGAGACCCCACTTGCCTCTGTAAAATCCCCTGTCTGCATGGAGTTAGCCTCTAACCTCTCTACATTTGAGACTGGAGTGCAAATGTTTTGTACTAAGCAGTTAGCTGAGGGGATTCAGCCCTCCCAATCAGCACAACTAAAGCATGAAATGAGGACACAGAATGAGAGAGTGAGCAGGAGAGACCGTGCTCTGCTTCTCCCGCCCCACCAAAAAAGAAAAAAAAAAAGAGAAAGAAAGAAAGAAGAGCCTTTGCATTATTACGATGTGCTCCGTTTGGACCGCAAATGCTCTATTTTTACATACCTCCACATCTCCGTCCACCCCACATTCCCTCCTCCTCCACCCGTGCAGGCAAAGTTCTTGAATCAGCAGATTCTGAGCTCGGGAGCAGTAAAGAGCTATTGAGGGACGGACTCTGATAGCATTACAACCATACATGGAGCCATTTTCTGTGGCGAATCGCTGAGTTCTACCTGGTTATCTCCTGCCTTGCACATCACTTCCGAATGACATGCTCTCAGTCTGGGCAAAAATGAGAGTTTTTTTAAGAGCTGGGATTTCAATAATATGTGACGAAAGGATGAGATTACTTTCTGAGGTGGGAGAAGGCAAGAGAGGGAGAGAGAGGGAGAGAAGATGAAGAGGAAGTTCTTGGTGCTTTATGGAGTTTCATAGCAAGGCTTCTTTCGTGGTGTTAAAGGCAGCCCAGTCTGCTTTCTTTGGACCACTTCTTAGCCTTTCCCCAGGTGAAGGGAGCTGGGGGCAGCCTGTGTTAAGGATTGCTCTGCGGGTGAAGCACAGAAGTCTCTGTGTGCCCTCCTCACGGCCACGCTGTCTGGAGCAGCTATCAGGAGTTACCTGCTTTACAGACGTTCACCAGGTTTGGCTTCCTGTGCACCAGCCGGGAGAAGAAATGGTAGCCACTGATGCCAGAGGCGTTTCTGTGCGTGTCAGTGCTGTCAAGATAAATTGCTCTGGTACCCGGATTCACGCGCCGGACAACCTTTTCAATGAACAGGAATGCAGAGATGTGAACAGTTCCACTGTTTGTGTTTTATAATTGGTATGAGGTACCCAGGAGCCAAGAGGTCTACGTATAATTCGTTAAGCCCTCTCATGATCTGCTGGCTAATGAAGAGATTGCCTGGCTGGCTCAATTCAAGTGACACTGATAGTACCAGCTGCAGATGCAGCTCTCAGGACTAAAGGATGGCTAAGCCACAGTTGAAATTTCAAAGACTGGTTTCATCTTGAAGAAGTCTCAGTATGTATGAGTCTCACCTGGTGGTTTTATTTCCAAGCCCTGGAATTAGCCAAAAGTCACTTGAAAATGATGGCGGTGGGGGTGTAAACATCAGTGAGAGTTTCTCAATTGGTGGGTGGGCGAATGGGCCGTATGTATGCTCACAGCCTGGCCAGGGCATGCAGAAAAGAGACTTTTACGGTGTCAAATATTCCCCTGTTCAGCAGAGACAGACTCATTCCAAAGCGATAATCCCTTTTCTGCCTTCAGATAATTCCCGTGCCTATATTCTATAGCTCAGGTGCTTATCTGCTTCCCTTCCCATCATTGCCGGATGCGTCACTGTGTTTATCTTTCCAGCACCCTTCTGAGACAGGCAGTGCTGTTATCCCCCAGGTACCAAAGAGAAACCGAAGGACAGGACAGGGAGGCTAAGGGGACCTTACCGTGGTCACACAGGAAGCCAGCTGCAGAGCGGAAACAACCCCAAGGGACAGACTAATGTCTTAAGTCGTTGTTTCAGCGCTTGGATGGGGGACTAGAAGATAAAGAAAATCAAATACACAGTTCTCCACAGAAAAGGCAGAAGCGGGGTTTGTGGGTCTGCTGTGTCCCCAGCTGCTCTTCTGCTCTCTGGGGGACCTCAACTCAGCCTCAGCAAGACCTGTGGCCTTAAGGATGAGCTGCAGGCAGGGCCAGAAAGGGAATTACAGGTGAAGGAGCCATGCCTTTGGGCCTGTTCCTGGAGCCGTTGTGTTCCTTGATACTTTGCTAGGATTAGGGTAATCCGTACAAAAGAAGAGGACTGCCTGCTTGTGAGGGACACTGCTGGGGAGGAGGTGCAACATCTGCTCGGCAGGGATTGGAGAAGACCGTTTCCCTACCCAGGATCTCAGGAAACAGAGCCTTCGTGGTAGTGCATGTGGGCAGCAGCTTCCAATACTGAGACGGTCACCAGGGATGCAGGGGCCTTATGGAGCCTGCCCTAGAGCCTATATTGCGGTGGCGTGGTGCCTACTGGTAACAAAGCTAACTAGCTTTAAGATAAACCTGATCACACTGCTTGCTCATTCTGCTGGCCAAGTAGATGAAGAAGCTAGGTGGTAGTTCTTCCATAAAGACACTGCTGCAGAGGCAAAGCTACCTCCCACCCTCTCTTCAGAGCAAAGGTGCATGGCCACGGTCTTGCCCAAAATGCTGCTCACCTGTAAAGCCTGCCTACTACAATCTAGAACTCTGCTGGATGTGCTCTTCATCCTCCCATTCGTTTACCGGCCCCAGAGAGAAGAGTAGCCTGGGGGGAGTTAACAACTGAGGGAAATGCGAACACCACCTCTCCCTAGAGCCAGATGCGATCGCCCGCTTGTCACAGCGAGCTGCTGGCAGTCTGTGTCAAGGAACGATCTGACAAAGTGCACCGGATGAAATTTTGCTGGCTTCTGTCTTAAGATAAGGGCACTATCACTGACTCAACATATTTTATGTATAACACACCCGATGCAAAGAGCATTCAAGCATCAGGCTTGTTTAAATGTATTTGATGGTATCTGGAAAACCAGTTAACACTTCTCGGCTCCATGCGGGATGTTCTGTATGACGAATCACTTCAGGAGAGGCCATTGCATTTTGTCCTCCAGGCTCGAACCTGCCTGCTAGCCAGGGGCAGAGGGAACAGAGAAAGACAGCGGCCGAAACTGCCTCCATCGTAGAGGTGCGATGAAGTTTTGGGTAGCGCAGCTCCCCAGGGAGCAAGGAGACCTCCGGAGGAGCAGGATGGGAACGTGGGCAGGGACACCCTGGCTGGATTGCCGTGGTACAGTAGACACCACGCATGGTACGTATGTAGTACACCCACAGAGCAGGAGGCTGCTGTGCCTCTGCTAGCTGCTTCCAGGCAGGCCAAGGGGCAGCAGGCAGCGGACCGAGCCTGTAGGAGCCTGGGTGGGAGTGTTGCCGAGGATAACACCAAAATAGGCAGCTCCATACATCCAGCGCAGAGCCAGGCCGTTCATGCTTCAAGCACGCTTTTCGGAAAGGCAGCTTGTCCAAGGACCCCATGCGACAGAGAATTTTTAAGCTCTTGGGTTGGAAAGGCTCCTTCCACCTCCTCTCTTTGCCAACACTGGCAACATGTGTGCGTTGTACTTCCGTAGCCTTGAGATCCAGTATCAGCCAACACACGGCTCTGCTTTTGGTAGAGACGTCTGTTTGAGTACCGTATTGCCATGCTGTACGGGGTTGTTGCCCAGTGAAGGTCACGCCTTCGGTTTGATCAGTTTGTAGATGAAAGGTTGGTGAGGCAGAAAGGAAAATCAAAGAATAAAGAAGGGGAAGAGGGAGAGAGTGCGTTAAATTGTCTAGTCCTTCAGCCTGATTCTTCTGTTTGCACCAATCTGACAGCAGTGTAGCTCTGTCTCTGGAGTAACACTTGAGACTAAGAGAAGGAAAAATAAAGAAAGGAAACCAAATTATTGCTCATGTCTATTTTCTCTATACTGTTTCAGAGCCACAGCTCTCAGAGGCAGCAGTATGACAGCAGCCTTTACATCAGAGTGGGCCCAGAGGACCACAGAGCTTGGGCAGCTGATGGCCAGGACCCACAACACCTTATGTGTCTGATCCATTTCAGCCTGGCATTGGTTTTGGGTGGAGGTTTGCCAGCTCCTAACTTTGCTCCAGCTGCTAACCTTAGAGTTTTACTTCATTTTGCCCTGCCTGGGAAGAAAGTGGTATTTCAGATAAACGTTTTCCAGAAAATTAAAATGCCATCAAGTCCCTTCAATTTTTCAGAGTTTTTTTTCTTTCTTTTTTTTTTCCCTACTGGTTTTTACAAGAATGCAGGAGAAGCAGAAGCAGAAAAATCATTCCTAAGGGTTTTTTTTTCTGTTTACAAGATAGTTCTTTATCTTGAATATATGATCCTTGATCCAAGCTCATGTCCTAGCTATATGAAAATAGATAGTTTTGGTGTGCTAAAGAAAATGTAACACAGCATTACTTACACACTGGTAGAGATTGTCTAGGTAAGGGTAGGTATATTTTGGGAGAAGTTTGAAATAAAGTGAAGTGCAATTTTGTCCCATACTTCTCATCAATCCAAACTGTGCTCATCCAGCAGCAGAGGTGGAGTATGTTCATATCATGCCTGAATCCCTAAAAAAATCCTAATATTAAGTGCAGTTAACATTCCTTCTCTCTCCCTGAACAGCCCATTCTGGGCTGGGCTGTCTCAGAGCTCTGCAAAGGCCCATGGCTGCTGCTTCTTCATCTGTAGGAGGAACATCAGTTGTAGCCTCTGTGGGCTGCCACAAAAATCTTCCATTGCACATACACCAAAACAGGGGACTTCACACTCCTCTCTGGCCTTGCAAAGGCTCACGTTTCATCATTAATTACAATGTTTGGAAAAATGATTTCTTCTTAAATACTTGGTCTTGGAGTCATGCAATCGTGTGAGGACCTCAGTTGTCATTTACTTAAAAGTATATGGCTACTTTTCACAGTAGTAAAGGAAAAAAACCATGTAAAGCAGATCGATGCTCTTTCTGAAGAGGCAAAAACCCAGATACAGAGACCCTAATGCTTATTGATCAATTTGTATTTGAGGTCCAGTTAATGCTTTTGGGATGTTTGGGGGTATCAGTACTCCATCACAGCACAGCATGAACTACTTGGCAAGAGGAGGTGGTGCCAGCACAGCTCAGCAAATGAGAGCAGCGCAAGGGTGCCCAGTTGCAGCATGCGGTCAGAACCGCAGTCTTGTACAACGGAAAAGGCAACAGAAAACCTTCCTGCACTTCCCATTTTTGTCCTCTGAATTGAGATACCTTGAGTGGGATTTGTCTGCCAGAGTTTAAGGATCTCTAATGCAGATGTCCCTATTTGGGTAGTCAGTCTGCACTCCCTTTATAAGTGATGGCAAGAAACGAGTTCCCAGCCTCTCTCAAATACTTGCTTTGGGAGGAGATGAACCCCGCTCTGCAGCTCAAGGCAAGAATAACTCATGTAAAAGTTTCCATGCAGCCTGGTTACCACCTACGGAGAAATCCTGCTGCCCCTTCCTGAGGCTGCTGCTTACCCACACTGTCAACTGAAGCAAACCATTTTTCTTATCCTGGACCTCCAGTTCTCCAAAATAAGGCTCACCAATTGGAAAAGCACTTAGAAATCTGTAGATGAGATTCATCAGCCGTGTGCAAAAGAAGCTGCTATTCTAAATAACAGATTAACGAGTGAATTATTATTATTCTCTGCAGCTACCAAGAGATAACGCTTTGCTTAGTGCATTGTTTTGCTGGTATTAAGAATTTGGGGAGATAACCCCAGCGATGCCGGTTTTCCTCCTGTTTAAACTCTGTGCTTTCCCACGGCAGGCCATGCTCTGCTCTGCGCGGCTGGGCTGTGGAAGGCAGAGAGGAAGCGCGTGTGTGCGAGCGCGTGGAGGGTGGCTGGGACTAGTGGCAAAGGATCCTTTTGTAAAGATCAGCAGTTCTCTGCGCTTTTATCCCAGGCAAAGATTACATTTAACTCCCAGGGGTCTTTGCTTCCTCAGATCCTTTTCAGACTGAGTCACTGTAGCACTGCAGATAGTTTTGGGTGTCCTTTCATTTTTTTTTTGACGGTATTAAATATATACCCCAGTGAGCCATAAATCAGTGGTTTATCAGAGAATAAATCATATCTGTAATAAGGGACCACTTCTTTTTAATTGGACAGTGCATTAAATTAAACAGATATACTTCCTCAAAGAATACGAAAATGTGTCAGCTAGCCTTCTTTAATGAATTTTAATTTTAAACCACCTTTTCTTTGAGAAAAAAGCTATTTTCCCCCTCTCTCCAGTAAAATTACATTCTAACTGGAGGATTTGCTGAGTTTTATGGGTTATTGTATTCACAGTGCTTTATCTTGCATTCCTACAGTCGTGTAGCGGTCTTTCCTCCAGGTTCATATTGGCTTGTGTTGAGACGAGTCGTTTAGCAAATGAATGTCAGAGAGTGCATGTGATGTCCCAGCATTTGCATGTGCATGAGTGTACACATGTGTACATCTGTAAATGGAAAATGTCTCCGGCTCCAATCGCAGGACCCAGCCCACCCTGGCCAAGTGCTATGTATGAGAATTGCTTTTACCTTCTGGCTCAGGGAGTGATAAGCCTTTTCACCCATAACAGCAACTAAACAGAGCAAAGATATGCTGGTAAAACTTGTCTTAGAAATGCTGAGACTAGAAATTATGCAAACCTGGGAAGGCTGTATCTGAAACGTTTCTGCAAATAGACCGTGCCAGGTCACAATTCTATTCACAAAATCTTTTATTCATTTACTGGTGGATAACTGGTTGGATCAGACTGTATTTATGAGAGTGTTGCCACAAGACAGGCAGCATCCCTAACAGTTGAACATCTGCCTGAGTGCTAGGGAGAATCTCTGCACTAGAAGAACTCTCCTGGCTGACTTTTAGATAACTTGGATAATATTTATACTAAGCACGGGCCAAAGGGAGTGAATTTTTGGGGGAGTGCAGGAGGGCTCATGTTGTTTTCTAAGGAAGTATGGATCATCTGATCAGGGAATGAAAACAGTACAGTATATTGAAGGACTTGATTGTGGCACAAATGACATACAGCAAATGCACATGGTCATTTTTTGATGGAGTGAAGGGCCCTCTGAAGGCAGCTATCTTTCTCCTCCGACTGCAAAGAGGACCTAAAGAACTGGCCCAAGGTGGACACCTGGCCGTTTCCAGGCACGGGCTAGGTGAGATGAACGCTGCTTCTCTAACCCGAGTTTCAGAACTCAGAAACTAGTTCAGAGGCCAGGCTGGAGCGAGAAAGAGGACGCACACCAGTCTGAGCCTTTCTGCCTCATGTCTGTCCTGGTAAAATAGAGCCGACATACTTTCTTACTCTTTTTCATTCAGATCACAAACTCTTTGGAGCAGGGACAACAAAAGCTGGAATTGTGGTCCTCTGGGAATTCCCAGCGTTCTCGACAATTGCTCTTGATCAGAGCTGGTACTTTTTTACAGACTGGAAAGAGCTGAACAATTCTGATTTGAAGTTTTGTACTTTGCAGGCGGCTTTTGTCTCACCTGGCTTTAGGTGTCACTTAGGAACAAGTCCTCTAGGAGCATTTGTAGTTAATGAAAAGAGCTGAGCGCTCTAGGAGAGGATGGATCCTGCTACAGGGGAGGCATTCAAGGGCAGGTGGAGTGAGGTGCCCATTGCTTGTCATAGACATGGAGGACAACAAGAACAGACTGGAGGCCAACTCTTTACAGGGCTACGGCTGAATGAAATGAATCTCTTCTCTTGTTTAGGTCTATCTGACTTCAGCTTACAGGAGCGGTACTTGTGGTGATGCCTCATGGGCAGAGCACCATGGGGGACATGTGCCATGCCCTCCGTGGTGCTAGGGCTGTGGGATCTTCTACCCAACATCGCATTGCTGCAGGAAGGGAGGAGGTGCTGATGCCTAAAGGGGGTTGCAAGTCTCGTCAGGAGCACAGTGAAGAGGGAAAAAATAGAGTTATGAAGTGCAGACTGCATGTCTTCCAAGACAAAATCTGATGGCTTCCACCAGGAAAAAAAAAAAGGATTTCTGCAGAAACCACCTTTTCCATTAAAAAATAAGCAAAATAGAATCATTTGATAGAATGGAAGTAGACTGAACAACAGAGTACATTTACATCTGGCTCTTAAAGCACCACTTTGCTACAAATAATAAAAACTCCAAAAGACATCAGAGTTGAAACTTGCTATCGTTTTGGAGCGGTGACCTGATTTGTATCACGGTCCAGTTGTGAACAGCTGGAGGGGAGGGAACACAGCTACGCTTAGTGAATACATTGCTGGCAGCTTTAATTTTCCCAGTTTTAAGGAAAGAGAATGTATCTGACGAACTGGGCAGGGTATGCACCAAGGAGTCTCTATTACAGCTACACACAGAAGTATGTAGCCCCTTTTATTTGCGTTAATAGTTATTGCTGCAGCAAGACCCTCCAGTGGGAGCTTTGAGACCTTGCCCTCTCTGACTCCCCAGGCTGCACCAGCGTGCCTGCAGTAAGAGTCCCAAAATGGCCCAAGAGGGCCCTGAGGTCTATCCCAGCAGGTGGACATGGAGGAGAAGGGGAAGGAGGTGTCCTACTGTATTTGTCGCTCCAGGACTGTCCCATCCCTCCCGTGGCGAAGGTGGCCAGCCAGTTGAGGGCCAGCTGACGAACGCAGCGTCACCTCACTTCTTGCTCAGTAACGACATTTTGTGAAGGCGGTGAACATTTTTGGGTCTGTTGTTTGCTGCTGTGTGATGGGCATTAACTTGTGGTCCCTTTGCTTGCCCACCTCCACCCATACAAGTGTCTTGCAGCATCACGGCCCCACTGTTTCTTGCTCTCACAAGGACTCTGTGATAATTTTCCTCTAGATGTGTTGCTAGCTGAAATCCTTATGAATTTGAATCTCTTTTATTATTTGCAGCCTGGTGCTTGTATTTCCCACCAATATCTTGTGGTATGATTTCTCTCCTGAGCGCCCAGCTGGGTCACTGTAGGTAATAACTGGTTATTAGCTCTGGGCAGAGGCAGTATGCATTTTCAGCCAGGCATGAGAAGATATTACAGATACAAATATAACATTATTTCAAAATTCTCGTCCTTGGTGGGTTTGGAATAGGTATCATTTTCTTCTTTTTTGTTTTGCTTGTTAGATTTCTAAGAAACCAAAGACTTGAAGACATATAGAAAATTCTTTATCCCTTTCATCTTAATTCATATGTGTGCTAGTATGATTGTTCCTGGGTGCCGTCATTTGCCTTGAAATGTTTTCAAATTGTAGTTTTTTATTTTCTCTTTTGCTTCTCTGTTAAGTTGTGGTCTAGTTGAACGAAGGCACCCACCCAGATCTGCAGATTCCTTACACAAGTTCTTCATTGTTCTACAACTTCTAAACTTAATATCTTATACAATGCATTTTTCTTCCTGCATACGGAGACTGGGAAATCTGTAAGACAGCTTTTTTCAACAGAAAGCTCCAAATTAAAAAAAGTATATGTTTCCCAATAAAGTGTCTGCGGAAAAGTTTTGTTTAAAAACCTGTCAGGTAACCAGATTGAGCAGTTGAAAATGTTTAGTTCAGAGCAACCCTAAAGCGTGACGAGGCTTCTCGTAAAAGGAGGATCCTACCATCTCTTCCCAAGCTGTTAAGACTGCTATCTGCTGCGACTGCTGCGACTGCTAGGATGTACCTGGTCCTGACATCTCTTTCTTCTTAGAACAGCCGCAGCTTTCCCCGCAGGAGAATGCACCTTTAAAACAAACTGGGAAGAAGAAAACGATTTTTCCTGGGTGAGATTTGATTATGCTACGTGGCATCAAGGCAGGGGGCAAAATTCAAGCTCAGAACAATGTGCCACATCGCCCTTCAGTTCAACAGAGGTTTGCTGCCTTTGCAAGGCTGATTTTCGATTTCATGTGTATGTTGATCCGATACGCGCCTGCCGGCGTGGGACAGGACAGGGATCTTGCCTGTATTAGGAAAATGCTGTGCGAATTTGGATGCTATCTTAAAATGAGTATAATAACAACAATATAACACAGCCATGAAAGCGGTAGGTAAGGAGTGGTATGCCATCTAGTGTGCGCTGTTCGGTTAATAAAATGGTTATTTACTGCTTAGTTTAAAGCTTTAAATTCTTACTTCTGCTCCGTGTGATTTAACAAGGCTGCTTGCAGTTTTTGCACTGTGCTTAGCGCTTGAATAACTTTTCAAGGCTGGGGCACAGCTTATGCTGGATGGGATCTCTGTTGTAGATGCGCAGGCCCTCGGCACGGGAGCTTTGGAGCTGCACAGAGTAACCGTGCAGGTTGATGTCAGCGGAGGGTTTGCTCCTTGGTCTTCAGAGAGCTGTTGAATGCACCACTAACAGAGAAACAAAGACAAACCAAGGCAGACTATTTCGCTTCTCCTTTGTTTCCCGTGGAAAAACGCTCCATGGCGACTCTCCCTCGCCTTGGCCTCATGTGCTGAGCGAGGCACCGCCGCTGCTCCGGCGCCGTCCGCGGAGGATACGGGTGCCCAGGTCTGCGAGGCCGTTGTTGGGAGCAGAGACGAGCGAGTCCTCGGAGGTCCCAGCACGCACAGCCCTCCGGGGCCCTCCACCAGGGGTTGCACCAAGTCCCACCAGGCCACCACAGGTGGATGAGACTGGCTGTCCTCCTGCTGGGCCGGTGCGGGATGCAGCACCAAGAGGTGACGCGGGACGCCCAGACCCCCCTGCAGAAACACGGACGCAGACACCCCCGTCCCTCTGCAGCTGGCTGTTTCTTGGCTCTGTGTCCAACCTGCCTGCAGCGAGAGGGAGGGCGACCGGTGGGTCTTCTCCATCCCGGCCCCTCTCGGGGAAGGCGGGAAGGGAAAGTTGGGAAGTGAGAGCCCAGCTTGGCACGTGGCCAGGAAAGGCCTTCTGGTGTGATATGCTCTTGGAATTTATTTAAATCAGTAAGACGAGAGGACAGTTCAGAGCACTGGATTAATTCCACTTTCTCCCTCTCGCTCTCTCTTTTTTTTATTAGGAAAATAAAAGAGACTTTGAAATATTAAGAGAGAGTGGGATTAGAGCCCTCTCCTGCTACCCCAGTCTTTCCTCCCCTATTAATTTCCACTTGATTAGAATTCTTTTTGAAGTATTTAAATATGGACAATAGGAAAAAGGGAGGGTGAAGTTATTGAATATCAGTTAAACTGTATTAATATAAGCTCAGTTCCAGCTTTTATATAGATACTTCATATATATGTATAGTTTCCACTAGGAATAAAGTAGATCTATCCCTCCTCCCCTACCTAAAGTAATTATGATTTTAAAAAAACTATAATGAAACTCTTAAACTTTAATAGCCCATTTATAAATCCCCAGCTTAAAATTTAAATGCTTTAAAAAAAAGTTTTAGAACTGTAGAAATTTGATTTTTTTTTTTTTAACATAAGAGACACTTTTGTACGGTGAAACTTTTGAAGCAGCACAGCGTTTCAGGAACGCTCACCCCTGGCCTCAGTGGAAATTGCGGTGCTGGGGGGATAGCAAGGAGGCTACAAGGCTTTCTGTGTTAATGGGAGGGAGGTGGGGGCACTCACCTCCCCACCAGCGAGGTGGTCCTGGTGTCCTCACCTAAGTCTGGAGAACGGCTGCAAAATGACTTCTCTCCCCTATGGCTTGTACCCAAAGGCTCTCGCCATTATGCCGGATGCGATGAAAGGGGGCGAGAGCTTTCCTTTTGTGATGAAGGGTGGATCTGCTGCAGCGCAGGGACTGCTGACAGGGGGTCTTGGGTCCACACGATAGACAGAGCTGGGCATCTCTGTCATGGTCATTTCGCACCTCCTGACTCGTCGCCTGCCAGGAGCCAAGCCATTCTTTGGGGTTTTATTTATAAATCAGTACTTTTATAAACCAGATTTAGATATCTCCATCCAGATTCATAAATCCTCTCAGCTAACCTAAGAACTGCAGTTTGATTTACAAACCATGACTTTTCGCATCAGATTTAACTCCCTGACTGACTTCTGAAACATTCGATTGGCTTATAAGTCAGAAAATAGATTTACAAATCCTAAAACAGATTTACAAATCCTAAAACATAATCACAAGTCATGCCAATAAGTTCTAAGCAAAAAAATGTTCATTTACAAATCTTTTCTTTGCTTTTGGAATATAAGAGACTGATTTATACCCTGGGACTCTGAGGTCCTGTCACCTTTATGATCAGCTGTATAGATCCAGCTCTCTCATTTGAATGCAAAACTCTGATCTATAAATCTTGATCGGCTTTTCTATCTCTGATTGTCCCCATGCATTCTGGTTTACCAATGAACTCTGCAGAGGCCTCCCATGCTTTTCGCCGTTTGCTGGAGCTACCGAAAAGCCTGTCCCAGCAATCAGGCACCTTCCACCGATGGCTGGCCTGGTAAGCAGGCAGCGCACATCTATACCAGTAACACCATGGGGTCCCCCTCATCTATTTCGGTAGGAGGGCCACTTGCATCTTTTGTGCCAGGGCTAGAGATTAGGCATGCACCTGGCAAACTCTAGCTAAAATACATCTGGGTAAGAGTCACCTCGTTTAACATGAATCCAAATCCTGCCACCATCAGTGGAGACCAGCAGACATCTCCAGGTGTTGATTCGTTCCTCCTCTCACGAAGCATTCAATTTAGCACATCAGGAGAGTGACCCCCCCTTTCTGATGTAAAGGGAGCCCTAACCAGTGACTTAGGCTGACTTCTGGCTAGATGATAATATACATGATACAAAAGGGCAGTTTGAATCCCGTCTTCGTCACCGGGTCCTCCTGCACCCAATAAACGACAGCAAAGCCTGGATAGCTGCTGCCTATGAGAGCACAACACTAACAGTGCATGGAGGAGGGACGTGATTACCATGGCTGCAATGGAAATCTTTTTAAGCTTCGACGCCTAAAGAGAGGAAGACAGTTACCTGAGGATGGGACGTATTTGGGAACATGCCTTTTCCTGTCCAGTGGGTTGTGGCACATCCTCAGAACCGCTATGATTCACTTGCTTCCTTTTAACTTCACAGTACTCCTCTATCCCATCCCCTGGGACAGGCTCAGGACCGAAGTAATCACAACTCATGTTGTTGCATTCTTAAAAATGCATTAGAAACAGTCCAACTGGTATATTTTTGTAGTGTCCCTTTCTGCCCTGATGGGCCATGCTTAAAAGGAAAAGAAAAGAAATTTAATGTCTGCCTGTGGAAAATTGGTTTTATAGTATTTCCAGTGTCGTGTCATTTCACTGAGGTGATGGTCCACTGTACCAGATTCAGCAAATAAATACTCTGTCCTTCAGCTAAGTTTCCCTTGCAATTTATTCCTAACGGCACAGACCTTCCATCTTCCAAAATGGAAGAGAGATTTAGAGGAAAAACAACTTGAACATAACGTCTAATGCTAAATTGTGCAAAAATACTTTCATAATTTAACAATTTCTTTTTTTTTTTTGTACTCTTTAGTCTTCCAAATATGTATCATAAAGCAGTGACTGGCACTAATTCATTTTCCCCTTTGCAATCATCTTAAAAGAAAAAGCAAGAATTTTCTGCTATGTGTAAGTATGAGGAATAAAAGGCCAGCCAACAATGGAGATTTCATGGAAACTCTTGCAGATACGGGCAGGCAAGTGCAAGGTCTGCAATTAAATGATGGACAGTAATTTTCCAATGACATTTTGAAAAGAGCAGAAAAATGCAGCTTGAGAGTCAATTCTGGGGAAGGAACATGAAGATCTCGAGAAGGTCAGTGGAGGAGGCCTGCGCTACCAGAAAGCTCGTTCTCACTTATTGGAGGTAAACAATCAGTTTTAGGTGTAACAGCCCTCCACCCTTCAGTCTTCTGAGGGAGGTCTTGACTCCACTGAAGCAAGGGTTTACTCTGCAGGTGCAGAATTTCACCTCTTTGCCACTTTTTGTGCTGGCTGTGTCGTGAGGAGGCTGCCTTCCTGACGCAAGAGGCACTTGAATTGCAGAGCAAAGCCAAGAGCCTCCTCATCTGCTCTTTGGACTGGACTATGCATCATTTGCTCTCATTTCTTTCCTAGCACAAAATAAGTAAACAAAGGAGAGCATAAAAGATTCCTTTCCTAATTAAGGAACACGTGGCTCTCATAGTGCCCTGGCCTAAAACTGAGATACATAAAGAGTCTGCCCCTTGGAGTCCAGTTCCCTTTCTCACACCAAGATGCCCAAGAAAATGCCATTTCCATTTTTCCCTGTAGAGACAATTTCTGTCGTTATTATACTTCTCCACCTACCTCTTCTGCCATGTGCCCTCAGGCGCTAATAGTAATAATATTGCAAACCCGTAATAAACATTGTGATCACTGCATAACAGGCAGACTAAAAAGGCTGAGGATAAATAAAAAAAAATAGAATTTTCCATTTATCTGTGAACGTATGTGTGTGTGTGTGAGAGGGAGAGAGAAAAGAGTTAGCTATTAAAGATCCCACGTAGCCACAGGCAAATTCTAACATCGTCTCCTTGCGGAGACCTTTTTTTTTTTAAGCAGAGATTACTCTGGCGGTTCAAGGTGCTATCGAGCTCTAACCAGGGACAATTACAAGGCTCCAGTTGGAGCCTCTGAGACGATGCTTACGTCTGATAAGGTTGAAGGGGAATAATGGAAGGAGGGAAGTGATAATGGATTGCTGAATGGGTGGGTTGAGGTATCATTGCCATAGAGCCTGGAGACAGAAGCAGCTGCTGATGCGGAGAGGGGTTTTTTTCTTTTTTCCCCATTTTGTTTCCATTTTCCCTGCACAAGAAAAAAATATCTCTGAACATAAACTTCAAAATGATTTTTTTTTCTCCTAGCTCCAAGCAACACCAGTAATACCACTCACCAGTAAGTTCTACGCCGTAAGAGCATTCATAAGACAGACCTGCATGCCCTGCCTCTCTCAGCACTCCATTCAAGAGGTTCAGAGACCATTTTTGTGTTCTCTGTCCGTCAGCACTTTGCTGAGGACCAGGACGGCCCCCCTGGCTGCTCTCAGCGCACCCAAGGAATAGCCCAGCACCGCATGCCTAACAGGGCCCGGCTGCACTGAGCCAGGGGGCCAGGGACATCCACCTGGCTGCAGGTGGGAGAGAGGAGCAACGTGTGCTTTCAAGGCCTTGAGTGTTCAATCCGGCCCTCCATGGGTTTGTTGGGCTGGGGTCCTCTCTGAGCCTGTCCAAAGGCAGGACACGTTCCCCACTGGACTGGGAGCGCACAGGGAAACCTGTGTGGCTCACTGTTCTCCGTCCGTTCACACGGAGAGCGGCCAGCCAGCGAACATGGTCATAAGTAAAGGATGAACATGCTTCCTTGCACACACCAAGGAGGCAAGAATAGGCTGAACTCTGTCTAAATCCTCCTTTTCTGGCCTGTTCTCACCAATCGGCCGGTCAGGACTTGGTCTTCATAAAGTCTTCAGGACTGGGTCTTCTACTAAGTTCATAAAGTTAGTATTGCTGGTAGAGTGGAAAATGTACTAATGGAGCCTCCACTATATTTTTGCTGAGATTTCCTTTCCCCAGGCCATATTCTAGCTGATAATCTCTTCAGTGCATTTTAATATCAAAAAAATAACAAAGCCTGTTGTTTTCCTCCTTTGATTACGAGATCCTTTTCTCTTTGGCAGATTCTTTTATCTTTCTTTTCTTTTTGGAAGTATAAAATTTGAGTGGGATTTGATTTTCCTCTTTTGTCAAGGGAAGATAGAGCTGCCTCTACCTTTTCCTCTAAACCATCAAAAGCCACCAAGACTCCACAGCCGTTGCCATCTCTCTAGACAGAGAGCGATTTCTGGAAAAGATCCGTATGAAGTCTTTCCTACACTGGAGGTGACAACACCCCTGTGATGTAAGCAAATATTGGAGTTCTTATGTGAAGAGAACATACACAACGTATTTTTACTTGGCCTAAGAAAAGATGCTCGCATTTTCCTTGTGGTGCCCACAGCTGGACAAATCACGGCCACTGGGGTAAAACATCTTCAGATAGACCTTTTCAAATGGTGAAGAGTGAATTACAAAACCAGGCTGTGATTTGCAGCCATGTCCTGACTAAAGCTTGCAGAGAGGTGGTGCCAAACACATATCAAACCCCAAAACCATGCTATTTGCCTTAAAGAACTCACAGTTTTTAAAAAACACTAATTTTGGAGTGGAATTATCTCACCTGTCTTTGAATATTGGCAGTGTCAGTAGCTAAGCTGGGGGGGTCAAGACTCATATGACAGCCCAGGGAGACAAATTCACCTTTATGGGCTACAACTCATCCAGCCTCTTCTGAAGGTCAGTCTTCAGATGGGATAGACCATGACCCAGAAATGTCCATTTCTCTCTGTAGACTCTAAAGCGAGCCTAAACAGAGAGTTCAGATGTAAACAAGCACTCGGTTCATCTCTAAATTCAGTGAGATCATATCTCATGTGGTGAAAGCAATTTGGCAGGTCAGAGGATTGCTTGCTCCAGTAGGTCTTCTGCTCACCTCTCCCCAAACACTGATGCACAGATCAAACAATTACTGGGGTAAATGGACCAGGGACAGCTGCAGCATTGCTCAGCAGGGGCATAGGGACACTCAGTGTCTCACTGAAGGGCAGAAGACCCCACGGGTAGGTTCACCCAGAGGGAGAGCGCCTGTTCCTGCATGCAGAGCTGCCATGATCCCCGCTCCCTGCTTGGTTCCCTTCCTGAGCATTTTGGTGGGACACAGAGGGCACTGAGAGCTTGATGTCACAGGGGGGGGTCTGGAAACAGGGTAGTGCTGGGGAAGGCCAGCAGGAAGATATGAGTGTGGAAGGCACACAGAAGAGACCAGACACCCACAGCACATTTTCACAGAGGGCACATAGAAATGGCAAAGTGTAACACATGAGCTTTTTCATTCCTTAATTTAAAAAAAAGGAAGAAGAAGTAGAAAAATCTGATGTAATCTGCAACAGTTGAAGATATTTGGTATTTTCTTGCATGCTACTTCCACGTACACTTTCTCCACGCCAAATTTCCCAGCTTGAGTCCTTGGGTGAGCTGAGAACACAGAGCTCTATGGTTTAAAGAGCCATGAGTTTCTGCACGAACTTCACACAAGCCTCCTCATCCATACTCCTTTTCAAAGAAACAGGAAGGAAAAAAGAGCAGGTAGTAGATGGGGAAATTCCTTTGTGCTCTCTGCCATTGTAATAGACTGAAATAAAGCAACTGCTTTGTGCTGCTAGGAGAGGGAAGATGATATCTGTCCAGGTTATCCCTGGATACTGAGTCCAAAACCATTTCAACTAAGATCAGTCGCTTAAAAAAAAAAAAAAAAAGTTGATTTTCTTTCCAGCTCTTGGAAGTGAATCTATTTGGTGTCAGGCTGAAAGAAGACAGCGTGTAAGTAACTGAGAAAGTGTTTACTCAGTGAATTAGTTCAGCTTTCATTGTGCACAGAGGATTATGGCCTCAGCAGTGGATGAGCTCCATTTCAGGCTGGAGTGGCTCACTTAGCTACCTCCAGGGCAGGACTAATTATCATAGGACTTAGGCCATTAAAGGGCTTTAACTACCAGTGCTCTCTCCCAGGTCTGGATTAACTGTTTGCCTAGAGCAAACCACCTAGATAACCATTCTTCCTAATGGTCTGCTTTGATTCCTCTGCCCCCACTGCCCACCCCTTGTGCCTTTAAACTTTACGTTATTGGCAGATCTGGAACAATAGCTAAGAATATTAACACCATTGCTGCAAAATGTCAAAGGGGTTTTGTTGCACATTTTTTTCCTCTCTTTTGCTTTATCATTGCTAAAGCAATTTTAGGAAATACTCTTTTGCATGGCAGAGGGCCCTCACCTGACTCAGGTGGATTAGGAGGGGCTACTCAACAGGCATGACCCCAAGGGAAAATACCAAGGTACCCACAGAGCCCAGCTCTGTCTCACACTGCTGTCTACATGACAATAATGCTGGCAGAAGGCTTTGTTGCGTGAAGCACTCAGCATAGAAATAGCAAAAGACTATTGTGCCCTGAGGTGCTAAGTAGGCAAGATGAGAGCAAAATTATTACCCCACTTCATAGAAGAGCTGATATACAACGAGCTTAAATGGCTTGCCCAAGGTAACAGATGGACTGCGTAGCAGAGGCTGGCCTACTTCTTCTCATTAAAATGTTTGAAAGATTATCTCATTATCCTTCCAACATCAGCATTCTGAACTCTTCTGGGATGCTGGCACATCTGGGTAGTTTTCAGGCTGGAAGGGAGGTGATTGAAGGAGGTATGAATCAAGACTATAAAATCACATGCAGTCTGGACAGACAGCACTTGGCTGTTCACAGCTCCTGTCAGTAGGAGACCTCAGGTGGGCATCAAAAGAGACTAGCTGGTGGCACGTTGCAAACAAAATAGGTGGTTCTTCACACCGCAAAGCCTGGCAGTGCCTTCTCCCAGGATGTTTGTGCTGAAAGCCTACATGGGTTCAAAACCATGGAAGAAGAATTCCTTAAGAGAGGTTTTGTACAAAGATACCACTTCTAGTTCTGGAAGCTCTGAGGAACCGGTGGCTGGAAGCTGGAGGAGTACTTTTAGGAGACACCACCTTATCCTTTCCCTGTTCATAATAACGCTCTAAAATCTCTCCTCAGCACCTGCTTTTGTCAGTGGCTGGAGAGAGAAGGGTAGAATAGGTGGACTTCTGGTCTGCTCTTACATTCGTGCTCTCAATCATAAGGCTGCAGAGGTGCTCAGTTTCATACGGTGTTCATAGCCTTCTCAAGGTCAGGAAGGTTATGTGTGCGTAAGGGTAAACGCGAACTCAAAAAGCCAAGACAGAGGTAAAACAAAGCGCAGAAGAGAGTGCTTGGGACAGAACCTGTGCACAGCCTGCACAGATTAAACCAACTCAGATTATCTGAATAAAGTCAAATACCTGCAGCCAGGTCTTGCCAACTATATGGCCATGAACACTGCTGAAGCCTGAGGGCCTGCACTACTACACACCTCCGCTGGAGCTTGCACCTGCCACAGGGATCTTTGGGGGGTTCTCCTTTCCAACACGCCGGGAACACACAATATTTGAAGGCAGCCTGTCCAGCAGCATTTTTATTCTTCCTTGGACGCTTTCCCCATCCCTTTGTTGACAGTCTTTATTGGATAAATAGATCATACATTTTATAACCCAGCTGACAACTTACACAAGACAGCTGTATATGTCTCTTGTGGATGGTTGAAACATGCCAAAATTGTTCTGCTGCTTCGTCTATATGGAAATTGTTTAATTTCTGCCTTCCTCTGATCTCTTACTCTGACAATAATGGGGTTTAGTACTTTCCCTTCTTGCCCCTGCTGCAGGCGTGAACTAGACTACAAGACAAACTGCTTGCTGGAGTTCAAGTTATTTGTTGTTCGCAGATGAATGGATCTGGTTTTCATTTCCTATGATTCTGAATATTAAATTCCTTCTCCTTGTCATTTACCCATTGCTTGACATCATCTGCTTTCAACTCATTCTTTCCTCATCGCATCCAAAAGTGATCATGTTGAAGCCCATTAAGACAGACAGAACTGAAGCAACTCACTAAAGAAAAGGCAGGCAGTTGTGAAGCAACAGGCAGGTACCTTTAAAGAAGAGACTTTTCTCAAAGATAAAATAGACCCTCTGAAGTTTTCCTCTCTCAGTATCAAAGATACTCCAAGCATGGATTATTGCTGAGATATCTGCATATGAAACCTACCAAGAGAGTCGCAAAAGAAAACAGAGCTGGAATAATCTGGAGTAAGCAGATCTGTTCTGTCCTCACTGAGCAAACCAAAGACTGGACACTTTCAGAGGCAGTGACTGTCTCTTACCGTGTGCCTGCTCAGCACAGTGAGACCCTGACCCACTTTGCAGCAGAAAGGATAACTGTGGTGAGACAAGAACTGCAGTGCTAAGGCCAGGCAAATTTAATTCCCCCAGTGTCTTCCACTTTCAGTGACCTCAGGGGCATGTGTTACCCTTCTTCTGTCAGCTGGAGCCAGGCACATTGAGGGTAATCACGAAACAGAGAGCAAGTACCCACTGAGGGTTTGCAGCTGTGTCCTTTGTTTCATCTTTAGTGATTGTCACCTGGTGGTTTGGTGCAGGTGAAACACAGGAAGAGCATTAATTAGTGGCTCACCACTAGTTTAAGCTCTTATCCTTGCTATATCTCTCCTGATTTTCTGGAGCATGGCAACTCGATAACTACCTTCATATAAAGCCCAAGAATCTTGCTAAATTACAGGTGCTCTTACACTTTCACACTTGGTTCTGTAGCAATGGGATCCATTAGACCCTTACCATGGCCAGTCCTGGAGCCAGGAGACTGAACAAGGTGGATGATGGCTCTGGTTGACTGGGACCATGGGGTCTCTGTTTCTATACATGCTCCTCTACCTCAGAGGTTAAGGAGTCTGCCACCACATCTCATGAACAGGAGGAGTTCTTTATGGCAAGTGAGAGAAGTTCACACTGCAGACGCAGAAGACTAGTGTGGAAAGTAGCTGAACACATCATCCCTCAGAAATAGGTTTCCCTAGAGGCTTACTCTAAACAGGAGAGTGGTACCAAGAAAAAGAGAAGAGACACTTGAAACAAAGAGCAATGTTAGCTGGCAACTGAGAACAGTTGCCCTAGGGGGAAAAAAAAAAAAAGGAATAACCCATTCCACATACACACAACAGCATGTTATGGGAGAACAGCTAATCTTGTAGCATAGGCACAGAACTCAGCACTGGGAGGAGATAATGAAGACCAGGAGCTCTTGTGTTACAGGTCAGCTGCTGGGACCCAGCTTTACATCTTCTCTGCAGACACAACAGGCATTGTCACACAATGTCACTATGCCTGCAAGAGATAAGCTCCTGGATGAAAAGCAGCTGGCTGAAGCTCAAGCCAGGCAAGATGGAAGTGATGCTTCTAGGAAAGAGAGAAGTGATTCAGACATTTTCCAAGGCAATGCTGACACACTCTTCCCCCTTGCACAGAGAGGAACACTAATGGCCGGGGACTCCATTTAATCCTCAAGGCATGCTAGTCATCAGCAAACTCTGGGTGCCTAGGTCACTCTTCCACTTCCCCCTTTCTTTCTAGGAATGCTGGCAAGGCATAGTACTTATGCCTGCTCATCAAGACCAATATGAAATGCCTCTTCTCTAAGATAAGGTGGCCATCATCTGACCAAGAAAAGTGGCAAAGAACAGAGGATGCCAGTGAGCTGGAGCAGACTTCCTCTCCTTACCCAGGCATGAACCCACTTTGGGGGCACAGCAGCTTCTGTAGGAACTAGAAGGGCCCATTAAGGATGAGGGTGATAGATGGAATAGGAAGAACAGTCCTGGTCATCCAAGGAAGGAGACTCTCCATATGTTTGGACACATGAGCTCTTAATTAGGTCCTTACAAACAATAGCAACACGTGAGGAAGTTATTCCACAAGTAGAAGAATTAATGAATTGCATTTTCTTCTGGACTTAAATTTCTACACCCCTTCCACAATAGCCACAACTCCCAAGAGAACTTCCAGTCATACTCCTCAGTTTCCCCTGCCCATGAAGTCTTCTCTATCCCTGGCTTGCCCTCATATTCTCTTATTGCCTCTTAAGGGCAAGAGGCAATACATGCTGACTAGCCAGCCAATAGGCCAAACCAGAGGGATGTTATTGAACATATACTACAATCTTACAGTCAGAGCACAGCAAGAACTGGCTGCTCCCCAGGAGACAGGGAGCCAGGATCCAAGGGTGATAACACCTCTGGCAGGGCAGGGACTTCCTCAGCCAGGGTCCCATCTCACAGTACCCAAATGAGAAGAGCAGGGCAGACCCAGAGACCATGGCCAGGTTCAAGCAAGAGTCCCGACCATCAGGAAAGTTCACAGGGATGAGGCAGGTCTGAGGTGAAGCCAGGAAGCTAGCCTGAAGGTCAAGATCAGGTCCACCGATTACCAGATAGGCCCATAGCAACAAGGCACGTCCACGGTCAAGATGGGAAGTCAGTCCACAGATCAGCATCTGGATCAAAAGTAGCCATGGCCAGACACAGGCATGGCTCTGTGACAGAGCTGGAGACCAATCCTCCTCCTGACCAGCCCAGGCAGGGCCTGAAGGCCATGGGCTGAGCTGAAATGGGCTCCCATGTTGGGGTGGGGGGGGAGGGGCAATGCCCCAGGTGATGCTGCTCAGGGCAATTACAGCTTATTAGCGCACTCAGCGCCTTGCCATTTCCCTCCTTGTATTAAGATGCAAGTTCCTACAAAACTCATAACATCTAAATTAGCTTGAAGCTTTTCTCTCTCTCCTAATTTGGCTGAAAGTGGACAAGGTTCTGAAATTATGGCAAAAGGAGAAAAAATACTGCAGCATAGGCCTTGCTTCCTTAGGAATCAAGCAGAAATGAGGAGAGACGAGCTTATTATCAAATAATCTGCTTGCCAAGGTGATGTAGAGCTGGGCAAACAGTGCAGAAGTTATCTCTTAAGTGCTTGTATCCAGAGTTAATTTAATTAACTAATTGCCCAGTGTTTAGAGCAGTCACCTGGCAAATGGCAGTTCCTGCTGCATCTCATGGATTAGCCAATTGAATTTGAATTTTCCCTTTCTCTTTCCCTTTTCTCTTCTCCTATGCACGCCTTTTATGAGACATAGGGATTCTTTTCTAATAGAAAATTCACAAGATCTCAGTCTCGTTCCACCATGGCATAAAGACCAAACAACAAAAACGCAGAATTCCTCATGAAATAGAATTCATGTTTTCTATCCAGCTCTCCCAGAAGAAAGGGCAAGAAGTATCCTCATTGGCAGCTCTACAATACCGTCTCCAAGGACACTTTCCTCCTAATCCCCAGTAACTGGAAGATTTTTGTGCCCTGAAGCGTGAAGGTTTATGTCTCTTCCACAGCGCTGGGTGTTTTGTTTAAAAGTCAGAGCATTACAACTTCTAAAATAGCATCTGTGTACCCTTCCCATGGATGCTCTGGCAACAGAGATCTGCTGACTCAGGTCTTTGGCAGTAACTTCTTTTATAATGCTGTAAGCAAATGCCCTGGGGTGAGAAAGCTCAGAGACCGAGTGAGGCAAGGGGAGTGCTTGTATATCCTTCTGCTGGAAGCAGGGAGGAAAAGGAGACCGAGTGACTTGCTAATCACTCAAGCACCTGGGCTGTTGGCTGTTCACATCCAATCTCTAGGGTAAAACGTATTCACACAGGGAAAACCTCGGACCCGCTCACGGCGTCCTTGTCAGTGGACCACAAGCAGATGGTTGCTCTCAACAAATGAGGTTTAACATCAGCTCTCGTGAGATGTGTATGCCTCTAGTGGGCTTAGAGGTGATTGCAATCAGGCATGGTAGGGACAGAGAAAAGTAGTCTGACCCCGTGTTCCTCGGCGACACTGTCGGTTGGATGCCCCTCCTTTGGGTCACATTGTGGTAAAGGCACTAGCAGTTGTCATCCACGAAGGGACCTTGAAGGGACAACTGTGTGCTCAGTGGCCTGCTCCAGATCATATCCACTTGGAGAGCGCTTCTGGCGCCTGTGACTTCCTACACATTTTCTTCTGCTGAACAGCAAAGTTTCTGGTCTTCCTTTGTCTGCACCTGATGCAGAGCTCCTTGCAATTGCTGTCTCCTTCCATGCAGTCAAGGGACTGCAGATCTGGGATACGTTTTCTAAAAGTTGGACTGCCAACTGTTCTGCCCATTAAAGTTCGACATCTACCTCACATGAACCACTTTCTCCTCTTATGCAGAGCGCATTCAACTTCTCAGCGGTGCACAAAGAAAATTCAAGCATTTTTAGGGAAAAATAAATATGCTCTCATGGATATGTATAAAATTGCCTGAGTCTGTGTGGTGAAACTGCGTTTTCTCCTCTATCGACTTGCTCCTTCCTCCTCTTAACACGTGGAACAAATGTCTCTTTCAGACCGTGATGAGGTAACTTGGAGAGGTCGGCAGAATTGCTGCAGTCGGACCCTGGGCTGGTTTTATTTTTCTGTTGAACCTTGATGGAAACGCATGCACAGCAAGTCAGGGCCTGTCCTTTTTCCTTTCTCCTTTCTCTCTCTCTCTCTCTCTTTTTTTTTTTTTTTATTTCTTCCAGGAGTGCTGATGATAAGAAAAGCAATGTCTAAATCTTCTTAATGGTGTTTATGCAAGCAGTTTTGCTTAGCTGCAGTCTCTGCTACCCCCTCCCTCGTCCACCCTCCCCTCCCATCTTCCTGCTAATATCGCTGCTTCATTCCTTTCCCTGTTGGCTATTACTATGGACTACAGCGAATCTAAAACTAAATAATCCCCTTAGTGTCAAGTTTTCTGGGCTGAGCAAATAAATCTAACCAAATGCATTATCTAGGTAGAGGAGGCTGTTGTAAGGGGGAAAAAAGATAAAAGCTATTTTACTTTAAGGCAAAGAGTGAAACCATCATTTTTCATTTGCATTGTACTTTTAAAGTTTTTAAAATTTTATTTTAACTTTACTGTTCAATCCCTTTCTCTTTCCATTGTAATTTAAAAAAAATAAATAAATGCAGCAAAGCTTCCGATTTCAAGCATTAAAGAGAGGGAGAAAGACCCCAGATAAGGTGCCATTCAAATCCCCCTCTCAGACGGGTAATTCTGATCAGGCAGTAAAGCAGTCTAAATAAATAAACCCTTCCCCACTTCCCCCCTTTCCCGGGGGAGGAGGACGAAGGATATTAGAAAACTCATTTAGGGGAGGAAGAGCAAACGGAAGATCTGCATGTTGCAGGACTAGACGGAGAGGTCTGCTGTGTTTTCATGCTGCCTCGTATTCTTGAGTTGGCAGCTCAGGGGCTTCCTGCCTGCCTCTGCGCGCGTGTGTGGGTGGGGTGGGAATGGAGTCCCAGGGCTCGGAGGCAGGACTAAGCCAAACCTGGGGACAAAACGCTTCAGACGTGAAGAACCGAATGCTTGATCTCCATTTTCTTCTGACAGGTCTTGGAAAACGCGGGGAGAGACACGGGGAGCTTTTAGCCAGTTATTCCCTTCTGCGAGTCCAGGGTAGATCTGCAGCCGGTATAAACCGACGGAGTCCGGTTGCGTTTGCAGCAGCCAAAAATCTGGCCTACGCCGTCCCCATAGTCGTTGGCATCCACGCGTGAACCTGGTTTGCTTGGCCATGCCCTCTTTGCCAGCCTTCCTTATTTTTCTTATGTCCGTATTGCATGTGGTCTGGGGAAAGGGTGGAGGCATCCTCAGCCAGGCAATTTCTGTGAATAGGCAGCCTCCTGAATTGCTTGCATGTATAAACAGCCTAAATAACCCAATACTGGAACCATTTATCTGCATTCACCTTCTCACATATTGGTTCTTATCAAGTGCAGACCGGATTAAGAAGATGCCTAGCATGGCTTTTGCAAAATCAGAACCTGACTCAAACACTTCTGTAAAATCAAAGCTCTGTCATTTTGGCCTGCATAAGTGAAAAACTGAATGGGATGCTGGTTTTGGATCCACAAACTTGAGGAAGAACAGAAAGATCTCAAACTATTGGAGCTAGATGCAATAACAGTGTGAAGTACTGCTCTTTTCACATACCCCCAAAGTCTCTCCTCTCCCATTTCAATGCTTTTTTTTTTTTCCACTTGAACTTCATCTTTGGAATAATTTAGCCAATAACTTTTTCTCTGTATTTAGTTTAATCCCTTTGTATGCGTTCTTGACTTGGTTCCCTGTCCCTCTAGCCAGCCTGCTTAGGTGATCTGCCCTTGAGATCCACGATAAAAATCCCTCCTTATTTATTTGGGCAGATATCACTGATTGAAACTGATCTTATGCCTCTTTCTTTCCCCTTCTTTTTTTTTCCAAACAACACTTAATTTTTTCCCCAGACCTCTCTAGTTTAGACATAAAACCCCAGGAAGGGGAACAGAGGGTTTGGTCTATCAGTTCTTTTTATAAATCTTCTCTAAAGAAATAAAATCTAAGGCACAATGCACATTGGAAATAAACAGCAAAGAAAACTCCATTGCACTTTGGGATGTGGATCTGCAATAGACATCACGAATAACCGCAGGCCAGCTCTTGACCTGCTATTGGCCAGCACAGCAGGACACCAGCTGAGGACCAGGCTCAGTCAATTTGCAATACAATGGTGCAAGCATCTTGCTCATTTTATTCTAATACTGCCTTAAACATCTGCACAAAACCGCCTGCTGGACTGTAGATCAACTCCAAAAATATTCAGAGGAACAGCTGGAATTTTCGATAAACAAGCTGAAGTCTATTTATCTGAAAAGATCTCATTGGATTACCCAGGTGCCCTAAGACATTCTGCAATTCCTTCAATGGTCTTATAGCATCACCAATACTTGCCTTCCCTGGAAAAAACACCAGATGCAATGAAATGCACATATATATTATTTTCTATAAATCCTGGGTGTAATTTCTGCATGCGTTAGCACTCATTTCTGGGACCTAGAGAAAACTCATGCATGCTTCCATAAGCTACTACTGATGTATAAAGTCCTAGTAAACGTGTACTGGTACACCCTGAGCTTTCTGCATTGCCAGAAAGTACTTCCCTATTCAGAGCTCACGTGCGGTGGCCTGCAGTGAAAATAGCCTTGGCCGCTGCTCACATTTTCATGTTGCCTGGAATTTCCTTACACTAAGTTTTTCTCTGTACTGTATCTCGGGAGCATCCCCGTGAAACAAGCGATGACTTTTAAAAGACAGTTTTGGTGATGGTTTTTACCCACTCCACTTGCAGCTCTGTTTTTCTGTGCAATTATGAATGGCTGAAGTTCATCACCCCTGAGATCTGCCCACTCCTGAGAAGATATTTACCAAAACAAATTTTCTCCTCCTACTGGCTACAGGTGTCCCTTTGGCCATAATGGGAAGGTCTTGGAGGATGGGGTGTCTTTGTCAGCTTTTTGGTCACGGGGAGTTTTTCTCTCTAAGTGCAATTTTGTTACCCCAAATTACATCTGATATCTCTTTTTCTCTTTGGGAGTTACTCCTTACACACTTGAACTTTCTAGAAACAAATGACTTACTTAACGAAATAAAAGCCAAAGTTCATAGGCATCATATGCAGAACTAATAATCAAACATGAATACACTTGAAAATGCTTATGATTTTCCTCCCTTAAAAAACTACCTCTTTTTCTTCTGATAATGCTCTTTCTCCTGTGTCCATAGCAGACCGTGGGGCTAACACAGACGTATTCAGAGTGACTCTTACACAAAGGCTTACTAGTGCCAAAACAGACTTCAGTGCAGAAACATTTCTCAATAAAGCCACTTTCATAGTGGGCTACATGTTCTCCTCAAGAAAGGAGCGTCATATCCTACTGCCTAACTGAATATTGTGATCCCAGAAGGGAACCTACTTTTTAAGTTAAAATTGTAGAAACTTTTCGATGTTCCTCTGTTGACTTCCTCAGGGTTTCTGTCTCTCACTTCTGAGAGGTTACGGTTTCTCATGGCGACATTTCTAACTTGAAAAGACCTACTATCACCTTTTTTTGTTCTACCTCATCAATACGTTGAGAAGAGGGTGTGTTTTAAATGCTTCAGCTCTCTGCTGTTTTGATGAGTGGAGCTGAATACAAACATAGTCCCCACAAAATTCCTGAGTGCTTCCCTGAAGGGGAGCTGGGTTTCTCCAGCGCACACAGTGAAGGCACAACCAAGCCCTGCGGCGACAGCCCCACGGCATGTTTGCTTTGCAACGCCCCCGCTGCCAATCTGCTGAGCCAGATCAACCTCTCAGATCACGTGGCAGGAGACCAAAGCTAAGAAGGGTCCATTTTAATCGCTGCAGATGGAAGGAAGAAATGGCAGGTTTCACTACCTGCAGCTTCTCTCATAATCTCTGCTAAACACATGATAAACGCAGCATTGCCAGCTCCTGACTTTAGCATGTCTCCTGTGGTCTTGGTCATGTTCTCAAAAGCCCAGGCACGTGGTTGCAGTGGGAGCGGAACTGGTGGCTCTCCACTTTCTGTATCATTTATAAAAACTCAGTCCCCATGGTTTTAAGGGAAAAAGAGTTGAAAAGGTGACACAAATGCAAATGTGATTAACATGATGATGGCCTCAGAAACTATGAAAATAACTGAAAAAGACAGTGTGCTTTTGAAGATGTTTCCAGATCTGCATTAGGCCTCCTGGACCCAGCTTCTGTTTGTTGCAGGGATCTGGGTGCCTGAACCGCATCCTCATTCAGAGCAGGGCTACTCTTGCTCTAACTGCTGGCCAGAAAGCAGTGTTTCAGCACACAGGTCTTCCTTATTTTCTTTCAGCAGTACATTCCCTTTGAGCTCAATGTCAATATCCAGCTTTAACTACCCGGCTTAAGTAGCTGACGGTCAGCTGCTTCCCCCCCACAGTGGCTGGTTGCCTGTCCTCTCGCTCCTGTAGTTAGAAACTCCCAGACCTTTCCCCTGGGCCTGTACAGGAGACAGCGCCATTAATGTGAGCCAGGCAGAATCACAGAATAACTGAGGTTGGGTGAGACCTTGGGGTCTGGGGTCCAACCTTCTACACAGAGCAGGGCCAGCTTCAAAACTAGACCAGGTTTCTCAGGGCCTTCTCCAGTCACAGCTCCACAACTCTCTGGGCTCCTGTATTCAGCGTGAAGAGTTTTGTCTTCTGTCCATCTGAAGTTCACCTTGTTGTAACTTGTGTCCGTCGTCTCTTGTGCGCCTTCACTGTGCAACTTTTGGGCCGTTGACTCTGTCTTCTCTATAAACCCATTTTAAGCAGTGGAACACTGTAATCAGGCTGCCCCTTCACCTCTTCTCCATTTTGAACAAACGCAGCTCTTAGGCTCTCCTTGAACATCATGTGCTTCAAAACCCTCTTGGTGGCTCTCTGCTGGACACACTCCAGTTTGTCAGCCTCCTATTTGTGCTAGGGAGCCCGACACAGGCCACAGTACTCCAGATGTGGCCACACGAGTGCTGAAAAGGTGCAAAAAAAATCATTTCCCTTGCCCTACTGACTGTGCTGCTACTGGTGCAGCCAATATGCAGTTAGCCTGCATCTCTGCAAGGGTGCACAGCTGATTCCTGTTCAACTCAGTGTTCCTCAGGACCCCCCGGTCCTTCTCTGCAGACCTCTTTCAGAGTGCTGTGGATGGGACAGCAGGATATCCTACCTACTTCTCCTTGACGTGAAAATTCTCCTTCGACAGTGAGACAACCTGTAAAAGGGTCTCTAGCCTCAGTGGAGCAGTACACCAGTTGCTTTCTTGTGAGGTGCCACCTTGCTCCTAAGCAGAGGATAACAATTGCTTTTCATTGTTTGCCTGTTGCCCAAACGCCTAGCTGCAGTTCAAGAAGTTGTTCAGCAGAACATCGTGTCTTACAAAAATATCAATTTTACGGAGATCTTTTACACTCTTAGGTTTAGACCTGTGATTTACAGTTATCTTGAAGCTTTTCCTGAAGCTTCATGTTTGTGATTCTTGCCTGATGCTCTGTCATGCACTTTTTCTGCCTCTTCCTGTTTTATATAAGGCTGAATCACTATTGTCTACTGGGGTACTCTGCCAGATGACTATCTGGGCTGGGGCTGGGGCAAGGAGCCAGCATGGATTTAGTCTGTCATATGATTTACAGGATTTCTGGGCTCAAGCCTGGAGGGGTTGGGAGGAGGAGAAGGACCAGGAGCCAAGCAGAGACAAGACAGTCTTGGGACATGAGGCAGCAAGAGCAGGGAGCAGAATTTGCTGCAGGTATTTCTTAACAGTGGGTTTTGTTGAACCAGACCAGACTGACTCCAGCACAACCCTGACTGTATCTCTGTACCACAGCTCCGCAGTGCTGCAGCGACCAACTCTAACTAGCTCCTCCTAGCTAGACAAGAGGTCTGTCCTTCTGCACCAGAACTCCTTTTTGCAGTTTCATTGCCCTTTTGCCCTCTGAAGGCGAGGTTCGTAAGTGGGTCTAGTAACAAAACAGCAGGAACTGATATTCCACCTTTTGAAATTCCACCACCAGTCTGTGCTAATTATTCACACATTTTTTTGGGGGGGGGTGGCCTTTTTAGTTCAGACACAGGAACAAAAGTGATTTGTCCTGATCCCTCCGGTTAGGAGTGCCAAAGGTGTCTCTTCTCTTGGAGCTCAGACACGCTTGTACATTACTGTGATGGAACAAGCTACCACATGCTGCACCGCTCCTGGTATCTGGCTGCGTGCTCTCTTACCCCTTGACAAATGCAACATAATTTGAGATGCTTCAGGCCACAGTGAAAGCTGGGAAAGTTGAGCCAAGCTGCTCCTGCCATAGGGTAGGAACACACCTATGGAGGGTCGCTGTCTGGGATGTGACACGTGGTAGCTGGCAGTCAGATGTCTAAGCAAGGGTCAGCCAATGGCCAAGAGAAAAGCAGATATTTAGATGCTGTTATTGACGACGTCACTAACACGCAGCTTCACTGCAGCCTTCACTGGTTTACACAGCGGCTTATTAGCCCTTAGTGGCTTAATTAAGTAATTTGCTGACGTTTGCTGCACTAGATCTTTGCTTCTGCCAAAATCAGCTGAATCTGCTCTCACCTTGGCTCTTACGCACACCATCTACCCTTTTCTTCATAAACTAAACATTCCCAAACTCAGGCAGTTTTCCACATGTATTCTTATACTTTTAGGAACCTGGTGAGTACATTTTTGCTGTCTTCTCCCAGCATGTTTGAGACCCGTATGTAGATTGCTCCGTCTTGTGTTTTCCTTATTATCCCCGGCTTATCACTTGGCACTGATTTAACTGCCCAGTGTCTCAGCCCCAAGTAACTTCACTGCTTTGGCTGTTTGTGATGCTTTTCTGCTGGGCACAAAAACCCGACTACCAAGGTATGTTGTTTCTAGGCAAACATTTTTACTGGTATGTGCCGCTCTTTGGCACCAAGCCTTGTACATCACTGTACAGGCTGGTGCTGCTGCTCTGCTGCTCTGTCTGGACCTCCCTGTTCAGTGGCAGCAAGCAGACTTTATGGTCCGTTCAGCCCATGAAGGATAGCAGGCAAATTGCTCACAGCTCCTAACCGCTGCAAGCGTTACCTTGCAATCTGGGTGTATCCCTCTCCCGTGGCTTTTGTGAACAAGCTGCAACTAGAAAAAATTTCCAGTGCTGCTGCACCAGATCGCTGCTTCTGCCAAAATCAGCTGAATCTGCTCTCACCATTGTTCTTAAGCAGATGATTTACCTAGAGGTTTGTTTTTGTCTCTCTATTCTTTATCCTGCTGATTGCCGTAGGTTTCTAACAGTTTTGAGCTGGTGACAGACGACAAACGTGAGAAAAGTCTACTAAAAATGGGACCATCTTAAATCAGGTTGCCAGCTTTCTGTCACTGCAACATTCCAGGGCTGGGAGTGCGTGATGGCTTTGACCTTGATTGTATTGATGATAATCCATCTGTACAAACAGTATATATACATAGTATGCAGAAAACATTTTTCTTTATGTAGCTTTTTAGGGGCACAGGAACATGGGACTGGAAGGGACTATCTATGTCCACTAAATAGGTGTGTCTCTTCATTCTACTCCTTTTATAATCTGATATATTTTCATCTTTTTTTTTTTTTTTTGGCTCCTGCCAGTTCACAGCTTTTTTGGGAGACTGTTTCAGTCTTCTCATGGTCACAGATTTCCTGCCTAAATTTATTCATGGCTACTTTAATCTCACCTTGCTCTTGTGCCGGTGCTGCCCTTCCACTGGAGCAGTTCTTTTCTCTCCCTCCTGTTTAACCCCCTGATATATTTGTCGCATATCCCCCCCAGCCTTCTTTTGTTGGAGTAACGAAGGCAAGCTCTCTCTGCCCCGTCTGTGTGCCAGGTTTCTCTCCCCCTGCCCACTGCCTTAGCCCTCCCAAACCACAGCTCCTGGTGAATCTGTCTCTCCTCAGCAGCAGGTGACTGGGATATACGGCACTTTTCCCAACAAGGACTCACCAGTGCAGTGCACAGTGCCATTAATAATTCCATCTCTCTACTGGAAAAACTTTGCTTGAGACATCGTAGAACTGCATTTGCTTTCATACGCGTGTGTTACATCTGCACCGCAACTCTTCTTGCAATCAAGCACCTAACCCGGCTTCCTCTCCTTCTGCATTCCCCCCTAAAACACGCTGCTGCCTCTCCATCCTTGACTTTGGCTCTCCCTTCCAGGCCTCAGGCCCCTGCCGCTGTGACCCAGGCCTGTGTATTGTGCCATGTTTCTTTTATCTTCGGACATGCTCCATTTTCTTTCTGAAGCAGATGTTTTAGTTTTGGCTTAACGCGATGCCCAGGATGTCCCTGGACCATCACATCCTATCTCTGGCCTTTGCTTGACTGGACTTTGCTGGCTGGCTGAGTGCTGAGTGTAATGTGCAAAGTCAAAGCTCATTCCCATCCTTTCTCCTAATCCTGTGGCACAATAGTTTCCTGTGAGATGTCTATGCATTTTTGTTGCTCTTCACGAGGAAAGAAGTCTCAAAAGACGTCTCATTAGCAGCAACAGTGTTATCCTTCTAGCTCAGCTTTGCTGGATCTCACTTCATCTGGTTAATGTTCCCACTGACCTGTAGATTCACCCTCCCGCTCCCCACCACCATCTGAGGCAGGAGACCATTCTCCAGACAACTCTTAGACACCAGATAATTCACAGGTACTCAGCTCCACCAAGGCTTGAGAGGGACAGGTTTTCCCACTGAACTTTGTTTACATCACAGACCTTAGACATACAGATTTTCCCCACCTCCCTACTCCTGGACAAAGCAACTAATGATTACAGGCTCTAACATTATTCATGTGTAACTTCTGGCATGTCTTCTGGGATTTTAAAAGGGTATAAATTCTGGAAACAACCATTAAATCCCACCTACCTGCCAGCCAGCTGCAGTCCCCTGACTTGTCAGTACCTTCTGCCTAGCACTTCAGTCCTTAGGAAGGTTTCCAGGTTGCGCTCCCCTAACCACTGGCTATTTCCCTCCTGGCACTCCCAGAGAGGAGACTGTCGCAAAGCCTGATTCCACAGCCTCTATCTTTCTGATTGCATGTTGCTCTTTTCCTCTCAGTTGTCCTCATGACAGCAAGGAGTGCACAACGTACCTGGTTACAGCACAAACATTTTGGATTGTCCACTGGCAATACTGCGATGAGAGTTGCAGGAGATAATGTGTCTCGAGAGACAGTAATCACCAAACGATTTCATCACGACTCTGTAATTATTTCCAGGTCCACTTCCTTAAGTGGAAAAACCTTAATAATTTATTTATCCTCTTTCCCCATTGGACACAGGAGCTTGTGAAATCGTATCTCGTTGATGTCTCTGGGTAGCTAGATTGAAATCCAAATTCTGCAGAAAATTGGTCCCCATTTACACAGAATCACAGAACGGTTGAGGTTGGAAGGGACCTCTGGAGATCATCTAGTCCAACCCTGCTACTCAAGCAGGGTCCTCTAGAGCACATTGCACAGGATCGCGTCCAGACGGGTTTTGAATATCGCCAGCGAAGGAGACTCCACAACCTCTCTGGACAACCTGTTCCAGTGCTCAGGCACCCTCACAGTGAAGAAGGTTTTCCTCAGATTCAGATGGAACTTCCTGTGGTTCAGTTCATGCCTGTTGCCTCTTGTCCTGTCACTGGGCACCACGGAGAAGAGGCTGGCCTCATCCTCTCGACACCCCCCCTTCAGAGACTTGTACACACTGATGAGATTGCCTGTCAGTCTTCTCTCCTCCAGACTGAACAGGCCCAGCTCTTGCAGTCTTTCTTCCGAGGAGAGATGCTCCAGTCCCCTCATCCTCTTTGGAGCCCTCCGCTGGACTCTCTCCAGTAGAGCCATGTCTCTCTTGTCCTGGGGAGCCCAGAACTGGACACAGTACTCCAGGTGAGGCCTCGCCAGGGCTGAGGAGAGGGGCAGGATCACCTCCCTCCACCTGCTGGCAACACTCTGCCTAATGCACCCCAGGAGACCATTGGCCTTCTTGGCCACAAGGGCACACTGCTGGCTCATGGTTAACCTGTCATCCACCAGGACACCCAGGTCCTTCTCTGCAGAGCTGCTTTCCAGGAGGTCAACCCCCAACCTGGTGCAGCGGTTGCTATCACTTAATGCCCCACATGGACTGCTGAGCACGCTGTGCACCCAGGTGCACCGTTTCTGACATAATTCAGACAGAGGAGGAAAGGGTCGTGGTCTCGCTGGGTCTGGTGGTGTCTCTCCATGCTGAACCAGGGGACTGCACTCCACCCTGTGGCAGGCTTTCTCCCTTTATTCAGGAACTCACACCTGTATTATGCATACGTTTTGTGCCTCGATTTATCTGAGGTATCTGATTTGTGGGCAAGGATGTTGCATAGACTCACTTCCACTGTAAAACAGCTGCTCAGCGGTAAGTCATTAAGTTCACTCCAGGACACAGGACCAAGCAATGGGTGGTGGCAGGTTCCACATCCTTCCACAGCCAGGAAGGGCAGTGTTTTCCAGGGAATAAATGCAGGTGTAGTTCCAGAGACCTACAGGAGTAAGAGGAAGTCACAGAGGATGAGTTTATTCTGCGAACATCCCAAAACATTAAAAAAATTACATTTTTAAAAACTTAATTCCACTGAACACATTCCTTCTACTTAAAATTTTATTCCAAGGTTGCCCAAGAGCTTTTAAAAATTCATGCAGCACATCTTCATTAAGATAAAGCCACACGAGGCCAAGGGAATAGCAAGAATTACAACTCATTCAAAATATACTATGCTACAAAGGGAGGAATTTTGGCTAGAGATGCTGGAGGAAGTATGCGATCAAAAACTGGAGCAAGAGTTCTGTTGAGGCCAGAAATTCCACTTTGGCACTTACAACTCCCCTTTGTTTCAAATAAGAACATTCCCTGCAAAGTCCTAAAATTAGTCACGAAAGTGTTTAGAATCATTTGAGATAGATCAAAGCATTGCATTTCCATTGTGACATCATTCACTGCCGTTGCTTACAAGGGGATTTTTAAAACATGAAAAAAAGTGATCCTGAAGCACAAAGTGAAAGTGTTTCCTCCTCCAAATATGAAAGTGGGATATGATAGGAAAGTGGGTCTCAGGATTGTCACAACTTCATTTCCCTTGTTGTGTTTTCCTCTCCTGATTTAATTGCTGACAAAATCAGCATCGTTTTTGAAGCCTGTAAGTGCTGGTGCTAGCATGATGGCCAATAAAATAATCCACCTAAGTAGATCTGTCCTGTTCTAACAGAAACGAAAACATACAGAGCACTGAAGCTTGGTTTTGGCAGTTTTTCTGACCCCTTTTCATAACCTAAGAATAAAAGAAAAACAATAAACAAAAACAGAAAAGGCATTTACATGCAAGGTCCAGCTTTCCCATAGAACTCATTGTCTTCAGACACGACTTAGCCCAAGTATTTAGTGAAATTCAAACAAAGACTGGCCTTTTACATAGGGGAAGAGCAAGATACGATGCCGATTTCAGGGAAGCGGGTGTTTTGGAAGAGATGGGAGTCTTGAGAGTTGTGGCAACGATCCGTAACTAAGGAGAGCTGGGGTGAAATGAGATTGCGCGGTGCACGCTGCAGTGTGACGCACGCGGCGGTGGCCGCTGCAGGCCAACCGGGGGGGACGGTAGCTCAGATCCTGCTCGTTCCCCGGGACAGTTCAGATCTGCCCAACGCAGACGGGGCGCTGGCATTTCAAAAGCCAAACCTGAAAGCTTGCCCCACAGCACTCTTGGAGCCCTCACTTACCCGGAGAGCTGCAGACACTCCCTAAATAAATTCCTGCGGGTCACGCTGATTGACTGAATGTTTGTAGTCATCAAGTTTGCGCTCTAATCCGTTCGCTTTCAACTAAGTATCCGGGGAGGACTCTTCCCCGAGCATCCGGAGGCTGCACAAGGCAGCGGATGGAGCCAGAAGGGGGGTTTGCCGGTGGGGACTAAAAGAGTGGGAAAGGTGGGGGAAGAAAGCAGAGGTATTTTTAAGATGCTGATTTAGAGCGCCATTAAAAATGCTGCCCACATAGCCTTTTAACCCTCAAAGATATCAGATAACTTTTTCCCTGCTGCGAGATGAAGTGGCTGTCATTATCTGCGAAGGTCTGTATCATATTGGAATCTGCCGGCGCAGGTCAGGGAGTCCGTGGTGTTCTGGTCCCAGCTCCAGCACTGAATTACATTTCCCAGGCACAATGGCTGCAGAATGGGTGGGTGCTTTGTCATTTAAACTGCATAAAGAGGCAGAAATTGATTTTTATTGTGGATCTTCATATCTAATAAAGCTCTGAGGGGCTCTTTTCTTCTCCGATTGAATGGCCATTGAATGCTTTCAATCTAGCTCTGTGTTTCATGCCTAAACTGAATAGTGGCAGGAGGAAAATAGATGGGGGGAAGAGAGGCCAAGTCACTTTCCAGATTGAAAAGGATACAGAAGAGAAATAAATAAAAAAATAAAATAAAAAAAAGTAAAAATGAATGAAAAAAAGCTATTTAAGTGGAAAGGGGAACTTTTCTGAAGCTAAGAAAAAATTGCTTTTTGCAATGCGGGCGCGCGTGCTTGCGCTTGCGGCCGCATGCATGGCGGCGCAGATGCATGTGGCTGTGTGGTGGTGTGAAAAGACACAGCACTCACTGAAAATGTGGAACCTGATGTTACCTGCATCTTGACTCTCTGCTTTGGGACTGGAAGTTTCCTGTTGCCTCATCAAGACATATATTGAGACTTCCTATCAAAGAGCTGCCCAGTGTGTGTTGCCTTTAATAACTGATATTTTGCTTAGGCTGCTATAACATGGGAATGACTCCGTTTGTGTTGATTTTGATTAGAGGAGGGATTGTTTTAGAATACAATGTTTTTGAATGTAATTAGTACCTAGTTCATCACATCCTCATCAAATCTCCAAGAGACAATAATACATAGCGGCTTTTCTGTGACTCTTTGATATGTATTGCTCATTTAGTCCTGTTGCCCATGGCAAACCCTGTTTAGTCATAAAAGTTAACAAGATCAGTAGAGCTAGCATTAGTTGATCTTGCTGATGGTCTGATCTAAGGTCCTAAGGAGTCCTCCTGTAACACCAAATCCCAGAATCTCAGAATAGTTGGGGTTGGAAGGGACCTTTAGAGATCAATTAGTCCAAACCCCCTGCTCAAGCACAGTCACCTAGAGCAGGTCGCCCAGGACCGTGTCCAGATGGCTTTTGAACAGTTCCAAGGACAGAGACTCCACAACCTCTCTGGACAACCTGTTCCAGCGATCTGTCACCCTCACAGTAAGAACGTTTCTTCTTACGTTCATTCAGACCTTCCTGCGTTTCAGTTTGGGCCCATTGTCTCTCGTCCTGTCATTAGGCACTACTGAAAAGAGTCTGGCCCCATCCTCTTTACACCCTCCCTTCAGATATTGAGATGCATTGACGAGATCCCCCCTCAGTCTTCTCTTCTCCAGGATCAACAGTCCCAGATCTCTCAGTCCTTCCTCATATGAGAGATGTTCCAGTCCCTTAATCAGGTTAGTAACCCTTTGCTGGACTTGCTCCAGTAGCTCCATCTCTCTTATAGTGGGCACCAGCACTGGACCCAGCACTCCAGGGGTGGCCTCCGCAGGGCTGAGCAGAGGGGAAGGATCATCTCCCTCGACCTGCTGGCAAAGATCTTCCTAATGCAACCCAGGATGCCATTGACCTTCTTAGCCAAAAGGGCACATTGCTGGCTCATGGTCCTCCACAGAAAAGCCCTGGGCTGTTGGAAGACTGCTGATAGAAAGGATGGCTAGAAATTTGACTGTCCCTCTGTGAAAATCATGGAGCAGAACAAGTTTTTCGGAGAGTGGGAGAAGGAGAACTGCCAAGAAGTGTCTGCCCTACTATCATCCCATGGCAATGTTCAGCATGAATCGTTGTGAAAGGACCAGACATTCTCACCACTGAGAATCAGCGCTTTCTGAAAATCGGACCCCAAGTAGAGTATCTCAAGTGAAACACCTGAAAACAGAGGTGACAAAAATTGTAATTCGTTCCTGCAAATCCTGGTTGCCTTTTCCGTGAGCTCAGTGGAATCTCAAAAGACTATGATGATCCAGAAAGCCAAGAAAATGCCAGGCTGTACTGAAAAAGAGAGAATAATACTGAAAACGTTTTAATGGAATTACAGAACTGCATGATACACCTTCACCTGGAATAATGTGTTCTATTCTGGTCTCCCTGCCTCCGAATGAAGACGTCGAAAAGGTCTAGGGGAGGGCAAAGGAAATTATTAAGAGCATGGAAAGACATCCATGTGAAGAGAGATTAGAAAGATCATGGTTATATAATTTAGAGACGACATGAATAAGAGAAGCCATGATAGAGATATATAAAATAATTTGGCTTTTTCAACTTTGCAGAGCTTTTGTGAACTCAGTCAGTCAGCACTATTTTTCCTTCAGATCCACACAGGATTCAGACATACTTTGCAAGTAGAAAAACAAACATTACAGACGTGGAGGGTTTTCTCCAAAGGCCTGGAGTATGACATATGTTATTTGCAGCTCAGAATGAGTCATTTTAAGTAGTGCACTCATGTTTCTGGTCCAGGATTCAAGGACCTTTATACAAAGGAGGAAAGCTCTTAGGAATCCCTGTCCTTTGATTCCTCTGGGGAAGTTTAACTCAGAGGAGGATTCTTTGCCTTATCTACATGTGAATAACACAATGTTTTCGTTATTTCTGTATCTGTGTTATACTTATTGTTCTTGATATACCCTTCTCTGCAGACAAGGTCTCACAATCTTTGGTTTGTCAGTATTGGTCTGAGAAGCTCTAAGGGGTGGGATACCATTTGTGCCTCTCCATCCTAGAACTCCCTGTGAGATTTTACAGCTAACTGTCTGAGTTCCTGGAAATCATCCAGGAAATCATCCAGGAATCCTGGAATCAGCAAAAGGACAAGCCAGCACCTTTCTCCAGAATTAGCTTAGAGACTGCCTTAACTTTTCATATGCTGGAGACATCACTTTCTGCAAAAATTCTAGTGAGTTTAGCAAAGCCGGCCGACTATGTTCATGCCTCTATCAAACTGGGCTCTGTATAAAGCATTTTAAGTTCCTACAGAAGGTCTCCTCTTTCCAGTTTCTAAGGAACAGAAAGGCAACCAAATCCTTGTTTCCAGCCAAAGTTAAAGACGGAAATGAAGCTTTTGACCTGGAAATTGTCTCTCAGCAGAAGGAAGATCTGTCTCCCCTCCCAGAGAGCGTCTTGTGTAAGTGCTCTGATAACTGTTTCAAGCAAAGTGTTTCAAGCAAAGTGCTGTTTGAAGAGAATGTGAATTTTGGAGAGATACAAAAGGGCTTGTATGCCTGAATACTCATCCATTTCTTCCAATTGTACTAGCTGGTCTAATAAAAGGTTATTAGATCTCTCTCTACAAAGTTGCCTCTATTGATGTGGGAGCACTTGTGACACTCTTATGATACTGTCCAAAGTCCATGTCTTTTTAAACAGCAGCCTTAGACAAAGACTTAACATCTGAGGGCCAGAAGGAAAAGGAAAAAAAAAAATCTCACAGTATGTGACAAAGGTATGAAGAAGACAGATAGCAAAGGTACAAATAAAAACGATCCAAATTAAACATAAGATTCTAGATGGATTCAAGAGACATAAATACCTCATCGAACCTCAAAGCACAATGAGTCTCCAAGGACAGAAATGAAAGCAGAGATCAGCTGGATGGTAAGTGATTTGTGCTCAAGTTTCCTCAAGAAGAAGAGAGGTCTACAGCACTCAGCAGAGTGGTGTCTGTTTACTTCGGGTTCTGCCAAGGTCCAGAATTAAAAAGTCCAGGACACTTGGAAGAGCTGGTGGGAGCAGCCGAGGTGCTCAGAGTGCAGACTCATGAGTGGGTTTGGAAGAAGGTGTTCTGCCTAAGTGATAGCCACGAGGACAGGCTCTTCTGATGGATCTGGTGAGGGAGGGATGTGAGTTAGAGCTTGGGGTAACAGTGAACCCACAGTGCTTTTCTGGAAGGTTGCTGTGTATATACAAATCTGAACACAGCCAGAAAGATTCAGACAGACTTCTTATGTAGAAATGTTCCTAGACAATCTTAATATCTTATTAGATTAGAATAAACTCAGGTCTGACAATGTGATTCCACCGGGGTAGCATTCCTCAAGGCAGCTTGTTTCACATACGGAAAAATCAACTTTTGGTGAAGCCAATTCATGGCAGAAAAACACAGAAGGCATTTGAAAGGTGGAAGAAGTTGAATGCATTTCTGTATGGTGTCTAATAGCTACGTGTTATCATCCTGGCTCTGGAGAGTCGTTTACAGCCAGGGCAGGAGGCTGGGGTCTTAGCCAGGCACACTAGGGCAAGCTAGAGCACGTGCAATCTGTCAGGCCTGGCTCATATTTCCCTACTAATGCCAGGTCCGAGCTGTTGAGGATGTCCTCAAGGAATATCACAGCAGACTAGCAGGTGAAAGAGAGACTTTTCTCTAGAGCTTAAAAAAAGCAAAGCAGGCCAAAGTGACTCTCTCCTAAATGAGGCACAAACTTGCTGAAAAAATAGCTGTGGCAGGTTAGAAATATAACTGTTCATTGAGGTGGGGCGTATAATTGCAGGCCAGCTGGTCATTAGTCTTAAGTTTATAAACTGAGCAGGTTTATAAGCTGAGAGGATGTAATAGACTTTAGTGAGTTGCTTAGCTTTATGCTGCACAATATTCTCATTAAAACATTCATGCCAGGATGCATAATGTCTCTAGACTGAAAAAACGGGGAAGAAATAGAGAGCCAGAGCCAGAGCTGAAACAAATCCTCTTTGAATATCAGGTCTCAGTTATAGGTTATGAGTCCTTTAAAAAGTTTGGCCTAGAGGATAGAAGCAGCCATAAAAAGACATCTTTATTTTTGTTATCCGCAGTCAGCAGCTGGCTGTCCCCACTGTCCCCAAAGCTGAGGAAGACGAAGGAGTGATGCTACACTCCTGGGATTTTTGGACAGATGACCCCAGCTGCAAGTAAGTCTGATCCAAGGGGAGGGCTGTGCTGTGGGTCAGTTATCGGGAAGTTTCAAGGGTTCTCTCTGCAGCCAAGGGTGGGCAATGATAAGAGCTCCAGGTGAAGTGGTCAAGGCCAGACTGAAATGGATGTTAACAATGGCTAATGCTGCAGATTGTGACCCGTGACACCAGTTGAATTTGTCAAGCTTAATGCAGCCAGAGGATTTTCTCTGTTTCTCTCTGAAGCATCCTCCCGTGTTTGGAACGTTGCAGATATGCGTCACTCATGCTGGATTTGTCTGACTCCCTGTCAAAGTGAGATTTATTCACAGAAATCTGTTTTGCCATAGAAAACTAAACAGCACCTTTTCCCTACAGGGATTTGGATAGTCAGTGTCAGTGTGAGGTGTTGCGTGGGCTTGTTGGCTTTCTCTGGGGATTGATGTTCTTTTATGTGGCATGCACTGTCCAATTCCGGCCGTATCTGTAGTCCCTGTGGTCCCTCTAGTTACAGCACAGCCCCTTCTGGGGTTGCCCGGTTGTTTCCGACCTTCCTGGTAATCAGAGGGAACGTTTAGATGTGTGTTGTTGCAATCTGAAGAGAAAACAGGGTAGTTTCTTCCCTTTTGAGCCTTTTCTCTGCTGCTGCAGGTGTGGTTTCCTCGGTGCCCAAGAAGCCATGGGTTTCACGAGTTAGGGACCAGGCGAGGGGGAGCAACGTGGGGACGGTCCCTTGCAGACGGGAGCAGGGGATGGAGATGTTTTCTCCCCAACTCCTAAATCAGACTCAGCAGTGGGAAGAAAAAGCAAACCTATAAGTGAGATGGTCAGAAGGTACCTCCTGGTCAGGGAGATTACCCCTCCTTTGCCAGCAAAGTGTTGTCTCCATTCTTCAACGTTAAGGATGTGGTGGCTTTCACAACCAGGACCCTGTCCCAGTTGGGTGTTTGGATGCAGCCCAGAGGACAGGAGTCTGATTTGGTCCCTCTACCTAATATCCCCCACACAGAGACCCTTACAGAGAAGGGGTTTTGGCTTTCCATTCCACTTTGACACTTGCTATGTTTGCCCCCTACCTGTTTTTTTACTCACCAGTCCTTCTCAGCAGCTAGTTCCGCTAACAGACACCTTTTGATCCAAATGTTGAGCTGAACTAGTAATTAAGTGACTAGATGAAGCAGATAGCTAGTGTTCAAGGTGTAAAAGGTGCTTCTAAGGTCAACTGATGACAGCATACGCATGCCAGAAAAATATTCTTTTCCAGTAAAGATTGAACGCAAATGGAATCACCCAATGAAACCAATGACACAGACATGCGCAATAAATAAAGGAAGCAGCACAATAAGACTCTGATCTGTTGCTGTAGTTGATGGCATACCACACCATTGAGGTGAGTATCTCAGCAAGCCAGACAAGGCATTTCGGGGGACAGATCAGAGCTTGATGCTGTTGCTGAACTGTGCAAAAATCCCAGGGGTAGAGGCCACGGCAGTTTGTGAGGTGCTGGCATGACTCCTGACACAAAATGACTGTCTTCTGATTTTGGAGACCTCTGCAAACCACGGAGGTCTTTGTTAAGGTTGTGCTCTTATTGCTGCTGTTGTGGCAGGGGAGTGTAGCAGAGTAGGTAGAGCACATGGTGGGAAAGGGTGTGAAGGGGCCCAGGGGCCCAGGCAGCATCAGCTCTGTGTTTCTTGCTCTCAGACTCCTCCTCAAGACATCCATGATGGAAATTCCTTCATCTCCACAGGCAATTTATTCTGGTGATTTTCCATCTGCATGATAGACAATGGCTGCTAACATTTAACTTAAATCTCCATTACCACATTGAAAACGCATTATTCTCCTACTCCTCCTGAACACGCAGGAAGCTTATGACCTTCCACTTTGCAATTACCTTTACTTATTTAAGGTTATCATGCCCTCTTCCCCCCATAGCCTTTTGCTTTCTAGTCTAGAAAAGAGCAGTCCTCCCAGCTGCTCCTTGAGGACCATGTCTTCTGGATCTCCTGTTGGTGTCTCTGGCCCCTCTCCTCTCTCTTGGAGGCTGTGTTCTGGACCATGCACACCGCTCCATCTGAGACCTCCTAGCCAGGGCAGATCTTCACATCGCCAAGCTGCAATCCACTGCACTCAGTAAAACTCTTCCGTCATCCTCCATTGACATGGGCTAAAGTTTTAGAGAAGTACATAGACAAATGGGAGATGAAAATGGGGGTACCAAGAGCAGGAGTGGCAAAGTCAAAGCCAGGTGATGCCAGCCAAAGTCAGCTCCCTGTCTTGCTGGCCCCAGCACATCTTTCCATGCCTCATTCTTTTGCCTTTCTTCTCCCTGACAGCAGAGCACAGCATGGTTATCTTTGAACAGTACAAAGAGATCTTTTCTGTTCGTTTTTTAGCCATTGCCAGAGACGGGATTTTGAGATGAGTGGCCTACCATTCTGATCTGGAGGACAAATCCTCTATTTCTGCGTGCCTATAAAGATTTTAGATCAGAACGGTATCTTGTCTGAAATCCATGTACACAGTACGTGATGTCTTAACGCTGTTGAGGAGGTAGAACTGAGCAGTATTAATGCTGTAATTCTAAACCTGCTTAGTTTCCTTATTGTTCATATTGTATTTGCTTGTTGCAAAACTTACGTGTTGGTGTACTGCTTGTCTTTTTGGGTTAATAGTTTACTTTTTCTCCTCAAAAGTGTTGACTTATTAATTTTAGAGGGTTCTGGTAACAGAAACTGGTTCTTTGAGTCTGCCAGGTTGTGACTGGTATTTCAGTGCCGTCTTGGTGGAGTTTGTTTTGCCATGAATTCAGGTTAATACATGGCAGTAGTTCCATTATTTTGCCAAAACTCCCACTCGCAGTGCTCTGCTGGAGTGTGTGCAGCATCTCAAACCATTCCTCATTTCTACTGAAAAATATTCAAAATGATGCGAGGAGTAGAAGTTTGAGTTAATTACAAATTATTCTCGATTTCACTAGCATTTTATTAACAAATCCACATTAATCCAGTATTAAAGCAGGGCGGGATTATAGGATTTCTCTCATCTGGAGCTTGGAGCAAGGGAAGTCTATAATAAACCTACCTATTCATTTGACACAAAGCTGTTCTATCAAATCTACCACAACATGTGGCCCACCCCCCCCTTCCTTATGACATACATATGCAATCATATACAATAGAACCAATATATATTACGATTAACTAGAATGGATACACACCTTCAGAAAAGGCATTCAGGGTAAAAAGTGCTTTTCCAGCACCCCAAGCCTTGGAGACACTTTTCTGGTTTCCCAGACTAGACAGGTGACCTACCAGGGCTATTTTGCATCAAATGGAAACCTGCCGAGTCTCTGCCTGAGTCCTTTTCCACCAGCTGAAGAGCTGACCTCATAGCTACCTATTTAACTGCATGAATTTGCTTAAAAGAAAGATGTGATCATTTTAAAGGATATTGCTGTTTATGCCACAAGGTAGGACATACTGGAGGAAGAAAAGGATCTGAATGTGTGTGAAGAGAGGTGGAAGAAGGAACTGGAAGGCACTGAATGGTTTCCTCTTGATCTTTTCACGGTCCTCAAAATTGTCTCGAAAGTTTGCACAGAAAGGAGCTACCTAATGGTCTGAAATCTTTTACTTTAAGATATACTTCTTTTGATAAAATTTAAGGGTCAGAATCTCATATTAGCAACGAACTTTTTGTTAAACAGAGCATGACATCCACACTGGTCTCTTGTTCTGATTTATACAGCATATAATAATTTTCTGATTTGAAACTATTCTTGTTATTTTTATTGTCAAAGAGGTCCATAAAATTGTTTTCCCTGATAAAAACATCCAGCGAAATGAAGGCAAAATTTAATTTTCATAGACCTTTTTCTGTCTCACTCATGGGAGCACCATGAATATCTGAACGTTCAAATTATTTCATTTTATACCTCCAAACTATCAATTGTTCATATATTTTGAGGAAATAAAAAGGGGAGATTTGTTCATGGATAATTCTACTGATTCAAAAAGCTACTTTTCTGTTTCAGACCTGGATATTTTCAGCCAAGTCCAGCTGCTGTTATTCTTGTTTCAATGTGACAACGGGCTTAGGGCTGCACGAAATGAAACTAGCTGCCTCCTAGGCACATTGACTGTTTAAGAGACACACAGGTGACAGGGCTTAGAAACGGGGCTCCTTCAGGCCATTTTCTCCAGGATGCAGAGCAACTTTTGCCTTCTCTACTCTCTCTTCACTCTCCAGCTCCCCCATGTGCTAATTCGTCACCCACTCCTTTGGGAAGAAGCAAATTTCTGACTGCTGCTCATCTGTGCCTTTCCACATCCTCCCAGACAGGACCCTTTGTGTCTACTTGCCTTGTATAAATGTGTCATATATGTCATAAATGTATCATCTCACATGACTGGCCAGGTGTTCTCCAGTGTATGTGTGTGCGTCCTTTTATTTAGTATCTCTCTGCACTATTTGCTGTCCTGGTCTCTTTTCCCATTAATATTTCTAAGTCTTGCAAACCAGTGGATATGAGTGAGAGAAGAGAGAAAGCGTCCATTCCCACCCAGCCAGGAGTTGTGCTCCTTTGGAAAGTGAAAGCCAATATTTTATTTTTTGGCAAAAGTCTTTTATGCAGTTGTGGGACCGGAACCTGCAGAGCGTGGCTTTGGGTACAGCCCATTTCATCTAGCAGGGAGCTGGAGACCTTGGTGGTCATCAGGCGCTGGTAGTTTTTGTGTGGCCTTGTATTTACCTGTCCTTCATGTTCAGAAGACCAATCTTCTTGTCTGCAGCCAAACAGCCTGTGGACTATCTGGATAGATTGCCCAAAAAGGAGGAATTTGGCTCAAAACATTTCTATAACTAGGAGCATTGCAGGTTTAAAATCCTCTACCACAGCCTCCATGGGCACAACAAGACTAACTTTCCAGTGGGGCAAGATTCACCTTCTTTCTGTATAACACTACTGACTACAAACGTGTTGCAGGCCCCAGACTGAACCCTGTCTATCCTTTGAGCCAGGCCAAGTCAGAGACAAATGCCACATCTGGGCATTGGACATTTTCCTTTTGATGGTGTCTGTTCAGAAGTGCCTGAGGTTAAATTTTTGGCTAGATCCTTCAGTGAAGGAAGCAGTGCAGAGATGTACAAAGCTGTAAGATTTATCTCAGGATGGTCATTTTGTTCTAAGATTATATTCTTCATCTGTGAAGGTGATGGATTAATCTGTGTTCCCCAACTCACCTTCAGACAGAGCTTTTCCAGTATGTTCTTGGCAATGCCCTTCCACTCTGGTCCCACTCTACCTCTCCTTCACTGCTTCATACCCTCTTTTCCATCTTGTCCATGCACTAATGGGGAAGCCCTGCAGCCCTTGTGTTTTGTATAGCATGAGAACACCTGAATTCATCTCCTTGGGGAGAATTCAGCTGACCTGACCCTGGAAAACTCTCGAGGCGGTGGCAGGTTGCTTGGAAGCAGCCCTGGGACAAAAAGAGCTCCATCCCTCCTCCTGCCCCTGGTCACAGAAGGGAATCATCAGTCAGCTCCTGCTTCTAACTAGCCATGGGGTGGTAGGCTTGATATGTCCTCCGTAGCACTCAGAGCCTGGTCAGCACTGGCTCCCAGCCAGACATCTGCAGAGCTCCCCCAGGTCCTTGCAAAGCCAAAGCCAAAGCATGGAGAAAAGAGCAAGCAGAGTGACGCTCATATCTGAAATGCAGAGGAACAGGAGTCAATGCTGGCTGGACTTTAAGCAGAGAGTGCAGTGCATATCCTTGGTGCCTAGTTCCTGCATCCCCATCTGATTTTACTCAACCCATGTTCTAAAGCATCCCCAGCCAAAGACTTGCTTTCTCCTACCCAGCTGGCATGTCACAACTAATATCACTTGTACCTGCGATGCAAGGTCCCCTTAGTGACATCTTCTGCACACAACCAGGCAAGCAATCACAGCAGTGCAGAATGGCCCCTGTAGCAAGGCATCAACATACTTCAAAACAGCGTTTCTAATTATTGTCTTTTTCCATGACTAGGTCGCTTATCCAGGAGGAATAACACCACTCCAGAGAGCACTTTCAGGAACCACTTTGAGGACCAAAGTATAGTTTTCTTTAGAAGACAATTTATTGTCTATCTGTTCATTGCCAGGTCTATGCCATCTTCACTGCAGGCTCAATAAAGAGCTCACTGATGGGAGATAGGGCCTTTTGGTGCTCTGTAATAACTGGTAATTTGGAGTACAAACAAACCTTTTGTGCCTGTCACTTAAGGAGCCCCTGATAAACATGGCTGTGGAGAGAAGTTGACATGAATATATGAGATTCCTTCTGCCCATAACCAGTGCCAAGATCCTAGGCAAAATGCACCATCTGTGTCAGGTCCTATTAAGTAAATTAATGTTCTGGAATTTTTTTAAATCAAAATGCAGTAACAAGAGAAAGAGCCAGAGGAACTTCTTTACAAATTAGTCATGATTTGCAAGAAAAATGATGCAATCAAGGGAGCTCCACGACAACAAATAAGTCCAAGACAGAGGCATTCATTAAGCAGATCATTTGTATCAAGAAGTTACTTCTCTTCCACTTCCCCTCGAGCTCCCTTTTTGAGATTTTTGGGCATAGATTGAGATAAAGATGCACACGTTCACTTGGGAAGAATTCAAAATACTCCTAACTCATCTTGGAGCAAAAGCTGAGGCAGTGATGCCTAATGGGCAGAGAAAGGGAGAAGCATCCAGGAGACCTGCAACTTGTTTGCAGCTTAGACCCCATCTGCCTGGATGACTAGGGGAAGTTAGCTCAGCTGCTTGTATCTCATTTTCCCCTGTATGAAATGAGGAAGGATGGACATTCCTGGAAGGCAGTGTGCCGGGGACCAGGAGTGGTGGAAAGGACTGCCTGATGTGTATTTTCTTCTGATGAAGTTTGATCCTGTGGCAACTTGCCACAGAGCAGTAGCATAGTGCTGATGCTAATGCTCTGCAGAGGACAGAGCTAGCTGTAAATAACTCAACCAGGACTGGAGCTTTCAAGAGACGCCTTCTCCATCTCTGGCTCTATGTTATGCTGCCTCTTTGTATAGCACCTTGCACCTGAAGCAGACCGAGTCCTCTGTGCACCTCTGCTGCTGGGAAGGAAGGACAAATCTTGGCGCCATCCTGGAAAAGAGGCATTCAGGAAAACATGAGATCTGGGCCAGAAGCTGGGGACTTCATCTCACACGCAGTGACCAGGACTGAGACCTCGAGCCCCAAGAGAGATGGGACCTCCTCTTAGGCCTCCAGCCCAGGCATTGTGTTTCACAGGTTAAGATGAGCTTCACCTACTAGGTGAAGCCCAGCTTCCCAGCTTAATCTAGAGCTGGCACCTCAGCATCTTGCTCGAAGGGTGCCCAGGAGCCTGACAGCAGGTGAGGGTCTAGCTGCCGAGCCTGGGGCTTGCCGTGCAGCCTTGGCATACTCCTTCATGGGTATTTCCCCATGTTACCATTAGAAGTCCCCCCTTAGCTTTGGCAGAGATGGGTTACAGTTGATAATTTAAAAGGTGCTTCACAATTTTATAAAAAAGGAGGAAGGAATGAAGACGAGTCTCTGTCCACCCAACCAAGTTCTCCCCCAGCTGCCCACATGCCTTGCTGATCCTCAGCCCTTGGGGAGAAGTCCTTGGCCCAGGAGTCGATAAACCTGATGGTGGTGAGAAGGGTCGGTGGGAGACAGATACTGAGCCAAAGACCGAGGTGCTCGGCGCGCTCTCTGCTCGCCCCCGCCACCCACAGCAGACCGGGCAGCTCCTCCGCACGTCCCCACAGGGCCGCTGTCCGAGGCACATGGGAAAAGCCAGGCCGTCTCTGCTTATCTCTCACCAGTGACATAAGCCCTTCACTCACCAGCCTGCCCCAGCTTCCTTCTGAACTCGCCATTAATACAGCCAGACTCAGGCCATTAAGCAAATCTAAACAACATGCTGTACAAGACTTCTAAAAAGCCAATCTCAAAATAACTTGCACTCTAATGCAAGAAGCAGACAAAGCTAAAGAAAAGCAGAGGAGCAGCCACCCTTCAAGCTAAAGCATGTTATTAAGGAATATTCCTTTTTTGAAGTTTGTTGATTTTATTTTTATCATATTTTAGCACAAACCCTTTTCATGTTATAAATTAAGTAACTGCTGCAGAAGGGTTATGGGTTTTTTTTTTTAGATGCATTTCCTATAGAGAGATTTTTAAAGTTTCCAGTACAAAAAAATAAAAAAAAATCATGGAAAGCTGTGTTGAATTATGTGATACATTGAAATTAAAATGAAATTCCAAATTATCTTGCAGTCAGGGGCTGATGTGGACTGAGTGATAATAAATAAAGGTTAAAAGGACATTGGCAAGTCTTTTTTCATGGCTTTCAATTTTTCCCCTCCCTGTTGTTTGTAAAAACCTCTTAGAAGATTAAAAATAATATTTCTTTCCCTATTGATTTTTTTTTCTTTTTCCACATTTGAAAACAGCATTTATTTATTTTCTGTGTTTCTAATGGAGCTGGTATTAATGTGGCTTTATTTGTTCTCTGCTTGGCTTCTGCTTTCGTCTTGCAGAGGGACTCAGTTGCGGGAAGGGTGCTCATTAGTAGGACCTGCCGCAGCCCAGCACCTACCAGGATCAAATGTCTCCTCAAAGGGCCAAGACAAGAGGCTGAGGTCACCACAAATACTTTGACCCCGGGAAAATCACCCGAGAAGCTCAGTTCATTTTGCTTTGGCAGTTGATACACCTAGGTCTAGAGTTACACCCTGGTCCAGAGGCTCCATCCAGTTGCGCCCTATGCTCCCGATTTGGAGGGATGAGGAGATACCAATGTCTTTTGAAGGGAGGATCTGGAAAAATACCTATCTGGAACTGAATCTTTCCTTTGCCCACAGGCGTGTGTGGAACGCGAGTCTTTATCAAAATACCCTGCACCGACTGGAGGTGTAGAAGAGTGAAAAGAAAAGATTTATCTTTTTAACAACACCAACTTGGTCTATGTCTGGGCTGGGCTTTGGGGTGACATTTGTTGGGATTAGGGCATTGTCTCACTTGTTTTGGGGGGTTTTTTTTGGTTGCATTTTGTGGAGGGACGAGGTTTGAAAGCGACCTAAACTTTGAGACTTTAGACTATATAGCTGTAAACTACAATGAGTATCACACTCTTCATTAACTGGAGGGGGAGGATTTTGATGTAATAAATATTAAACTGTTTGAAAATGCATGAGCAACAGAAAATTGAGATGGTCTTGTTATTCATATAGGCACTCATGGCACTATAAGACAAAATAAATTTATGCATTTAAAATAGATGTACTGTGCATGCCCATGAAGACAGCTAACTATGAAACTATTCAAAGACATTTACCAGCTCAGTTGTAGGAGGAGAAGAAAATAAAAAGCCTTTATGCTTTTAGATCAAGAAGAGGGGCTCCAATAATATTTTAAACTTGCTGAATAAATGATTTGTTACAAATTGTTTACTCAGATGTAGCCCAGAGCTACACAAGCTACTTGCAGCTGACACAGACTGGGCACACAGACCTATCTGTGTGGAGTAGGTTGACACTTCCAGATTGCCCGTGAAACGGTAACACTAATTTCAAGGCCTTCAAAGTATTTCATCCTGACATGTATGAAAATTTCATCCTGACATGGATGAGCAAAGCACTCCCTGAGCCCTGTCCTGGGGCTGTACTACCCTCCTGGGCAAGATGGATCCCCAATGTCGGCCTGAACCTCCCTGGAGCTGCTTTGTCCCCTGGCCTTCGCCTGTCCCCACTTTCAGCCCAGGTTCCTCATCTTCCCCATGAAAATGCCATGGGATATGAGTATTTAACACTAGTTAAGGAGAAGTTTCAGTTTCACAGATTTTGATCAGGTCAACCAGCTGCTTGTAGGAAGAGAAAATGCCCGGAAAGATTAGTTTGTTTCCTCTTAGTTCATCAAAATGGTCATAGCCTTCTTTTTGGATGCAATGCTTCAGGTATCATTTAATGCACTTAAAATACTACTGATATCATCCTATCTCTATGTAATCAACATCCACTTGAGGCTGAGATTTGGCCTTAGCAGTTGATTACAAGGGTCAGTTAAGAGAAAATTTCAAGTTTCAAAGACAATAGTGGACAATTCCCAGATAAAATATTTGACTGGTTCATTGTTGGTAAGTAAAGCCTCCCATGCTTCTTCCCTCAAGCTTTCTGCTCCTCTCCTTTGACCTCAGGCAATGAGGGATTAAACATGCAACCCTTTTTTCTCCCCCCACCTCTGTTTTTCTATTGGGAAAACAAAACATTTTTTTGATGAAAGTGATTGTCTTTAGTAAAAAACAATTTCTGTTAATAAAAAATTGCTTGTGTAACAGAAAATGTCTTTCAGATGACAAAAACCTGTTGCAGTAGGTAGTACCTGAGCATTCTTACATAAGGGCCACAAGAATTTAGGATCTCATGTGCATGTCTATCCACATCTCTACTGTTTCTCTGGTCAGATCTACCACCAAGATGCCAAGGCCCAGGCTGAGTGCTGATTTGACTTTCTGTTTTAGGAAACTCAGAAGATCTTATCTTCTGAGAGGACAGTGCATGGCAGACTGTGTGCCATAGACAACGTTAAGGGATGCACCATACAGGTACTATAGCTGAGGTGGAGATACAGACTGGGCTTTGGGGCTCAAATCCAGCCTGCTCCTGTGCCAACATTCAGTAGGGAGCCATTACAAGCCAGGTTGCCAGCAGCTCTCATTACACATACTTGAAGCAAACACTGAAGTTGTCCACCCCCAGGTTTTATTTTAATTCAGGAAAGCAAAAGACTCTGGTGAAACTGGAAGCAGCTCTGTGCTTTGCTCCCTGCACAGCAGCAGTGCAAAAGCACAGGAGACATTTGGACACCCAGGAGTGGGTTGGGGAATGTGGTAATGCGTTTATATATGTCAGAGAGGCAGTTTTGTCTGCAGTAATGTTTGCAGTACTGGTTTTTGTCTTGAAAAGACTTCAGCAGCATTAGGGGGCTTGGAGACGGGTGATAAGAATATTAGATGTTATTCATGCCTCTAATCAGAAGTGAGAATGGAGGGATTGGGACGGCTTACCTGAGAGAGAAGAACAGCTCTGCTGAAGGTATTCAGAATAACGAATGGCAGTGAAAGGAGAGGTGGATCTGGAAAGCCAATCTCAGTTCTTCGCTCCTGAGAAGTAAAAATAGTCTTGCACTATCAGCTTTTAACCTGCAGAACTCACTGCCACAGGAGGCTGTGGAGGTTAAGAACGATGGCAAAGATTTTTTTTTAAGGACAGGTGAAACTTCAACTGCTCAAAGTGATAATCCAGCACAAAATCCAAGAGAGGAGGGAAAGCCCTCTGCAGTGAATGGGGAACGTGGCATCTCTAGAAGGAACTTGAGCTGACTGAGCCATTCGTAGCACCAATGTCTCCCTCAACTGCCTGGGCAGGAGGACTAGGCTGACCTGGCTCCTGTGGCAGACAATTGGGTCATGCCCCAAAAGCTAGGTCAGTGGGAACCAACTATTGGTGCCTATCACAGAATGGTACAAGTCCTTGACTGACCAAGCCTGAAGGGCCACATTTTACAGATAGCCTTGTCTTGCTTTCCTCATCAGTCTAAATGCATGCCGGGGGATTCTTAAATGGGTTATTCATGCATCCAATTCAGAGAAGATATCACGGAATGGGATATTATGTCTGCGTTTAGAGGGTGATAGGCCAGACCAGGCAGCTTTGGCTGCATGCCTTTTGAGCTAGCGTGTCTGCACTGCGGCTGGCCTTATCTTCACTGCACTTTGGGCTTGGGGAATGGAGAACAGGAGCTCTGCAGCGCTTGCCAGTCTTGGGCAAAGCAGTTGCTCCTCTCTGCTGCCAGCTTGGCTTTGAACACCCAACATTTTGGACAGTGAGGAAGGAGGGGCTGGCAGATGAGGTGCAGGGTGAGGACACCGGAGATGCAGCTGTCCTAGGACAGCACACAGCAGATGGTTGCCAGAAAACCTGTGTGTGGCGAACCAGCGAAACGTCCCTTTTCCCAGGGCAGCTTGTCTCATTTATGCCCGGAGGTCTCACTCCACCATCGCGGAGCGCAACTTAGCTGTTATAGCATGCTGGCACCTCTGCCCTGGGAAAGCCCCTCCTAGAGAGGGTAGGGCATTAATTTTTCAGGGCTTCAGCATGTCACTAGTAAAACAAGAGCCATTAATGCCTCCGGTTTTTGCTCAGATTGTCAACTCTTTAGAAGAGGGAGAGCTTGCCAAGGTGTATTTGTACAGTGCTTAGCACGGCCAGAACTTACAGCGCGTGGACCTCTACTTGCCAAAAGCGCCAGCACAATTGATAATAATACAATGCCAAGAAGCGCTCTTGAGTTTTAATTCCTGGCGGACCATTCACCGGGATGGCATCTGGAGCCCTTAGGGGCAGCAGCGTGCCGAAAAAGGGTACGTCTCATTCCATTTCTTCAGCATACATAAAGACTTCCGTAACCTCTATTTTGAGGCAGAGTATTCCTGACGAGCGAAAGCGTATTTCTGAAAGAAGAAGAGAAGAAAAGGCAGAATATCAGCCTCTCTCCGGGGAACAGCAGTAAATTTGGGGATGAGGCTTGGCTTCCCTCCCTTCTTTAGTCGGTGCAGTCTGGTGAAGAGAAACGTCCATGAGAGATTGGGATATGATCAGCTTAATGGAGACTTCTCTAAATCCCCGTAGGAGACGCACATGAAATATGCAGTACCCATCATCAGGGTTTTTTTCCGGGAGGAAACGAGGGAATAAAGAAAACCTTCCCAATTTTCAGGTCTGCCCTGGGAAACCAGCAACAAGTGAGAGCCTGCCTTGCTTTAAACTCCAAAGTTTCCTCAGCGCAGACTTTCTTATCGCTCTGCCTACAATGTGCATGATACTTTATTAGCATCTTCCGCGGTAATCCCGGCAAAACTGAAGGAAAAAGTGTCAGATCAAAAGGGGGAGTACGAAAGCAGGCGGCTAAGCAGGTTGCTGGGATTCTAATGATTGCTTCCTTCATTCTCTGAGTGTCACGCACAACATCTCTAAGCCCAGCGCGGCGCGTAAGCCACACAAATAGCCATATTTGTTAGCATTCATGTGACTCTCTCGTCTGAGCTGTATTTCCTTGAGCACGCCACAATGAAGAGTTTCTTTTAATAGGGATCAACCGGGAAAAACAACTGTGAGGGACTTTTCTCTCCTTCTCCCTCTCTCTCTCTCTCTCTCTCTCGCTCCCTCTCTCACTCTCTCTAAACCTTTTACACTGCGGTTGAACAAGCCTCTGGATAAAGACTTTATCCAAAAACCCCCTCTTTAAAGTTATTTCAAATTTCTCTGCAAGGCTTTCAGAAATCTGTTTGTTTGAGGGCAGAATTAGATGTGACCGGCGTTTTATTGTGACATAAAACCATATTTCTTCCCTGGAAGATTAAAAAATAAAATCGGTTAATAAGAAAAGCTGTCAGCAACAGAAAATGGCTGACATAATCCGTTTATCCTCCGAGCAATAAAGATATTGGTCCTTGGGAGTCTATCCTCTCTCTCATGTTATTTCGCCCAAAACATTATCTTCCCAGCATTCTGATGGATTAAGAAGTCATATGGGAGATAGCAGGGAAATGACAGATACAAAAAAAATAATATCCTTTCATTTCCCCTCCTCCCTGCACACTCTCTCTCTCTCTCTTTCTCTCTCTCTTTTTCTCTCCTGCCCCTCCTTCCCCCTCCTCCCTCTCTCTTTCTTTTTGTGTCCCCTTGGAAAAGTGGCCGATCTGTTTATTCCCAGAATTCCAGCGCCCTGCGAAAATCCCAAAAGGTTAACCCTGATTCGGTGGGGAGAGGTGACACAAAACTTTTCATGCGGCTCGTTCGCTCTCTCTCTCCCACGCGGAAGCGGACCGCATCGCAGCTTAGTTCCTTTTCAACGTTTTTATGCGTCTGTTTTTGTGCCTAAAAAAAGGTCGGTCTACCGGTTCCTGTGGCTGGCCACCGTATCTGAATAACTCATGAACGCCTAGAAATTGCAGTCACAGTGCTTCCGTTCCCTTGTTGACGCGTGTCTGAGCCACTTGCTAAAGGAAGAGTGAAGCAGAGATGAAATCCACCACGTTTTCAGAGCTGTGGAGTACTGGGGCTCACGCTTATTTTTTGGGACAAAGCCTACGTACGGATGGAAGAGGGCTCCAGTTCTCAGACAGTTCCTCTCCTGCAATCATGAGCATCTTCACTCTACCCTACTCCGGCAAAAGGTAGCTGCTATCGCAGGTCATCTCCCCAGCAGAAGACTAAGATGTCCTGATGGCTGCGTTGGTGGTCTGTGGCAATTCCCAGACCTCTCTGCAGTGGCTTTGTGGAGGCTACTTTTTATTCTTCCAGACTCACTTGTCGAAAGGCAGCTCGTACAAGGACCAAGGACCCTCTGAAGGCAGCTGAGTGAACCTAGCCTACCACGGTTGTCTGGAGGTCTGGCTCATTATTTTCCCTCCTCCTCAGTCTCTTCCTGGGAAAGCTTATTCCAAGCGAATGCTCCACGATGTGGCCAATCATCTCTGTGGCTCTGAATTTTACTCAAGTGATTTTTTTTCAAGTCATGAAGAAGTGCAGGTGATGCCCTATGGCCACTCAGAGGAGGGATGGTCCCGTGGAGGCGAGTGGGAAGGTGCCTTCTCCCACATCCAGAGGATCGTTGCTGGGGCTGACTACCTGCCTGAAGGCCCTGAGGTTATTCGTGACAAAATGTGGTGCAAAGCTGAGGTGACAGGGCTTTGGGGCATGCTACTTTGATGCTGGCACTTCCTAGAAGCAAACACTGGTTGCTTTCCACCCAATGTGCGTAGATTTTACATTTCCCCCTCTATGAGAGACTCTAAGAAGCCAGTTCTGGCCACCCGTTCACGTCCTGCCACTGCTTTGTCAGATCACGCTCCTCTCTGGTGCCAAAATAAATGCCATGAAAGACTTCTGAGGGGCAGGGATGAGGCCTGGGAGGGACACAGAACACCATCTAGTCCATTCCTGTCACCCAGGACAGGATCAGTGAGGTCTAAGGCGTCCCTGATATTCATCTAACCTCTTTTTAAAAACTTCCAACAACTGGGACTCCACAGCCTTCCCCAGGCAATTTATTCCAGTGCTTCACTATCTGTAGCACGAGAGTGTTTTTCTGAACATCTAACTTAAATCTTCAGTGCTGCAATTTAGGGCTGTTACTTCTCTCCCTTTCCCCAGCACATACAAAGAACAATTTATTGTCTTTCTCATTTCAGCAACCTTTTAGCTAGTAGAAGACTATTGAGAGTGAAACTGAGCAGGAGGAGTGATCTGTTCTCCCCATCCTGCTTGTTTCCTTTCCAGACGAGCCAGCCACGGTTCTTTCAACTTCTTCTGCAAGACCATGTTTTCTAGACCTACAGCCACTGTCCTACCTGTCCTGTGCTGAGCCTGGGGCGGGCTGCTACACAGCCCAGGTCATCAGGGCCGAAGGTCGTATTTGGGGAGGACTCCTCTGGCCTTGCCTGTGCTCAGCGTTATCTCCCGGATCACGTCACAGCCTTGGCTCAGGACCCTCTCTCAGTTACTGTGACTGAAATGTGTTGCCAGTTGGTTTTTGTCCCAACAAGTCAAAACACATGAAAATGGAAATTTTAAAGAAAAAAAAGCACTCTCTTTGACAACATACACGGAAATTGTCTTCTCTTTCTTATTCTTTTTAATTCTTTCACATTTTGTCACTTTTTCACGAGTTTCTTCACCTTTTTGTTCCCCAAATCGGTTCTGTTTCCGTGTGTTTGATGGATTATAAAGGATACATCATCAACTTTTTGAAGGCTATTCAGTCTAACATGAGGATTGGAGGATTTGCCCATGAATGGTTCCTCAGATCTCTCCACTTGTCTCCTGCCCAGAAATGTTTTCTTTTTGCAGAACATGTTGTAAAATTAAAAACATATATGCTCATGATAAAAAGCAGCATTTTTAGATCTTTTGTTTTACCGAAAAGGAAAAGTATAATCAACTGTAGTGTTCACTGAGGTTGCAAAAGTGTACCATTGAGTTATGGGTATGGTTCTCCCATAGCACTCTGTGTCTGAGGAAGGAGTAAAGCAACATGTTTTCCTTTGGTCACACTCTTTTCCAGTGGTCAAAGAACCTATGAAGAGAGAAAAAAGTCATAGAATGAAGTAGGCAGATTTGCCAGGCTGAGAATTATTTCAAGATAACATTTTAACTGTGTTATTGGACTGCATTAGTAAGAACTAAATAAATTTTACTTTAAAAAAAAATCTGAAATGGTTTGGGGGGGCACTTAAATATTTTTTTGAAATCAAACTGAAATATTTTTCTAAACTGTCAGTTTCCCTCACAGTTTTGGTTTCTGCAATCTTTCACCGGGAAGTATATAACATAAAAGTTTTTATCAACTACTGATCATGCTTAAAAGACCTTGAATGCCTTCTCTCTTCCTTTATTCAATGAACACAAACATTTCCTTGATGTTACTTCTGAAGCTGTAAGAGTCTGCATATTCATTTCAGAATATTTGAAAGAGCACCCTGATATCAGAGATGTTGGTAGCAGAGTAAAAGTGCCTAAAGGAGCTCCAACAAAATTCAGCAGACCTTCTCTGAAACCGGCCACTGCAAAGGTCAGGCTCTTAGATGTGTAACTGCGGCTCAGTGACAGCACTGCCAGGAGCAGACCATTCACAAAGCCTTCAGACCTTGCTAAACAGGCAGGTTGCACCTTTTCAACATGTGCTAATAATGTGAAGACTTAGATTTGTAGCTGAAACCCCTACGCACTTCCCGCATCTTTCTCCCCAAGGATCTCCATGTTCCAGCTGCGTTTTGAAGCACATACATAAAATTCGTAGTTTGGGTATAGAGTTTGTACATGAAAAATAGTAATAAAAAAGATCCAGCATGCATATGAGCAGCTGACTTTTCCAGGACGATGTCTCAAGAACTACTTTGTTAGATGACCCCAAAGTCTGACCACAACCCCCACCCTCAACTGTTATAACACACTAAAAATATCAGTACATTTCCAGTAAACAGATTCCTTTGTAGAGGGGAGCTTTAAGCTGAAAGTGATATTCAACCTTAACTCCATCCACCACTTCTATGTCTGTCCAGACATGAGCGGAGCTTGAAAAACATTGTTATTTCCACCGTGGGACAAAAATAGCCTAGAGATCCTTCTCAAAAGCTGGCAGACAATTCAAGGGTTTGCCAGGAGTGAAGAATCACCAGGCGGAAATATATAAGTATGTGGAAAAACTAGAACAAGCGAGTCATCTGCCTATCAGCACCAATTCAGGTAGCTCTCTAGGGAGGAGGCTGTACCGATTACCAAATAAACAGAGGCCACTGACTGCAGGGACGGAGGGAGTTGAGTATATTTACTTCTAACTGAGCAAATTTGTCAACAGCCTGTAAAACACATGATTACTGTGGAATTACATGTATTACATTTCGTATTTATTCTTATTTTTATTTAAAACATAGACATTCTCTAGGGCTGGATTCAGATGAAAAGCAAGGATTAAATACAAGAAACAAAACTGGAATTCAGTAGAAGCTGAACATAGAAACTATTAAAGCAAGTAAGTGGAGGATAAGGTTTAAAAACAAGTAAATGCCCCGTGAAATAGGCCAAGGTTTAAAGAAGAGAGGGAAGACAAAAATCACAGACCGGGCTGGCCCTCAAAAGACCCTCCAGGTCCTTCTGAGGTCCTCTGAGGTCCTGAGCTGATGCCCCAGTATGCTGTGACTTGTCCACCACACCTCCTCAGGTCCCACTGTGGTTTTGGGACCCTGTTCTACAAGCACCGAAAGCGTGGAGTTTGCCTGCCTGTGCACACCTATGCACATCCTCTCCATGGACTCCTAGATTTTTGAAGCTTTGAAGGGGCTTTACATTTAGTCAGTCTCACTCTGTGGCACTACAAAGACCAGAAAATTTCGGAGACCTTAGTCCTCTGGGGAGAAATGACTAATCCTTGTTGTGCACGGGAAGGCTTTTAGCCCAGGGACTTGTTGGATTACACTGTATCTTCTAGCCAGGACATTGCTTTTGTGACATGGAGAGGAGAAGAGAGAATCTCTTCTCTTCAACTCACTGTGCAGAATTTGTAACCGATCTTCAGACCGATTTTTCTTCTGATTTTACCTCCAAACAACAGGATTGTATTTGGGTTTTCTCTGCTCTGCTAAAAGGAACTTACCGTGCCTGATGCCTTCTTCCCCTGCCTGTCTTTGTCACATGTGACATGGTCTCTGAGCTTTCTCTTTGACAGCCTGAGTGCATTGAGCTGCTTTTGATTCTCATTTTAAGATGCGTTCCCTAAATCACATATCGTAGCAGGTCTTGTCTGCGAGTTGGACTTTGCTAGTTCATCTGAAGAGCAGAAATGGGAGTGGAGTTACTTCTCTTCTGCCTTGAGGCATCGTGCCTATATCCGTGTGTTAGTGAACGGACCGTAATTTTACCCTCCATCTATGGCCTGCTCCTTGACAGAAAACACAGAGAAGCTATGATGGGAGTTGGTGACCTATCATCACCCTTTGGCACAACCAGAGAAGCCAACTCATGACTTAGATAGTCAGAGTTAGTGTCAGGTTACTCCACTGTGACTCTCTGTTGCTGGAGTCTTGGACACTGATCTCTTAGACACCACTTGGTATTGTCTTTGCTTTACAGTAGTGTCTGTAGGTGGCCCTCCTGAGACCAGGTTGCCATATTGGGAGGTGCAATCCAGACAAATAGCAAGAGTCCATCTCTATCTACAGCTGCAAGCAGAGTCAGATGTGTAAAGGTCTGGAGGTGATGCAGAGACTCGGAGAGCAGATATGCAGCAGCTCTCTCAGCTTCTCCCAAGTCCCAGGCTGGTGACCGGTGTTCTAAAATGCAAGCATTTCCCTTTCTCTTTTCGGCCCTAAGGTGCTCCTCAGGATGTTATTAGATGCCACAGTGACTAGACCCCTAGCTCACCCTTTCCTAAGTCACCAAATAATCTGGGTAGCCTGAAAGTCCTTAAGTGATACTGACCCTCAGAATTTCCACCTCTGCCGATGGCTAATAGCACCCTACAACTACTGCTCTGTTGGCACAGGCACAACAGACTGCAAGGAGAATGGAGAGGAGGAGACACAGAGATGCATGCACACACACACACTTACACACGCTCACAGGGATAAAAAGGATAACTGGATCCATGAAAATAAGCCAAGCACTGCCATCGTCGGTCTAAATGCAGATAAGTATTGTACTGAAAACAAAGATTACTTGTACTTTGTAGATAGAGACGTGTTTTGTTACAGGATGCTTTGTATGGAATTGGGTCACATCAGAATATGAGCCAACTCCCCCTCCCGCCTGCCTCCTCCCAAACCTCCCTCTCCGCCTGCCTATCCTTTGAATCTGGAGCCAAATCTCAAGGGTAACAGAGTAGAAATTGCTGCAGTTTTGCCGTTTTCCCTTGGCTGGGATTTGCTTTTCATTTATGGGGCAATACTCATGCCTCTCTGCCATTCATCTATTAATTAATGTCATTGATTATTAGCTGCTCTCTCTCAGCCTTGTGTTTTCAAACCTCTGGAGGGAGGGGGGGGAAGGTAAGATGTAGCCAAAGGATGCCCGATTCAGATGACAAGGGAAGCACCAAAGCTTTTTTATCTCCCACCACCCTGCCGCTCCTGTTGCCACGTCTTTGTTACTGCACGTCCTCTCGTCTGGTTCATGTACTGTGCCCACCACCTTGGTATCTGCTCACTTTTTCCTCCCCCCCATAAAGCAAGGTATCTCCTGTTGTCCTTTCAGTATTCTACTCGTGGAAGATCAAGTACCCACATTATTTATGGGTCTTACGATGTGACTTGCCCTTCAGTTACTGTAGATGTTAAGTCCATGTCTTGGCCACTGTCTACTTCACCGCTGAACTTTACCCTTCCAACTGTGGTAACAAACCAGAGTTAACACTCGAGACCCTGGCCAGTGAACATCTTTCTACACCCCAAGTTTCTCCACGTTTCATTCAAGATATGACAGAAAACACTGATCCATGTTTCTAGCTGCAAAACCCATGTTGTCCAGACATCATAGTCTTCCTTGGTTCCAGAATTTGGCCTTCCTTCAGAGTAAATGTGGTGTCAGCCATGAAAATTAAAGTACAAACCACAGCATCCAAATTGTGACCATACTCACACGTGCTTTGTTTTACTGAGAAGAATGGTTTCCACTGTCTGGAAAAGGCTAACTTCCTTCCAGCTTTCTGACAAAAATCTGCTTTGGGACTGTTTCTCAAAAAACAAAGCACAGGTAGCACTGTGCCCACAGATGTCTATCCCACAGCTGGGGAGAGATGGATGGATTTTTCTCCAGCTACGAAAGGGGGTCTGAAAAATGGGCCAAACAAGGTCCGAGTTCTGAGACATCTGACCTCTGGGCTCTGAGACAAGCACCTGAGGCTAGAGGCACTCCAAACCAGCTCCTCTGGGCAACATGAAGCATTTCAATTCTACCTGCATTATTGCCCATGCTGTGGTTGCTGGCGGCTGGTCACTCCACTCTACCTATGAAAAGTCAAAGTCGGTCCCTCCCGGTCAACATCATGGAAATGGCAAAACTTAAACTGCATCCACGGTGGATTTCAGGTTAGCCTCACACACTTTGCAGAGCCAGGAGAGTGTCCTTTCCAGCAGGGATAGGTCACTTTGGGTGGGACACCTCTAACAGCCACTGGTGTAGTCCAAGCTGGCAGGACCGTGAATTATTAGACTTAAAATCTTCCACATTTTTAGCGCCTGTAATTACATATAACCCAGTTTTGACCTTCCTTTTTCGTGTCTCCCGAATGACCAGATAGTGAAGATGTCTTCAAGCTCTGAGCTTGGGGGATTTAAAGAGGAGCCCAAGCGTTTCTCAAGTAAGAGCTGGTTTTTGCAATGCTGAGTCAGGGCTCATTCTTCCCTGCACGCTGCCTTTCGTTCCGGGCCTAATCCAGCGGGGCCATTAGAGCTGATGAATCCAGCATAGAGAAAAGACGTCATGACGTGGTGCAGCATAAAGTTTTTATTGGTGCCAGTTTGGAATGAGGAGCATAACTCACTCGCGCTGTTGCCACTTGTGAGTAATGCGCCCATTCCACACTCCCGCGGATAAAACCTTTATGGCCTACCACAGCACCAGGTATTACATCTAATATATGCACCGCCATAATGACGAGCACTGAAAACCTGTTTTTTTAACCTGTTTTCTCCCCACTCTTTCTCCTTCCCACCCTTCCATACCCCACAGCGTGTGCTGCATGGTGCTTGACTTCTGCTTTGTCAACGGCCTGGGGAACCCGCTCTATCGATATTCTGGACAAGGTTTTGATTTGGAAAAAAGGAACAGAGTGAGCGGCATAATTTAAAAATCAAAGAAATTCATTTCAGTAGTAAAAGGTTAACAGCCTTTAGGAGGAACACTTTTTAATCACCCACGTCTAGACTCTATCACTCGAATCACCGGCAGCAGGAGTGAAATATGGCTAAGCCCCCGTCACCAAACAGCACCTAAAGACTGTTGTATTTAATCATGTCTGTGCACTAGTTATGGATTTTCATTATGATTCCCGATGCTGTTGCGCTGTGTAAAATATTAATATCCATAGTAATGATGCATGAAGCTTGGAGTGTAATTTCTTCACTCTCCTTGTCTGATATTAAATTGTTACCACTTTATCATTTGTGTAGAACTGCACGTTTCAATTAATCTTTCCGTATCAGCAGCCCTGATTAATATAGATCATGATTCATAAGCTTATCGTCACTATAGTTTTAACAGATCATTTATAAAGATCTTAAATTTCAGGGCCTGGGAGGCGCAGCCATTCGGTCCGAGGCTTTTCTCACTTCCTGTTCCAGCAGGTTTCGCCATTCAAACAACTAATTCCGGGAAAGAAAATTAGCTAGATAAAAATGTAAGCTTCTTTTTTTTTTTTTTTTAATAACTTTATTCAGAGCTCTGCATAAAGTTTTCCCCTATTTGGTGCATGAGTACAAGTGCTCACCAGCTTTGGTCTTCCTCACTGTGCTTGCCTGATCCATTCCCACTGCCCCTGAAAGGCCAAAGGGAGCTGCCCTGGGCCCTTCCACAGGTTTTGCAGCTCCTCAACCGCCACTGGTTTTCTCTGTCTCCACCTGATGGACTCTTCCAGTCCTATGAATCTGTCCTGGAAGTGCCGGGCTTTAGCTGCCGGTTGAAAACTTGCTAAGTTTGCACACTTTGCTCTAGTAAGAAAGACTTCTTTCCACCGCAGCCGTTCCCAAAACCTCCAGCCACACGAGAATGGTTTGGGGGCCAAATTCCACGCTTGCACAAAGGAGTAAGCCCCTGGCCAAAGCCAACCAGCCTTTATTGTCCATGCTAGCCCACTTCCACGGGAGGGAGTTATTGCCCCAGCTGAAGCACAGAGAGCTAGCGTGGCTCTTTGGAGGCAATTGCCTCGAAGCTGGGAAGCGAGGCCAACCGCAGGCTGCTCTCAACGGACAGTAACGCTCTCAGCATTACTCAGCGTGGTGCAAGCACGTACGGAAACACTGGGTCTTCTCGGACACGAATGTTATGCAGACACTGTGGTGTGTGGCACAGACGCTGGCCTTGAAAATTAATGGCTAAAAGCAGCAACCCACGCTGAGCTGGGGATGAATAGGCAGCATCTAGCATGCGGGAGTGTCAGGCTCTTTCGGGACGCTCTTATAATCGCAGTAATGAAGAACAGCAACCAATTAGTCATTTTTTAGGGGATCGAGATGGAAAAGAAGCATTAGATAGTTTAACACATCCATCAAAGGTCCCTGTCTAGCCTTCTGCACGTTCTCCAGGGCTTTGTCAAGTGATCTTAAGTGTCTCAAATAATGGAGAGACTCAGGAGAGTATTTAAAATCCTAATAGAAGATACTTTTTCTTACTTACGTATTTTCTCTCCTGACGTGCTCCCAGAAGTCCTGATTGCAGCCCCTGAGCTCCGGTTTGCAAAGGAGCTGGGGTCAGCAGCGAGGAACGGCTCTGGAAATCCCACCCGGGACGGGGGACGAGCCGGAGCAGGCAGCCGCCGGGCTCAGCGGAGGGGCGGCAAGGGGCCCAGACCGGAGCCCTGCCGTTTTCTCCCTCACCTTTACGCCCACGGCGCCGGCTGTATTCGAGCAGAGCGGTCCCCCCCCCACCCACCCACCCACCTCGCCTCGTCCGGTGGGAATGGCGGCCCGCGGCCAAAGATGCTGGCAGGCTCCTTTGCCTCCTGATGCTCGCCCCTCTGCCCCGAATCGGCATGATTTTGGAAGCACCGTGAGGTTTTTTTATTAACCTCCTTGCACTCCCTAAATAACAAGGGGGAAAAGGTGGGGGGGGGGGGAAGAAAAACCCTGGGAAGTATACAGCCGTATCTGAAATCTATACAGCAAGACAGATCTAGCTAGAGCAGTCTTTAGGGCATATATACATTACCAGGCTACAGTGAAATATAGCCTGAAATTTGTCTCTGAAGATGAGATAATGTAGCTGCGTTAACAGCTGCAACTGTCACTTTCGAGTGAAGTAGTGGGTATTGTGTTGAGTACATTTGCAGGGCAATTTTCCAGTTGGAATAAAAGGCTTTCTGAGGTGGATTTTGCTTGGTTTTTATCCATCCATCTCAGGTTATTTTTATATATATATTATACAAATATTGACTGGTTCTGAGGGCAATAGCAGTAAAATATTGCACTAGGAAAGAGAATAGTTCCCAGGTCTCTCTCTATATATTTTGGCCTCAGCTACAGGCTCAGGGCAGTATACGCCATTTTCCCCCTCAGGGTATGAAATTTTACTGATCGTGCTTCTTAGCTGTTTTATCATCCCTTTGTACGTTTGTAAAGAATAAAAAGAGAGGGTAGTGCTGGACTTGGAGGCTGCTGCACAAAGCGACTTCCTGCAGAAGAGTTTTGCATGAAATGTGAATTTGCGTTGCCGGGACCTGTTTTAAAATTGCGGCATAAAATACAGATAAATATCATTCCCTGTGGGTTTCCTTTTAAAAAAATTAATACAATGCAATAAATTATCACAATTACTCAGCATAGGAGTTCCAACAGAGATCAGGGCTGTGCCGTGCCAAGCTCTCTGAAATACATTTTAGGTAGCTCAGGTGCTAGGCAATTTGTGTATGTTACAGGAAAGCGGTGCCAGTTTAAGACATTGCAGACTTTGAGAGGTAGCAATGGAAACTCCTGCCACTTTTGCCTGTTCTCATGCCCGCCAATTTTCTCCTCGTGCTCATTTGAGAAGGAAGCGTGCCTCCAAAGTTGATCGCCTGAACCCCTTCAGATGCCCAGTGTGTGCAAGGAGAAAGTCTCCATGCAAATTTTGCCTCCTGAGGGCCTGGGTGCCCCTCTTTGGATTAGCTCTGAATGGCTTAGCACTAGCTAAGGGTACTAGTGGAGAGCACAGGGGTGCGAGACTGCGGTTCAAGAGGGTGATTTATCTCTGCTTTTTGGCCTTGGTGCAGCTGACAGGACAATTGTCCAGTCCTGGGCTCTGGGCTTCACAAAGGACATTGTGCAGCGGGAGAGGGAGCAGCAAAAAGGTGTCTAGGTGACTCATGCCTGTGGTGAGGTGTTCACACAACGTAGCCTTTTTAGTGTGTTAGAAAGAAAAGCGAGACATCAGCTCTTTAGGGGTTTTGGGCACCTTCCCAGTGGAGACAGGCCAGCACTGAAAGGCCCCTCACCCTCTGAAAGGGAGGCCAGCTGGGACCAATGGATGGAGACTGAAGCCAAAGCGAAGCTTGAAATTTTGCCTACAAGGATAACTGCCAGCTGTGATGAACGACACGGTGTGTTTTTCCTTCCTCACTGCTTGCAAGTGAAGATACACCTGCTCCTCCTGAGCATGAGCCTTGGAAAACCCGCAGTGAGAGAGTGCAACAGGAGGGAAGCCAGAGTGCAGCTCTCTCTAAGCCTTCACAGCTCTCAATTTGGTCTATGTCTTCCACATGAACCTGTTCATCTCCACTCTCCTCAAGCCTGCTATGGCTTTAGAGGAGGCAAAGAAGAGCACCTGGCTCAGGGCCCCAGCTGGTAAGCACTGAAAACCCATTCAGCGCTGAAGCTGCACTACCTGCGGAGTATCTCACCCAGGTAGAGCTGCCGCTGCCCAAAGCTCACGCCCAGAGAGGTAGCAGCAAGCCCACAGCAGTCCCCGTTACCGAGCAGTCAGAGAGTATCCAAAGGGGAAACAAATCACTGGCGGCACCTATAGCCACATGCAGAAATTAGAGAGTCTGACTATAAGGTCACAATAAATCAGTCCGCTGACAAGGAGATCTACCCTTTGTCCAGGGTAGAAGATTTATCTGTGACCCTAGGCAGGGGCATTTCTTCCTTGATTTGTTAAAGGCTGAACCGAAAATGGAGCTGGATCAGAAGCCTGATGAGTACCTGATTGCAGATACTTGCGTCCAACCCCGTGTCCGCTCTTTCCCCCGCAGCGCACACACACACACACACACACATACACATACGCACGCTAGCTCGCAGGATGCTATATTACGTTTCAGGAGAGCCTCTATTTTTCAGTCTGTGATGGACCGGATTTTGCAGAGCTCGATGATGTGGTTTGTTTTCTTGATGACATTTTAATCTGAGGGTTCTCTGTAACAAAATGCCTACCAAGTCTGGAGAAGCGCCTGCGTGCTGTGAGCAGAATGGAATCGGTGTTTGGGAGAGGGAAGTGCAGCTCTGGGAAGGGGACAGTGTGAGCGGAAGCGCAGCCAGAATCCACACCTCCCAGAGAAAGATGCTTCTGAGCACGGGTTGAATTCTGAGGGATTCTTGCAGTCAAGTCTTTCCGGCTCAGGCTAAAACGCAGGGAGAAGCCCTGGAAGTGATCAGAGGGAAAAGAGATTTCCCGGAAATGCAAAGCACCAGAGTGAAGGATCGCACCACCAATGTATCCCATTTTCTATGCGTTGTTGGATGAAATTGGGATGTCACGGGAAAGAGAAACAAAGGAGCTTGGCTGTGATCTGCAATTAGGGGAGAGGAAAAGCTACAGGAACATTGTGTGCCTTTTGCCTGGTCCAGGACCAAGTACTCTCCAAATGCTGGCATGTCTGGCCAGGAGGTCTTAGCTGCCTTCCACCTACCACCTCCACACTGACAGAGCAACTAGCTCCAGTAGGACACCTGGACCATGCCTGAAATGATGGTGTTTCCTCCTTCTCCTTCACAGCCATAACCCAAGGACTTTCAGGGACCACCTGTAAGAGAGTTTTTGACACAATTTATAACAGCACTGTATTAACCTAAAATCATACTGCTATCCCATCTCCATGAGAACAAATGGCATAGACATTGAAAGCAGCAATGGGCAATACAGGGAAAAATCAAATTATCCTTTTTGGCATTGTGTTTCAAGGCTAGAACTCATGCATCACAACCCTTAGTTTTCCAGTTCTACGTTTCACTACTAAATTATTCCTTAACTGACTATTGTCACAATTTGGGGAACTTTTGACGTTTATAAATGCAAACATATCCATAAATCTCACAGTAAAACCTTAGTATGAGAAGCCTGCATAATCATAAACAGCAAATATTTTGTTGTAGCAGTGGTTCATATGGGAAAAATTAGCATTTCACTTTGGTTTGGCCCAAATGTGTTTGATTTCCTTGGAGGTTGTTAAGGGTTTTTTTGGTTCAGTCTCCTGTAATATAAATAACAATGCAGCCAGATGCTTGGTACATAAACACATGGCTGATGAGCAAAGGGATGTGAAGGATAATGTTCATCATCTTTAAAATACTGGGAAACAAGGTTACTGTTTTCAAGCTGTATAAAATGCATGTTATCACCTTGGCAGGATGACAATGTGCCCATGGCCAAAGGAATGACATGGAGTGACCAGTATAATTCATTTCGGACTTTATCATGCAATCTTGTATTTTCTACACGTGCATTTCAAAAAATTATAAAAGTTCCCTGTTCACAGAAGAAGACTGGAACGTGGTTGCCAATGTATACCAGCCTGGCTTCACTCTTCTTTCCAAAGCAGAAAAACAATGATGTTCTAAAATCAGTGCAAGGGAGAACAGAATTTGGCCTCATGTTTTGGTTTCTCTCTTTCCACTGCTCCATCTGTATTTGTTGGGAAGGAGATTCAGCCCTTCCTAAATGGGACCAAAGATGTCCCTGTTGAGTGTCCAAAGAGATGACACCGGAAAGTCTAGAGATTCCTTCTGAAAATGGATCACTCCTTTCATTCAAGAAGAGCTGTTTTTTCTACGCTCGTGTGAACCATACCTGAATAATAACTAAGCTCTGAGTTAAGAATCAGAGCTGGTCACATAATTAAATATGGTGTGTTAAATATCTATCACTCTTACGTGCCTGTGAATCTGGATTCAGGCGGTTTAGCAGTATCACAAGCAGTTTTGGTTGATTCCTATTGTCACATTTTCCTGAAGATCCTCCTGGATTCCAGTGTATTACAACTACGATAGCAGGATATTATCAATACCATGTTTGTAGAAAAGTCTATAGCTATGTGTGGGAAAATTCCCAGCACCCTCTTCTCCAGAAAAATTTGCAAACAGTTTCACATTTCTGTTCCATTGGTGCCACCTATTGGTAAGTGCACATGCCAGCCCAGCAAAATAGTGATAGGGACATGGGCCGCTCAGCAAAGATGGCCCAATATGGTCATGATATAAGCACTATCTAGGACCATTTTGAAGGCAAACTCCTTGGTCCTGTCAGGGCTTTCAGCTCCCTTGGCCAGTTTCCACCAAGCCCAGCCATGACCTTGTAACTAAGCAACTTGTTTTTACTGAGTTGAGAAGGGAGTCCTATTGCAGTCCTCTGCTTAGCCTGGCCACCACTTTTTCTTCTGGGGTCATGGTCACAGCAACTGGGCCCGGTAGGGGAAGGTGTTACTGACCTATCCCATAAAGGCAGCCTGACCCGGAGGCTGAGATGTGATTCCCGTGGCAGTCTCTGCAGTCCTGAACAGATCAGACCTTCACAGATCTCTGCTTGTGTCCACACTTGGTCTGGCACAGAATGACTTGGCCACCTAAGCAGCACCATGTGCTGGAGGACACACAGTGAGGTCCTGGCCACATGCAGACCCAATCTCCAAGAGAAACCATGGAGCACATGGAAAATAGAAAGACACGTCTTTATTCTGTGTTCCCATTTTCCCTATGCCAGCGCTTAGAGAATTCAAGAGAAGAACAACCTCTCTTTGCAGAAGGGATGGGCTTGTGAAGAAGGATGCTGCTTTTGGGCACTGGCCTGCCCTTGGGTGCCCAGCTCATACCACTGCCAGTTCAGAGGCCTGAGCGCTGATCCTCAGGGGCAGATCTCAGTCACAGGTCTGTGGACTAACAAGAGGGTTGTGCGTTTGGGGCAATACAAACCACAAAGCTCTGAAAGAAGCATGGGAAAGTGCAGGAGGCCAAAATATTCTCAGCCTTGGGTATTCCTCCGTAGGGCAAGCTCCCAGAGGGACTTAGCTAATATCAGCTCCAAGAAATTGTAAAAATCCTGTTCTATGTGAATTTATTTAATTTCTAAGTTGAACAGCTACTACTTTCTCTATTGTACCACTCTTCCTTAATTCAAACAAAGCATCTGTTTTCCCAGCTGTGACCTCCTTGCCAAGTACGTCCCCAGATTTTTGCAGAGGTGGTGACAGGAGAAGGAGAGCAGAGGCAGAGGGGAGCTTACGGGCAAGGTAACTCTGGAAAAGCCTCCAGAGTCCTGCACCCGGGAGTCCTGCATGGTGCCTGTGAGCGTGCGCCAGGCATTCCCTTACAAAGGGGTATTGCCTGAAGGGCACCTCCTCTTACCGGCTCAGCTAGTGCTGGGCAGGTGGCAGTAAGCCCTGCTGTCAAGCCCTGCCTCCCCAAGCCACCCCAGACCAACGCCAAAAGTCCATACCCATGGATAAATTAGGGCGAGTCCTGTTGTGAAGCCACTTTCTCCAAGCTGTCATGTTAAGAGTGATTTAAAGCAATGGCTTTCCACGTCATCTTCAGCTGGGGCTGGAACCAACCCAGAACGGTGCTATACAGTTCTCCTCTCACCTCCATGCCATCCTTTCCAGAATTCCCCAGCTCTCCCAGAGCTCCCCGTCTCTGATCCCAACTCAGCCCTTCCTGTCCCTTACACTTTCATTTCTGTTTCTTTACATCTTTATTAAACTGTATAGCCACTTTGATAGGAAAATTGAAAAGAAAAAGATATGAGGAACAACAAAAAAGCCATAATTATGAAGATTCAATTTAATTTTAAAGGTTGTGGAAGGAGGAAAAAAAAAAAAGAAGCAGGAGAAGAAGAAACCAAATTAATTTAGCAGGAAAGCATTGCATGAAATATTGTTGGAGTTTAATAACCATGCAAAGACAGATGATATGTGTGGAAAAATTAGTTGTAGGACCTCATAATAGTCTATTAATATTTTCTACAGGCGCAGAAACCCTTTGCTGAATGATTGTAACAAAGTAATCTTTTTTTTTTTTAAGACATTAAAAAATATCTTCAAAAGGAGAAGGCGGCAGCAATGTACATACTGTACAGAATGGAGACCCCAGAGAGGCACGTCAGATCCCAGGCTAGATTCTGCACAGGCTTGTTACGCTCTCTCTGCTCTGCCGCAGTGGAGGGTTTCACACCAAATTGCTTGCTGTGGCCAATTGTCCAGAACGGTAGGATGAGGCTCTTTGATAAAGCATCTGTCCCTCCCTTCCAACCTGTAGGAAGGGTGTTTCTCCTGACAAGGACAGGAATGAGGTCTCTGTGAGCTGGGGAGACTTTCACTCTGGGTGGGCAGATCTGTCCGAGAAAAAAACTTCTGGAGGGAAGTAGTCCGTGTGCAACCCCTACTCCTGCATTGCTTTGGCCCACCACAGAAGGGGCATATCAAGCTGGGTCCATGTTAGAGGAACAGGGGACACAGCTGCTTGGTAGAAGTGGTGACTCGTTTCCCCTCACAGAAATCCCCATGCTGTCCCTTCCAAAGAAAGGCCTGCTGCTCAGCAGTGTCTATATTCCTCCAAAGGAGGATGCACAACACATCTCACATATGTTTCTCCTTCAAAGCAGCCTCTTCTGCCCAAAGGTCATGGGATCAAAACGGAAGAGGTCAAGGGCAGTGTGTATCACTGAGCCTGGGTGAAGAAGGCTACCGAAGGTCCCACGTCCAGCCCCACACGCTTCTCTAGCTTCCCTGACCCCTTAAACTCCAGGGAGAGGTTAGACTCGGGTATGCTGCTCTCCCTCCCTGATCCTGACATCAGCTTTGTCCTGTTTTGTCTAGATGTTGCACCAAACGAGGCCAGGACCTATCCACACACCTTAATGACCAGCCAGTACTTCCATGGCAGGCTTCCTCACAAGAAACCATCTGCGCATGCAGATGGGAATGCTAGATAGCTGAACAGCATCTCCCAGTCTGCCCAGTGTGTGTGCACCTGCTGCTCCCACTCCCTCTGTCTTGGGGTAAGGCATTACCATTGATGAGGTGAAGCTCACTGGGGCATCTCCATGTATGAATAGGTGAATATTCATAGAGGCATACCTCTTTCAATAGCCCTGTGGCCCAGCTTGTTGAAATGCAGCCACCCTGAGGCTCTGCAGTCAGAAGTGGACAGATATGGGCAGATGGTTTCTCGTTTCTTACCCATGAAAGGTGGTGAAGGTCACTGGGGATGGGTTTTGTGGCCACAGGCAGCGATCTCATCTTGATGTGACAGCAATGGGCAAGACCCAGCTTCCTACTGAGTGCCAGCCCCTCAGGTGCTTTACAGGAATAAAATGACCAGGAGACCAAATGTCATGATCAAGCTGTTGCTGAGCCTGGAACCACCTTGGATTTGCGTAGCAAGACCAGGAGTGGTGCCAGAGCTGGGCAAGGCTGCTGACCAAGGGCACAGCAGTAGGGCATGTGGGGGACTGCACAGCCCCATGACCCCATGCAAAGAGGACTTGCCTGGGTTGTCCTGTCACGTCTTGTCCCACAAAGAGCTCCTCGCCACTGGGTGACGGCAGGAAGCAGCTAATGCCAACACTGAGGGGTACCCCAGGAAGCAGCGCTCAGCCAAAACATCAGCAGTGGAAACTGGGCAGCATTCAAAGGCCGAGACAGCTGAAAGGAGCCCAGATTTTCAAAGGGAAGGGCAAGGGGAAAGGGTCATCCCACAGAAAAATCATACCTGTCTTCAGCATCATATTGGTGGTCCCTAAAAATGCATTCACAGTATTAGTCTCAAGGGCTTGACACTTTAATGAAGGGGCAGTTGTAATGTTCCTGCACAGTACTGTGAAAACGGGAGGGTGAGATAGAAGAGAGCGGGCACACACACAAACACACATGTGAGCATACAAGGCTGTGCACATGCCTAGCTTTTTTTTTTTTTTTTGGAGTTAGAGGTAAAACCCTGTAGTTGCACCATCAGGGATCTCTTCAAAAATCAGTATTAACAACCGACTCAAGTAACGACTGCACCAAGACAAAGGATGGTCATGGGAGGGAGGGAAGAGAGACCTCCGTCTGCGGATGTTTTAACTTAGTCTCTCGAAAGGATGTATTTCCTTGGTCCTAAATGGGATTTGCTTTAGCTCCAGACAAAAACCGTTAGGATCCTGCAAACTCAACTAGGTCACTCTTGCAAGGGAAAAATAAAATGAAATAATGAAATGAAATGAAATGAAATGAAATGAAATGAAATGAAATGAAATGAATAAAATAAAGTAAAATAAAATAAATCCAGGACAAAACCATACTGCAGTTCCTCATTCGGCTTCCCCTTTCTCCTATTTTAATCTGTATAGTACCATCCAGTTCCATCCTCCCCCCTTCCCCTTTTTTTAAATACAGTCTAATCCTGAGTGTGAACTGATGTAGTTTGTGTGTTAGGGGGAAAAAAAAAATCTCTCTCTCTTTCTGCCTTTTTTTTCCCTTCTTCTTTCCTTGGCCCAGTTCATTATTTTTCTTTCTTGTCACTCAGTGTGATAGGTTGAACAGAAGTGCACAGATGAGCACTGAAAACGGTGTCACAAGGCCTTAATCTAGTCTTTAATGCCTGACTTCAGAGATGTCATTTATCTTCTAACTGCAGCAGGCTTCCACCAACTTTATCTCTAATAATATATTGATGGATTAAAAGGGTCGGGCAGGAGACCGGGCTGGAAAAATTGCTTATTGACATCAAAATACAGTGCCCTCAACCTGATAAACATGGAGGGGCTCGTGTATCTCCCAGAATAGTTGGCGTTGCTATAATTTTTTTTTCGAGCTTGTTTCTCCCAGGTTCATGGGGTGGTCCAGTAAAATAAACAAACGGAACAAATAAATAGGAAATATAGTTTCTGCATTGACACAAGCAAGTGGAAGCCCAGTTATTTCTGTAATAGTTTTTTAATGATAGCGCTGTGCGCTGTTATTTATCATGCACCACAAGTCCCATTTTGAAGCAACCTAACAGAGAACGGTTGCTATTGTTTTAGCAGGTTTGAGGGTATTAGAACATGCATGATGAGAGGTTGCAGCATCCTGTAATAGCATTTCAGGAGGCTGTTTCTCTCTCTGATGGTGTAAAAGTAGGGAGCTGTCTAGTAATCTTTACGGCTGAAATTCATCCCTCGCCACACAGATCTCATGCAAGGGGAATTAAACAGAGGAGGAGAATTGACTGCCACGCAGAGCTTCAGCAGAAATGCTACCCATGACCTCCGCTCTCTGCTGCAAACCTGACAGATAGGTGCCCAGCCGGGAAACTGCTGCTTGCAGCTGTTCCTGGGCTAACATAGCCTTTTGCATGCCCCAGATGCAGCCAGAGAAAGCTCCTCAGCTACGCAGGCATTTTGAGTTGCCACCCATGCCTCTACCCCCAGCCCCAGGGTGTGAAAGCTTTGCACTGGCTGCCTGATTTATCTGTCTTTTTCTGATTTCAGCAGTTTTCAGAGGACAGATTGGCTTGCGAGATACTCCTGCAAGGTCCTTCAAAACAAAAATCTGGGCTTTTTGTTCAAAAAAAATATCTGGGCTTTTTGTTCAAAACAAAAATCTGGCTTCCTAGTGCTGCAGAAGCAAGCACACCTCAACTCAGCTTTCCGTGTCCTCCACCAGAGGCAGCAGAAAGGTTCTTCATCATTGGTTTTAGTAGTCCTACTGCCTGGGAGGTACTTAGCTACATGGCGTCTGAGGCAACCTGCTGACTGGAGTGATGAGGATAAGTTGTGGCATGGTTAATTCCCTGACCTGCTTGCAGATTCAGTTTTAGGATGGAGTGTAGGTCTGGCAGGTCTCTTCCTCACAGGGAGGAATTTAGCATGTCTGTGGGTGTGTTTGCAGAGTGGTTCTTACTTCTGGCATCAAAGCCCACAGAAGCTAAAGAGAAGGAGCATGGCAGACATGGCCTAGGCCGTGAGTAGGAAATAGGAATAAATTACAAATTCGAGTTAATTTGTTGTCAGCAGTAGGTGACAATTATGTAGCAGGTAATGATCACGACTGCCTAAAGTCTATGCGATCTTTTACAGTGCCTAAGCCTGGGGCAGATTTTACCGATGTCCGCAGAAGCTTCTGAAGGATTAAAAGGGATCATAAAGAGTCAATAGGATAGGAAACATGATGTGCAGGTGTGTTGTGTTTTTCTTTCTCAGAGTATATGACTTCTGATAGAGCTTCTTTGCTTGGCAGTTCTGCATGATCTGGTTGTGACTGACATCATGCCAAGTGGGAACCCCTCAGAAAAAGGATAGACACTTGCCTCCAGTAATGCATCAAAGGGCAGAACAGAAAATTTAGAAAAAATGTTGATTCTGAAATATCAGGAAAGTCTTGACACTCCCTAAACAAGATGCTGCATTTTGGGCTGCTGTTCCTGGTCCATTGCAGCCTATGTTGCAGCTGCCCTGCATGCTGATACATCTGCTCTCAGGTATGGCCCAACTCTGCTCACCCAGCAACACTAGCCATCATGTACTGACATATGCCTCTAAACTGCTGCACAGGCTTTCTGGGAAGCCCATGAGTGACTGTGGGATCTGAGACAGATGCAGAGATAGGCTTTGTCACCAGAGAAAGCATTTCATTTCATTTTCCTGGAAAGAAATTCCATGAAAATCGATCATCCTACAGAAAATTTTGATTTTTGGTAATACACATTTTTCTGATCGGGAATTGCCTCAACTCAGAAATATCTGAGCAGCTGTAGTTACAATAAGAGTCACATTTAATTCTCTCATGCACTTAGAGGGATTTTGTGCTAACACAAGTTCGACAGTCCTTGAGGAGGTGGTAAAGTTATGGATTTCATCACCACAAGAGCTCTTAATTATCAAGGGTTCAGGCTGCTTTGATCATATCCCAAAACTTGAGCTAGGTGGTTTGGAGCTGTGTCAGACGGCTCAGCAGAGACCATGTTTCCCGTTGAAGTGGTTCTTAGCTCAGAAGAGACGGGTTCACTAGAACTAACAAGCTTACACAGCTTGAAAGTCTTGTCATTCCCTGATATTTCCTGGAAATAATATTGCAGTGCATCACATAGACAATGTCAAGTACAAAGATCTCTAGGATATAGACCCTGCAAATGAAGATCAGCGACTGAGCCCACGCAAACGGACTCTGGAAGACCACTGCTAATAACCACCGTTCCCATTTGGGAAACAGTGAGTGTTTGAGCCCGGAGGAACACAACCATTGAGCTCTAAAAAGGTAAGCGGTGAAAACTGGAAAAAATTAGCTTGATGGTCTCTAATGAGCAGCCTGCCCGTAACTTTGGTCATGCGTGTTGGTCTGGGAGCAAGTGGCTGAACATCACAGTGTCAGACATCCCAGTTCCTTGGCTGGTCGTGACTGGCAGGCACTGCTGTACTACAGAATTCAAGCCTTGCATTATAAGATTGTCTTTCCAAATTTTACCTGCTGAAATGCTGAATTTATCAGCAGAATTGATCAGCTGAAATGCCACAGACTTCTGGGAAGCTGCCTCTGGCCGACCACTTGGTGGGAGGAACATCTCTGATGTTTTTGGCATGTGGAACTAGAACAGCTCAGTCGCACTCTCCTACACCTGCCAGTCACTCCTGCTTGTATTTTATCTCAGTACCATTTTCTAATTTCACTATGGTAAAGGCATAGCACAATTCAGTTACCTAATAGGTAACTGAAATGATAAACTGTGAGGACTGTCATATTTTGAACAAAAATTGAATAAATTACTGCAGTTAAAAATAGCAATTTAATGCTCATTTTCTGTTAAGACAGAAAAAGATTTTTGGTAAGTGCCATTCTTTAAATGCTTTGCTTATTTCAGATTCCTTGGCAAGCAGAGAAATACCCCAAAATGAGGAGTTTTACCTCATTAGAAACTGAATTCTCTGAAGCTTTCTGCAGGACTTTGCTTCTTTCCCATTAAATTCCCTGGAAGGCTGTGACGTAAATGGAGCAGAGTTTGGCCAGCAGTACTTGCTTTTAGCATCTCAGTATTCTCTGAGACATTTTATAAACCAGTTTTTTCCATTATTCCCTTTGTCTACCCAATCACTTTCTTAATTTCCAGCTAATCGCTTGTGGTCCCGTTCACAAAAGGGGGAGGAAACTTTTCTCACCCTAAAGCTACGTGTTAGAGCTTTTGCGAGGCCAACGGGCACGGTAACATGCTGCACGTCATAGGTCAGACATGGGCCAGGTCCCGCCGTGAGACCCTGCCCTACCCAACTGACCATCCCATAACTCTGCAGCAGCACCTACAGCGGCGGCGCGCAGAAATGCGGTGGTGGGGGAGCACGAAGGTAGTTCTCCATAGCCCTCCACTACAGCTGCAGCTGTCGGAAGGATAAGGAGCCCAAACATAGTGTGGCCAGCTCGCTGCCCACCCACTAAGCCCTTTGGCAAACTCCCAGTGTTGTCCATGACACTGGGATTTTTCCCCTCAAAGCTCAACTATCTTTCCCTGTTTTGTGTTGTCACGTTTTCCTCAGGAGGGATTTTCCGATCCGGTGAACTCTCCCTAGATGGTTGTTGCCAGGGCTGGCCATTTAAAAAATATCGGTACCACACTTAGCCATCCTTACCATTTTCCTATTATTCTCCAGAAGCAATTGCCAACAATTTAATGAACCAATTCCCAAAAGGCACTGGCGCACACGTTTATTTGTTGTACTGAGTCCTGAGTCTTACAAGGCGCCTTCTCCCTCAAACTGCTTTTTCCCGTAAAGAATCATGTTGTCAGAGCCCTCATTATTTCATAGCTGCTATGCCCCTCTTCTCTTCTCACCTTGTTAAATACCACCGGTGCAAAGGAGTTCAGTAGCTCTACCATTTTAGCAGCACCATTGATTTTGTCTCCCTCTTCATTTATTAATGGAACTACTTTCTCTCTAGTATTCCCTTTTCCCTGATATAATTGTAAAAGCTCTTTTTATTCCCCTTAAGCCTTTCTGCTCTCTGAGCTGGCCTTATCTTTTCCCTGCAAGCCTTAACTGACTGTATATTCTTGTTTAGTTCTCTTTCCCTTCTCCATTTTTCACTATAGGTTCTTTCTTTACACTCATATCTTTCGACGGTGCTTTGTTATGCCACATTGGATGCTACTTGTCCTTCCATTTATTTCCACTGGCATAGTAGTGTGTTCCACTCTATGGGGCTATCCTGGCTTTTCTGGCCTTTTCTCACCCCTCCGGATTGAACACATCTCCCCAGTACACCAAGGTTCACACCTGTGAAGTTTGTGGCCAGCAGTGCATAGAGACACCAGATAACGGGTGGCTTGAAAGGGCATCCTCATGGGCACAGCCTGCGGGCAAGTCCTGCACCTCGTAATGCCCGTGTGGCCAGCCTCCCTTCCCACCGCTTCGGCAGCGAGGGGGCTCTCGGGTGCCCGTTCACATCCCACCTCTCTGGCCTTTCCCCAGTGGCACAATGCATTCATATTCTTTCTCTTTCTCTTGCTTCTCATTGTAGAAGAACTCGCTTCCACCTTTCCATTGGGCATATTGTTAGATGAGTGTATTACTTGCATGGGTAAAAGTTCCTTTTCCATCGCCTCTTGGTCATCCTTAAATAATATGAGTATCAAAGTTAACATCAATCCATGATCTAGCAGGAACTAAAAATCTCTGCCGAATCACAAACCCTCTTCTCTCCACTTGCAGCTGAGAGCAAATTCTCACTGCTGAACACAAACTCTCACAATTTCCAAGTAGTGGGGAAGTTTAGGGCATAATATTAATTATCAGAGCAACTAGATTCTGGGGTTGTCCAAAGGGGACAAAGACGAGATGAATTTTACAGGAGAATCTATGAAATTTCTGTGCTGGATTTTTTTGTTATGAGCATTGCAAGGCCAAGCTCAGAGCAAGGGAGTCAGGAGTCATCCTGGTTCTAGGCTTTTCGCTGGTCACTTGCTTTTTCAAGTGGAATACCTAAGTATGTAATGGCTTAAAAGAAAAAATCACAGTACTTTTTAAATGGAACATTGTTTCATCATGAAGAATCAAAGCATTTATTTTTTAAAATAATGGAACAGAATATTTCCATTGAATTTAGAATGAGCTCAAATGAAACGCTTTACTGAAATCGTAACAAATTCACACAATCCTTTTGCTCAGTCTGAATCTACATTTTTCCTTGCAAGTTTTTTTTTGTAGAGTTAAGGGAAGAGAGATGGGAAATATCAGAAGACCAGAAACACTGCCTCAGAGGAAAAACTGAAGAAATTGGGGTTGCTCAGATGGAAGAGGTGGTAGGACAGTGTTATAAACTCTGAGTACAGAGAAGGCCTACGGAAAGAAGAAAGCATCGTTTTTTCTCCCTGGTAGGTAAGATCAGTAGTTGCAAGCTCAAAGAGCAGCAGGAGAGGTTAAGTCGGGCTGGATGTGAGGGGAGCCTTTCTGGCAATGAGGCTACTGAAGTGCTGGGACAGGCTGCCTGGGGAGCGGGTTGTGCCTGCATTGCTAGAGCTCTTTTTCAACAAGTGAGACTACCATCTGCCAGGAACGGCAGTCAGTCCTTCTGCCCAAGGTCTTGCCAAGGTCCTTTCCACCTCCATTTCGCTCAGATTTCATTGACCCTGCTGTCCTAGTGAGCACCAGTCTGCAAGGCTCAGTGTTTTTTGGATCCTGCAGCACTTCAGTAGCAGTGTGTAGGGTTCTGGGTTCTGGGTCATCCAGACTGGAACATCTCAGAAGATCCATTTGGTCTCTAGGCCTCCCGCAGAGCAGAGCTGCTGTGCCAAGCCCTGCCCCTGTGTTAGGCACTGCTGAAACGTGGGTTTCTTTAAAACCATTATCAAGAACATAGGGGATCCAGGTACTGAAAATCAGTTGGAGCTATGAGCTGATCCTTTCATGTGCAAACAGGCCATCGAAGCCGAATGCTGCCAAGAACGGCATTTCAGGCAAATACAGCCCAGGAGGGCTCCGAGCCGTAGTGCAGGCATGGGGGAGGGCGGTGGGATCCTTCAGGGAGTTTGGCACTGCTCAGTTCTCCAAGTGTCCCCTGGTGTGCACTGAAGTTATAGCGTAGCTAATTACAGGAAATTAAAGAGAAAGCGATATAAAGAGATTGCCTGAGCTGCGAGAGCCCTGGGAAGGACTGGCGGACGTCCCGTGGCGCAGCCACTGCAATTAGACTCGCAGAACGTTGCTTGAAAGTGGGGCTGGAAAGAGAAAACTTGGAATTGTGCGCGAGGAAAAGGTTAATTATAACCCATTTTCTTCTGAATCTAATTTTCAGGCACTGAATATTTGTAGATTAGCTGCATGTGAGACCAGAGGAGACATTTCAACCTAGCTGAATAGCAGTGATGAGAAACCATGGCAGAGCAGACCATGTCTTTAGCCCACTTTATCACAGTAAAGGTGCTTGTGCAAGGACTAAGATAGGTATCTGGTTAAAATAAATGTTCCAGATTAATTTTCAGTCAATGCCAGCTTTCAGGAAACTTCTGGAAACTGGGAAACATGCAGTACGTTTGGTCAATATTGCAGTGCAGATTCTTAGCCAAGCTGGAAATGTCTCTTGGGCTCAGCTCTTCACTTGGCTCTCATTTCACTGACCAGTAGGGAAAGCCCCAGGGGCTCTCAGACCCACAGATATCTCAGGAACATCAGGAAAATCCTTGCCACGTGGTGCCTTCTTCTCAGGACACTCTCCATTTTGCAGAGGCCTTTGCATAAGGTGAAGGTAGAAGGGAGGAGGAGAAAAATGAAGAGAGAAAAGAGATAATGGGGAGGGGGAAAGTCTGTAGGAAGGGAAAGACAAGGACAATTGCATGTATTCTTGTACAGTACAACCCAAGTTAGCAGAAGAGAGAGATGCTCTCTCTAGAAAGTGCGGAGGAGAGGCCGGGGGTGCTGGGGGAAGCTGCCTCATGGAGAAGGACAGGCCAGGGCCGCCTTTCCACTCAGTCTTTACACTAACCCACTCTTTGCAGGTAGTTCATGAAGGGCTAATAAGTGACTGATAGGGGTTTAATGAACAATGAATCAATACTCAATAGTTTTAGCTTGTTTGTATTTGAAAAACGCCAATAGGTTGGTAGGACGGTGGCTTTCCTCTCCACGACTCCTCCTCACGCCTCCGGCTGCTATCAGGCCTCCCCTTGAGACCACTCTCCACCACGCACGTCTGCCAGTCACTCCTTGGTTTCATCACCTGCCATAAAAAGAATTGCAGGGGGCTTGGGCTTGTTAAAGTCAGGCCGTGACTGCAGTGCATGGATTTAGCATCACCAGGATGCTATTTACAGTCTCCCGGTTTTCTGAATGAGATTGTTGCTCCATCAGCATCATACGCGTGTGCTGTCATTGTGCCCGTGAGGTGCAGGGGACACCGTCCTATCAGTGTTTCCCTAATAACTTCCCAACCCGTCTGCTTTTTTCCCCGCATCCAGGTTGGCCCAGTGCTTGTTGCATCCGGTAATAGCAGCAGAGCTAGAAACGAGTTCCATGATCTCGGCACCAGCTTAGACTTCACACGGCAATTTGTACCTGGGGATGAAAAATGCTGTAAGCACAGCCAACGCTTTCACCGTTCCACAGACTAGCTATAGAGATGAGCATAGGTATATGCATATCAATAGGGACTGTGCATGTTTACAGTTCTGTAAGGGTTCACTGTTTTGGTGTAAGATATTGTTCAACCTGACGCTTCTAGGCTTCTGCGGCTATCCTTAGTGTCAGCCATCACTACTATTACAAATAAATAGCAACCATGCATTCAAACTAACTAGGAAATACCACACATTTTTAAGCAAGATAATTTTATACTCATCCAGTCCACCAGTTTAGAAGAGAAACTCTCAGCACAAAGGTGAGCTTTGCAGGTGGCCCTCACAATCAGCCTCTTATGGACAAGCTCAACAAATCCCCCAATCTAGGAACTAGTTCAGAGATTGTCCGTTGTTAGAAGGTGGGCGGTGGGTAGATGCTGATGCTGATGCTGTCAGGCCTGAAACGGGCACTGACACAGTGATACCAAGACGCTCAAGGACATAAAATGTGCAGTGTGACTGTTTTTAGTATCACTGTCTAAGAAAACCAGTCACACTAGATGCAGAAGAGGAAACACGCTCTTGATTTTTGTAACTTGTCTAGCTCCTCTTCCATTCAACCAGACACCCCTCTTGCCAGCACCCTGGGAACTTCCCTCCAGCAAGGGAACACAGATTTCACAGCTGCACCCTAAGAGACGAGATGATACTTACCACACCCTGATCATCTCCAGTCTTAGCTCTTCCACTTCATCCAAGAACATAGCACTAGTACAGTTCCCTGTTCTGGAAGACTACATCATATGACCCCTTCCCCCAGTCAGCCAAGCTCCATCTCCAGAGCAGTTGGGGGTGTTGCCCTACTGGTTTTGTTGGAAGACATTTCAAGGTTCTCCATACTTTAAGGTTAGAGGTGCATCCCAAATCACCATCCTTGCGTTCCTGTACCCGTGGTTTTTAAGCACGTGACCTGGGGTCAGGGAATGGAGGACGGAGATCCATGCTTGTGGAAGAAACAAACAACAATTCTTTTGGCAGTTTGATGTTAAAAAATAAATCAATAAAGACTTCTAAGCTGCTCTGAAGCTTGAATGTCAGAAGTAGACCCTGGGGACATGGATCAGAGGGCACAATGAAGGTGAGTGTGAAATGAACATCATGAATCTTTAGGAGATTGTTAATAAGAGCACAGGAATGCAAATCTCCAGGAGCTGGTACAAATACACGTGTTACTCCAGTCAAAGTAAGGGAGATTCACACCAGGCTAGCAAAAGGCATATGGCTGACTTGATGCCTGTTACAGCAAAGCGGCCGTATCTCTACAGCTGGTGGAGGGTGAGAGGCCCTTCACAGGAGTAAGCTGAGTGCGTCTTGCAGTAGCGAGTGCAGAGAGGTGACTCCTGCTAAATTCAGCTGATTTCATGAGTATTCCCTATTTAGGTGGATTTGGTCACCATCTGTAACACAATCTGAGATTTCCTTGCACATGGGGACAATTAAATTGCATGCAGTGTAGTGAATCCTGACTGCATCTGTCTGCCTTCACTTTTAGACTTGGTTTGCTATGGGAATCCAGTCCAAACCTCTATTAGCAGGTGGGCTGAGATCAGCAAGAGAAGAAAGTCAAAGAAAGTATTGCACACCAGTTCCTCATCCAGTGAGGACTTTCTCCTCAGTAGTCATAAATTAGATTCTCTTTTTTGATTTGGATTTACAAGCGCCAAGCTTTGAGCTGCATATGAGGACAATTATACATTACATGCACTCTTTACATAAAGATAAGCACACATGGAAGTGGTTTGTCAGCTCAGGACCTGATGAGAAAGGACTAATACTTCCATAACAAATTTTGTATCTTGTCCTGAAAGCTCCGGTACGAAGCTCCAGTTCTTGAGGATCAACCAGCGGCAGGTTGAGAAAAGTCCCCTTGAGAATGGGAATATGTTCAAAAATGACCCCAAGATTGGAAACAGCAGACATCTTCCTAACCAGCGCTCTCTTCTTGCCTATGGCCATCCACCTCTTTTTGCAAATGTTGCTCTTGGATTTTTTCTCCCCAAGAGTTGAATTCAAGTCAGAAGAGCATGATCAATAATGATTAAATGCACAACATCATACAGCAGTTAGAAACAGGTAGAGAACATAATTCCAGTCTCCTAAACTCTGGCTTTTAAGCTGCTACTGGTTTGGCCTGACCTTGGTTTCTGGCCCCTTAGAAATGCTGTTAGCAAACATGGTCAGTCTTGTTGAAGCAAATATGAAGATTCCCCAGGGGCTGAGATCAAGACCCAAGCTTTTGGTGCACCTCAAATCCACGTCCATTTGGGACACCACAACCAGCAAAAAGGAGAAAATGTGCAACATCATCGTTACCACTGGGTAGGTTTTGCATTATGGCTCCAGAGCAGCAGAGAGACGGCAGGCTTCCATGGGCACATCCCCTCGTTCTTTCTCTTATGAATCCTTTATTTTTTCCCCTTTCTCATTCTGTCTTTGCTTGCATTTCAAGGTTAAAAAAAGTCAGGATACAATAGTAAATATGTAAGATTAGCTCCTAAAATATGTTAGCAAGTGAAAGCTAAAGAAAGCCAAATGAATTTAAAAAAGGCTTTCTTGAAGCTTAGAACAGAGACAGTTCTTTTGATCCTTTATCACACAATAACAAAAAAAGCACCAAGCAAGATACATATATATAATATACATATGATATATACATTTATATACACCATGTGCGTGAGTGCGTGTGTGTGTGTGTGTGTGCATGTGTGTGTGTGTATTTTAACTCACACAGGCTTTCCTTTCTTTAAAATGCTGCAAGAAGCTTTTTTTTTCTGCAGATTTCTTTTTCTTTCTTTTTTTTGATATTTCAAAGCTGGCAGTTCAGTAAATGGCTGGAACTGCCACATCTCTGTTCTTGCTAAAGAAATCAATGCTAATCCTATTACTGGCAGTTATCACCTATCCCAGAAACCGCGGCTAAAAGAAAAAAAAAAAACCACTGAGATGTCAAAGTAGGAAAAAAGCATGGGGGAGGGGGAGAAAGCGCCCTTCATTCACTTTCAAACAGTGATTGTTTTCTTATTTTTGATCATTTTTTCCTGTTAAGAGAGAAACTAAACCACCAAAAAAAAAAAGTGAGGAAAAAAAAAATCTATGCTCAAATAACATTAAGGGCCTGATTTAAACCTACGCACCCACATGCAAACCCAGACGCCGTTGAGAGCTGAGGCTGCTATTGGGTGCGATGCCCGGTGCGGAGCTCGATGTGGGACCCGGCGCCTGGACAGAGAGCAGCCCGTGTCCTCCAGGCCTCCACCGAGCTCTCCTGCCCCACCGGAGGGTGCAAATCCAGAGGGATTGCTCTGGAGCCAGTAGCACAGCTCTGCTGTCAAGTAGGGGGGATTCAGCCCTTTTCTGGATGTGCTTGCCTTAAGGTACCCCTCTGAAGGAAGAACTGGGGATGTGGGGCATCCATGCAGGCGTTTGCCAAAGATGAGGAGCTTTGGGGCCTTGCCTTTGGCTGGTTTGACTTGCCGGCCCTGCTTCATGCAGCTACGGCTGGGCTCCCTTGCTTCCCGTAGACCTGAGTAGCTTCCCCGTGCCCGGGTATGGAGCAATTCCCCTGGTACGAGCTGGGCTCTGACCTTCACGTCTGCAGTTGGTCTCAGGGCTGAGCACCTCCAGAGGCTTGGGCAGATATGTGCAGCTCCTTCTTCGTAATCTGAGCCTGATCTTAGTTCCCTCATAGTTTCTCCAGGGTAGGTACTTCTAACCTCTAACCCGTCCTCTTTGCTTCTTTTCCCATGTGGTCCTAAAACACACTCCTGCTCCTCATCAGGGAGCATCTTTAAGGCACAGCTGGTCTGCCCAGGATATCAAGACCCTGGTTCTGACCATGCTAACAGGATCCTGAAAAGATGCAGCTCCTGAGGATAGCTCTTTTGGTTAAGGTTCTGGTTGGGTCTGTCAGGTGGCCCTGCCCAGCCACAGACCAGCTAGCTCTGCATCTCATGAACAGCCCCAGCACAACGCAGAGTTCGTTACACACGCCTTGTCATCACAAGAGTTAATTAACTGCATCTGCTTCATACCCATGAGTTCGAGTGACAGGTCATCCCAGTCAGAAATGTACTACACTAGAAGCCAAGAGTAGCAGCCGTGTATGAACCCGTGCTTCAGGAAGGGGCGTCCATCTCCTTCTCTGTTAGACCACCCTGTCCTCCTTGCTGCCAGAAGCAAAGAAATTTAGATCATCAGTCTGATATGCTGAGACCAGACTGGTGTCCGCCACAGAGCTCACAGACCCTGCATGGAGTGATCAGAGGAATCACAATAAAGATGCACATTTGTTATTATTATTTTTTACAGTTTCATAAAAGAGCAGCACAGAGTTTTGAAGAAGTCCTAAGCAAAGGCTCACTTTGAAACCAGTGCTAATGTTATCAATTTAGGTGAGCTTCCAGGAAAACAAGCCAAGGCCACATTTGCAGGTTTCCCCTTCTCGCGCATGTCCATGTTTCTGGGGACTGAGGACACTTTCTCAGCTGGCTGATCCTACTTGTCAGTAACGGGGACAGGTAGGGCGTGTGATCCATTCTTCCTCCATAAGAAATGCAGAGCTCCCAAGTGCAATAAATAAGAGAGAGGAGGTAGTTAATGTGGGTTTCTCTCTTAACAGTCCAGAGTTGTTGTTCCCTCAGGCAAAGGGCAAAAAAGGAGAGTATCAACCAAACACGCAGCCGAGAAAGAAATAAAAACAAACCTGGACTGGAGGTTCTGACAACCAGAAACCAAACTGTGTCCACTCCACCCAGCTGCAAATCAATGTATTTCACAGCATGCGGGCGAGCATTTCTGCAGCACATCCAGTGTGAATCAGCCTCACCACCTAAAACACCATGGGCTTCCCTTCCAGCCTGTCTCTCTTCAAGTGAAATCTCCATTCGTTCTGGGCACTGGCCCTTGACAGGGCCACATTGGCCCCCAAGGCCTGGCTCCTTGGCTCTCCCTGCACCCCCCCAGTGGGTGAAGGAGTCAAGCCGTCCTTCGCCTAAAGGGGAAGGGTGAAGAAACGAAGCTGCTCTTCAACAGGGAAAAATACTTCCCTCCATCTTTAAACTCTGAGGCAGAGCTAGGACCAGCTTAGTCCTTTGGGATTAACTTGGAATCGTTCAAAATGAGCTTGCAGTCCTTGGCTTACCCTGGGGGAGTCAGCAAGCGATGGAGGAGTCACTGAAAGCTACAAGAGGAGGCAGCACACCCCGGACATCTCCCAGGACACAGCCTCGGTCGTGCCCACCCTTCCAAGTGGAAGCAGCCACCTCTGATGCCCTGGCCAAGCACCTCTAGCCTCCTGCACCGGCCAGCCCTGCCCATCCCCATGGGGCTCGAGCCAAAAGTGTAACGGCCAGGGGACCGGCTGGGGCAAGGACTGCGGTGAGCATTCAGGCTCCTGTGCTCTTCACAGAGCGGGAGGACACAGCTCAGGGTGGAGGTACCACAGTGACAGAGCAGCTGACGTAGCACAGGGAGGAAAATAAAAAGGGACGTTCACATCTTGCAAGGGATGACAGCAGACCACTGAAACACCAACAGGAGACAGAGAGAGCAGATCCGCGCAGAGCTAATGACACCTTGAGACAGACCAGGCTCGAACAGCCTGTGCGCTGCATGTGACGGTGCAGGGGGAAAAGCAGAGATATTTCCACTGCAGGGTGCTGTGGTGAGCAGGCGTCAGCGGCACCTCACAGCAGAGCAGAGAGGAAGGTTGAAAAGGCAAGCATAAGGATCTGTTATTAAAGAGCAAGAAATACGTAAACATGTAAAAATGTATCCCCTGCATGTGGCTGGGGATACAAAGGGGATGGAGGCAACCGTGAGGATACATGCTTATTTGTTTATTGTTGGAGATATTAAAGGAAAATGATTGCAGGGGGATCTAGACTAAGTCTTAATTTGTTGGTGAATGCAAAAGCCAGGAAAAAAAATCATTTTGGTTACGCGCAGGTGCCTTATTCTACCCAGGCAGATTTTTTTCATTGTTTTAATATAGCTGAAGTAACATTTTAACAAGCACAATTCTTTGACCAGGGTAAGGGGGCTAGGGAGAAGAAGAGATTAACAGCATGCCAAGATATCACTAAAACCATTTAAGAGTATCACAAGAATCATAGTTTTCTTTTTTTCTATAACAGGAGGAATTCAGCAAATTTAGTGCAAATCACAGAATGGGATGGTGAAACCAAATATACATCTTGCAGAGACCAAAACCATGGCATCCAGCCCCAAGCGTGAGCTGCGTGGGCTTCTCCATCACCTTCCTCCAGCCTAGAGGACAGTTCTTGAAAGAAAGGAGAAAAGAAACAGATTTTTCTTTCCTGGGCAAGTTTTTGTTTTCTGGCTGGCACTGGAGGGCTCGGTTGGATGAACCCTTTCCCACCCTCTCTCCTAGGCTTGCAGATCAGCCTGAAGAAGGGGAGAACACCTTGAAGTCATATTTCAGACGCCCAGTGATGGCAGGACACAGATACTGCTGGCAGGTGGACGACTGAAGAGTCTCTCCCTGAAGACTGTATTGATCTCCTCCACCTTCAGCGAGATGGACGCCAGGCATCTGCATGAGGCAATGCTTGCAGAAGAATGAAGACAGACCAGCGTGTCCACGTCAGGACAGCAAGTAAGGCGAGAGGACGGGGACTGCCATGGCCCATTTCCCTCTGCCTGGGTAACTATGTCAGCTTAGACATTAATTCTGTGATGGCTCTAGCCAGGCTGGATGAAGCCCACTCAAAGGGCTGGAAAAGACTTCTGCTTCGTAAGAGCAGCGCTTAGAGATTTTTTTTTCATATTAGGTTTTTTTACTGCCTTGTTTTCTGTCTTTAAAACAGATAAGGCTGGATGCTGAGGTGGTGTATACGGTCACAGTCCTTCAGACTCTGATGGGGCTGTGCCAGTTACACAAGCTGAGCATTGGGCCTGGAGTATTGAACTTCATCAGCTATATTACCAGAAAATGAAAGCCCGTGTAATTAGAAGCATTATTCACTATTCATACGATATCAGCTCTCTCCCAGTATCAATATCTGGCAATTCTCCTTAGAACTATGTGGTTTTTATTCACTTTTGTAGTTCTATCAATAAGAAGACGGCCTTACTGCAAACACTGAATTTGAAAGGCATAGAGTATCTCCTAATTAGGGCTGCTAATGAGGGACAGAAAACGAAGACTCTTCGCAGGAGGAAAAGTTCGCCCTTTGCATGTGAGAGCAAGCGAAAATTGGTTTACGAAGAAGGACTGGCATTGGCATAGGCCAGCCTGGAAGCACGAGAAGAGTTAAAACGTTGCTCAAAAATAGCTGCATGTTGTCAGGCAGATGCTACCCGTGTTTCCCCTGGCAGGAAACGCTGTCCCTAGCACGTGCCCATGTGAGAGCCCAGTGCCGGGCACCAGGGCCTGCTCAGCAGCCCTCCGCCAGAGGCAGCATTTCAGGTGCTGGAGCCAGACAGGCCATCGACAGATGCTGATTTTGCAGGGGAGAAAAGAGGGCTGCGAGTCTGAGCAGCTCCGGCTCCTGGTTCCTGCCACGGCTGAGACCTGTCTCCAAGGGATGGAGTCGAGCGGTCCTCTGGGGACCTTACGAGGGTTCGGGTCTCAGGAGGAGCAACAACAGATGCAGAGCTTTCAGCAGGGTGATTTGTAATGAAACCTGGTACCTGCTTTCTCTTATATCGTTGCATTTTTAAAAAGGATTTTACCATCTTTGCTGGGACACCTTTTAGCAGCAAATGGCTGTCTTTATGATTTGTAGCTTTTGGGAAAGAGTGAGCGCGTGTTGCAAATTCATGCAGAGTTTCTGCTTGACAAAAGTGCATGGCAAGCCAGTCCCAGCATGAGGGACTGCAGGGATATTTGCTTCCAAATTCATTTGCAGTTTGCCCTGCTTCATAATGGTCAGCAGTTCACGAGTCACGCCGTGGGACTGAGGTCACTGGTGCTCCAGGGAAGGGTGGCCACTGCCTCCCTGCAACTTTGTCCCATGAAAGTGAGGTTCCCTCACTGGCTAATGCTATTTCGGCATGCTGAGGGGTTGCCAATGGTAAAAACAGCCTCCGCTTCCTGAGGCACCTCAAAATGCCATGCCCTTGAAGGAGTCGTGCACTGAAGACCTGAGCTGAGAGAGGCAGAGCAAGGGCTTTGAGTCAACTCTACAAGGATAGCCCTGATCACTAGATGGCTGGGGTGACGAGAAGTCCTTTGGGGACTTGGGAATCTTTCCTGAGGGAATAAAATCCAACCTGGGAAAGACAACATTTTCCAAGTAAAAGGGAAAAGTCTTTCCCCTCCAGTTCCCGGCTAGCTGTATGCAAAAACCAGATGAACAGAGTCTCTTTCTGGGCCAGCCTGCCTGGCTTCAGAGCACAGCCAGGACAAGCTCAGCAGAGGTGCCAGGACCCTAGTGCAATTCCCAGCTACCCAGTGCCTGTCCGGGGAGCCATCCCTGAACGGTTTCACACGTCCTGCGTCAATGCGGCCCCAGCTCTGCCCTTGCAGATCTGGCCAGCAAAGCTAGCAGGCTGGTGCAGCCCCCTGCTCTCCATAGAGACACACTCCCCAAGCCCCTCTCCATATCCACCCGCGTCTCTCCCTTCCAGCCAGACTCCTGTCAAGTTGCTAATGCGTGCTGATTAAACAAGCCTTGAATGTGAATAGTGAGCAATAAAGGGGGAGAGAGAGAGAGACGGTCATCTGCAGCTGCATAGAGTGCCCTCTGGGTAGCAATCAACCAAAGCAAGGGGATGTACCAGTTAGCAGCTAGATGCTCCAGCTGTACATTGCCTGCTCACAGGTTTTAGGGAGGGGGGACCAGAGCGGTGGAGGTGGCAGCTGTGGTGCAGGGAACTGCAATGCTTAGAGGCCTGAGCGAGACTTGATTTGCCACCCAGCGCTGCTGACACCCCGTGATACCACCATCCGGGCTGAGCTCCGACGGCCGTGCCTTGGACGGATAGCCCCTCTCCCCAGCGCCAGGCCATGCTCTGCTGGCATCTTCCTCAGGGATCGGCTCTCCTCTGTGCAAATTCGGGCTCCACAAATGTCCTGCCAATGCGGCAAGGGTCTGTGGTGCACGTAAACGACACGGTGAAAAAGAGACATGGAGAAGGAGGGAGCGGGAATCTGGAGGGCCTCCAAAATGCAGCAGGGAACGTGCAAACTGGACAGTAATGGAAAAGGAGGGGAACCAAAACACTTCCCCAGGCTGTTCTCAGTGCGCTGACGGCACTGACGCATGCAGCGGGGAGGAGACAGCCCCTGGTGCCAGGCTCAAGTGGGGACTTCTGGGGCTGCCCCCAGGCCATGCCATCTTCTCCATTGCGAGCTGCCGTGCAGGAATGGCTCTGGTGTTACGAAAGAGGCCAGAGCTCTGCAGCCACCTGGGAACTTGTGTCCTTTCTATCCCAGATGCCAGAGCAGGATGTTTTTTCTGAGCAACCTGCCATTTCTTTGAAAGGATCTGGAAGGGAGTGTGGATGTTTTTCCTGCCTGCAGCAGCACAAAGCTGCTAAATGGTGTCAGTGGCTGGCTGTCTATCGCAGTCCCAGTTAAAATAAACCGTCACTTCAGCGCCAGTGGCATTTCATCACATCTTCAGTGCGAGGCTGGCTCAAGTCGGGGATAGACATCTTTTTAATTATATAAATCAAAATAAATAAAATATCGCACCCTGAGGCCCACCGCAGAGCGCCGCGCCTGATAGGAAAGCACTTGAAGGCAGAGAGGTTTTGGGAAAAGGCAGCTCTCTGCACCACGCAGCTGAGGGGAGGAAGGAATAGCGATGCTGAAAGGTCAAATCCACGCCTAGAAGTCTGAAGGAGTTTAGGAGCCATCTCCAGAGCTGTTAGAAAGCCTGTAGACACAAAAGAAACAGCCTTGACTCAAAATAACCACAAGCAAACCATCGGAAATGCAGCAGTTGGTGTTGCAAAGGAGGGAGCACCAGCAGCACTGGGAGAGATGGCTTCTCCCTTCAGCTGTGGTGGGGATGGAGACAGGGATGGGGAGGGAAACGTCAATGTGCCTGCATGTGGCTGGAAGGGAAAAAGGTTTGCCTGGAAGTTTTTTTAAAGTCTTTTTTTTTTTTTTTAATCCCTTAAACTGCTTCATCCAGTTCTTCAGCCTCAAGCAATGGGTTTGTGCCACCACGGTAAGAGTCATTTGATCGTTTTGGTAACGCTGGACTGGATCTCTCTATTCCGTCTGTCGCTTTACACTTAATAGATCCAAACCAAATGAAAAGTTGTTCTTGGCACCGGCCACCCAAGTGGTCAGCTGAAAAGGAGAGCCACCAGGGAAACGTTTTGCTAAAATGTGGTGGAATTGTTTAAGTTCTCGTCATTGCTTGCACATTTTATTCTGTTGAACCCCAGATCTCCCAGTTTACAAAAAAAAATAGAGGAAGAGATTGAAAATGTATATGACTTTCTGCAGCTGATTTTTTTCATTATATGGACTTCTGGTACGGCCCTACAGAGCCTCCAGAATTTTTGTTAATAGTCAATATGACCATTCTGTACAAATCGGGAAAAAACAATTAAAAATTTGAATCTAATTTTGTTTAAGTTTAGAAAAATCAAGTGAATCACAGCAGAAATTAGCCCTTTCAAAATCATCTCGATGAAATATTTTGCTTTTTTTTATGGCAGTGAGGGGGGTTATCAAAGCCACCCATAAATTCCTGGTCCCTGCAAGACCTTGAGCAAAAGCTTGATGCCTTTCCAAAAGATATATATTCGATCTGCTGCAAGCTATTGGCCTAGAAGTAGGCGATCACTGGGGGACGCACTCTGTGCTGTGCTGTCCAAGGGTTTGACTCCATTAGATGCTCAAAGCGGTTTGGCCTGGCCGTGACACCTATGGGCCTGCAAAGCAGATGAAAAGTTCATCACCAATGCATAATTACCTTATCTCTGATCTTAGCTGTAAATATTTCTTCATGAAGTGTTGCCTATTTACATTTCCACTCCTAGAAATTTCGTATCAGAAGTGACACAGTGTCATATTTAAATTAATTGGATATTCTGGGTTTACTGCTCACTCCATGGAGGGTTTTAGAAACCGCATAATATACAATATAAAATAGATGTTTGCGCACAGTGTATAATTTAATGCATGAGATACACAAGGTCTTCCAGCATAGAGTTTTAAACAACAGCATTTTAGCCCCTAAAGCACAGCAGCAAGGGGAGCATTTTCCATGCTCAGTTTCTCTGCTATTGGAACATTTGTTTTTTATTCTGAATATTTCAGCACATCTATTTACCTGGCACTATATTTAGTACCACAGTACCAAGATGGCATATATAAAGATTCAATTGCAATTCCCATCTGATGTCCCTTCCCTCTCCTTTTTACCCCCTTTTTTATGTCCGCACTCTGAATTCAGCACAAAGTTGGTGTGTTTAATTTAAAAAGAAGTAAAACGCGCCAGGAGACGCCTCAGACCACTGCAAATCACCTACTTTATAGAGGCAGTAAAATTGTGTATCGGATTAAAAGTGATGCTGATCTGAAATTTATGATAACTTTTAATGGCATTATAATTTTTTTTCCCTGTGCGCTCCATCACTGGATCGTTTGGATGCACAGTGCAGCAAGATGAAATTTGTAAGGGAAGAACATTACATAGGCAAGCACGGAGCGGGGGGAAAAAAGGCAGTGGAATAATGCGAGAGCCCCGGTTTGGTGTCTGAAAGCTGCTGCTGCCACGCGCGCCGCAGGGACCCTTGGGGCTGGGCTGGGCTGATTCAGTCCCAGCAACGCGGAGGCGTGGATGCGCGCCGCTCTAGAGAGTGAAATATCATGTGGAACAAAAGGCAATTATTTAGGAGAGCCCTGGGATCGAACCATGCTGGGTGTCGCTAGGAAAGGTCTGGTGTCATTTCTTTCCCTGGCCGGCATGAATCAAGACTCCTTTTTCCTGTGCTAGGCAAAGACTGCAGCAGAGACACCCACCCTTTGCTGTATATCTACCCGGAGAACGTTACGATTGCCTGCCACCGTCACAGCTCTACTTTTTCTGCCGCACCTTCTTGCTCCGCTTAAGGCAGGTCTATGAGGATATCTCCAGCCGGGCCAGGCCAGCACCCCACCACCAACATAGATTCAAAGGAGGAGATGCTAGTTGGTCCCCTGCAGAAACACCCCGCAAAATTCTCCATGTAAAGCCCCAGGCTCTTTAAAGCTTGGCTTGATCCTGTGGTTGGCGGTAACGTGGGTCTGATCCCAGGGCATTGGGAACCAAGGGAGTTTAAGGACCTACTGACCCAAGAAGGCAGTACTCAACCTTGCATGAGAGCAATGTACGCCGGGAAGACCACTGCTGCTCTGCATCATCCATCTGTAGACAGAAATGGGCCCTCCGAACAAGCGAGAGGATGAAATCCTAGTTCTAAAGTCGGCACCCTCATTTCACCATCAGTCTTTGACAGTTCGTAGTGACACTTCCAGTCTCCCTCTCCTTCTCTGTTTCATTTATTTCTTCACTTTTTCCTAACTCTGTGATATTATGCCGCAGTAAAATAGTAACTGCTGTAAGTGATTGTTTTGCTGTATCATGTGAAGTCAAAAACCTTTTAAATTGTATTTTGCAGTGAACCTGCCTTTGAATCCATGCATTTTATCATTCCACAGCAACACATATAATTTCAAACAAACAAGTGAACAAACCCAACGATAATGGCCTGAATCTCTTATCAGTCAGTTTTACACTGGCGTAACTCCATAAACTTCAAGTGGAATTAATCTTGATTTATACTGTTGGGAGAGCAGAAACAGAAACAGGAACTGTAAATAGCTATATACCAGTGCAAGAAACTTAAAAGCAAAAGCAGTCTTACCAGAATGCCTGGTAGCCGATGAAGATGAAAGCATTAAAAAGCATTCCTGGTGGTACTAATTCATGGGCCACATAACATGTGGATAAGCCCAAAGGACAGCAATGGAAAAGTTGCGCCATCCATCCGGCATCGCAGAGACAACAGACCACGATGTTGCAAGTGCAGAGGCCTGCAAATGTGAAGATAGTAGATGGACAGTATCTTTCTTCCCTGCTAATTCTTAACTGCCAAGGAGACTGCCAAAGTGCTGTTTGGCCCCAGACAGGCTAAAGAGCGACGTTGTGCCTAAGCCCTGCTCTCCTGTCTGCTGTCATGAGGCGGCAGGACACCTGGATTCTTCCCACTTTGTGTTTTATCTTAGCAGCAAACTCACGTTTGGGGCAGAGGAAGGAGATATAAGGGACCACCTTGTGCTTCCAATCACAAGTGCCTTCTAAAATAACTATGCTCAGAAGATTTCAGAACAAAGTTTTCACTACAGCACTGATTTTATGTGTAGGTAATAACAACAACGTTAGGAACGCCTGATGACCTGATGACACACTAAACTTCACAGATTTCCAAGTTGTATATCTACCTCGTAATGGCTTCAAGCAGAAGACATTTTTCTGGCTTGGACACGAGACTGGCTTATGTGATAAAGCCTTGCATAGGTTAAGATCACTTACCAACTTCTCTTCTTTCCTAACTATGAAACACTGTCCAGGAAGGATGTTTCTGGTTTCACATTAATTCTTTCTCATAAATATGCACTAATGTAGGCTTAATCCTTCCCTAAAAGTATTTGCAGGGATGGAGGAGATGAGTTTTTGCTCCGGTACATTCTAGCACACCAAAGTCAAACTAACAAGCCTACAGTTTCTGGTTTTCTCCTTATTTCTTCTTTTGGGATGGGCAGTCCAGTGTGTTCAGCAATCTTCGGGATCTCCATCTGCTCTCCACAAGCTCTCAGCGATGTTTGTTAACAGCTCCAAGAGTTGCAGCCCATGAGGCTGAGCCAACATAGTCAATCTAATCTGGCAAAATTATTTCTGACCCATCCCTCTCCCACGCTAGCTGAAGTTCTTACTCCTTTGTCATTAGCGCTAATTACATTAGCCCACTGCTCAGCATTAACCCATTAGTGAAGAAGGAACCAAGAGCTCTGAGACTATTTGGCTTTCTCAGTGTTATTTTCCTCTCTGAACAGTGACGCACAGCCTGCTGTAGTCACTGCCCAGAAAGGCAAGGTCAAACTTAAATCACTGCAGGAAGCCAGTGTGCTACCTGCAGCTCCCAGAAGACAGAACTTTTCACCCCAGGACTCCCGTTGCAGAGCTCCCAATTGCAGAGACAGCAAATGCAACTACCCAGAGCTAAACAGACTGCTCCTCTGAAGAGGAAAAAATAACCCAGACCCTGAAGTTTCTCACCTTTTTCTTCTGGTGCTCTCCCTGATTACCTTTAAGTAGTCCTCTGATGAGATCAGAACGACCTCTTTTGGCTGTGGACCTCACCCCATCCCCAAGAGGAGAAACACAGATCCCCTCTTTGGGCTGCAAGGAGTAGTCAAATATCCTTAAGACAACAGCTGACTCAGAGCGGCTGGTTGCTGCCTGCAGCAACGCGCTAGAGTCCTCCCCATCCTCACAGAACTGGAGCAGCCCTCTGCTGGGACCAGAGCCTCTGGCATCTCCTGAAATGGCTGGAAACTGGAAACATCATGAAATTCTAGTACTGCGGATGTGTTAATAGATTATTTAGGTCCTGAGAAGCACACTGCAGCACTTTATCCCAGATCCACAGTCCATTGTAAGCAGTTCATCATAAGCAGCTTGGCCTTTTGAGAATAGGTTAGGTATGAAGTGGCTCCAAAGCGCTATTGTGCTGAGGAGCTGTCTCTGTTCCAGCATGTTTTTAGATAGTGGCATTTAGCTGCTGCTTTAAACCACAATCTTAGATGCCTCCAGTTTGGGAGCCCAATCAGGGGACAGTAGCGCAGCCTGATTTAGACTGAGCACCAAGTGTTTGCCATCTGACTATCAGGCATGGGCATGCAGAGAGCACAGGAGCTCCAAAATGCTCTTCCTTGCAAATCTGGAGCTTGGCTTTTATTGAGCTTTGGCTTTTACTCTAAATATATTGACCCAAACAAATCCCCAAATAACACAGATGTACATAGATTCACATACATTGATGTAATCTTAAACCAGGGCTGCCTGAATAGCATCCTCCTCCTTTGACGGAGAAGTCAAAAAAGAAAACGCTGGTATGACTCCTGACACTTAATGATTTGACTCTGTGTGCACGCGTGGAAGCCTGCGCAACACATGCCGTTTAAAACTTTTTCTAAAATACATCCTTGCAAGAATAACTTCTTAAATCTGTCTCTGGCATGGCAGTGAATTTATTACTGCACTCCCTGTATTTAAATGCCTTCCCCATATGATGCTCCCAAACCACTTCTTACTGCTGATCAGTGAATTCTTACACTGCAGGGTTTGCCATCGCTTTAGTCTATTGGAAACCACAGGTATGCTTGGAAGCCATGACATCTCCTCTGTGTCCAATCTATAACGGAAAGGGCTGCAGAACCAGCCCTCTCTGCAGTTCCTCCAGTCAATGCAAATGTGAACTACCACAGTCTGACAACCTGTACCTGCAGTACCCCTTTCGGGGAGGAGCAGGGATGCAGAGCATCGCTTGGGTAAGTCCTCTCAGCTATGGTGAACAGAGTAGGCAATTGACTTTGCTATTCATACTATTTATTTTTGAAGTCATTTACTCAAAAAGATGGCAGAACACTGATAATAAGATGCTGTTTAATTTCTCGCAGGGATAACATTATTAATTTTTACTGAGATTCCATCAGTTTGTTAGGAGGTAAGGAAAGTATAGAGGAAATAAAGAGTATAATACAAAGAAGAGGTGGGACATGTCACTGAAGGGACAAATCGAACGTGTAGCCTACATGCTCTCACAATCATTGCAATTACTGTGTTCCAGACACCTGCCTTGGAAAAATTTATGGAAAAAGTCAACACGGCCACAGGGTAGCTTGGCTTCAGAGAGGGACTTTTGAGGGACTCTTTAGCCCTGTAATGGGCCCCTAAGCGGGGTCTGTGAGTGGCCTGTGGGGAAGCTTGCACCAGGGAGGTGCCTGAGAAGATGCCTGGGTGTGGAGGCACCCAACGTTGCTAGACACAAGCTCAAACTAGACCTGGCTAAGGACCACAGTACCATTTGTGGATGAATCCACGTGGGGCTGTGCCAGGCAAGTGAGTGTCTGAAAGTCCCCTTGGAGGCATCTCAGGTCGTTCTACTGACCCAAGATTCTCTGCTGAGATGAATGCTAACATTTCAGAGGGAGGATGACCTTACAGCAGAGGGGATACCTGCTTCTTTATGACTTTGCTTTGGCTCCATGCTTCAGCCTCCTCCCATCCCCATCTGCAAAACATCCCCTTTGTCCCCCCTTTTGGTTTTTAAGTTTGGCAAAAAGGTCTCTTAGGATAATAAATACAAATTGTACTCATTGGTTAAAGCTTCAAGTGCTGCCTTAACATGAGGAGAAACAGCCCTGGATCCCCATTTCCCTTCTGGGTGCCACCATATGTCATGCTGGCCCAGTACGGCAGCTAGCACTCACCAGACAGCAGGAAGATCAGAAGGTGGCTAAAGAGCAGCCCTGGCTTTATCCAGTTGCTATTATCAATCTTCATAACAAAGAGAAAACAACTCAATCACCTCTTGTGGGAAATAAATTGAGTACACTTCTTGAGCAGGGCTCGCCTACGTTCTCGTTTCTTCGAGAATTAGCTCGACTGATAAGGCCCAGGTGAAGAGTTCCAGAAGCAATTAAAGCAAGTGCTGTACCTCTAGGTGTACCTTCACAATATTTCTGTTCTCTTCTTTTCACTATGGGCTTATCTCACGCTAGCATCAACAGTGGGTGCATTAGAGATGATGCTTCATAAAGGAAAGCTGCACTTCACACTGAGAAAGCCTTGATCCAAAAGCACTTCAATTAGCAGAGTGCAGGTCCCAGGGACTCCTGGACAAGCTGCATCTGTACGGATTAAGACAGAGGGATGCCTCAGAGTCAGGAGAGAGGATCCAGGATGGGGGCTCTTCTATTTTTAACTCCTCTTCTCCCCACTTTAGCCTCTTCCTGTTTGCCCTGTGAAGACCACTGGGCTAGGGCACTGCTCTGAGATCCCCCCGGAAGCCCCAGGTAATATATTCCAGTGCCCATCAGACATGTCAGAGCAGACACGAGATCTTCGATCAATGAGATCTGAGGCTTAACCTCATTAAAACGGTTTCTCAACGAAGGTCAAAACTCTCTGGCTGCTGAGGCCCCCCCCCCCCACTCTTATGCCTGGAAATAAAACATTCTGCTTTTAATTAATTCGTTCAGATGAAACCAGCAAAAATGTCAATGTAACAAATTAGACACTCATTGATTATTGGCTTAAAAAAAGCTAATGGTTCTGTTCTGGAGAAGGGGGTTAGGCAGGTCTTTAAAGTGATACACACATGCAATACTTTGTTGTTCAGGTAGGCTCTGGATTTGGCACTTGAACCCTGAAAATGTATTCAGAAACTCTCTTCTCTGCCTCCCCGCTAGTCTCTCCTGTTAGGACAGCTTGCAAACTGCTAGGTACAGCTTTCCACTGTGTAGTACATTGTGTCGACCCAACAGAAAGTCATGGGCATTCAGTTTCCTCTTGGGTTTAATGGGCTTTGGGATCTGGAAAGGTAAGAGCATGCATTATAAAAAACATTGAAATGCACGTGCCTACAGAAGATATGAGTCTAACTTCAGTTTTTTCTCTCTCCTGCTTTTCTCTGTCAATATTGCTTCTACCTGGACAGTTCATAGATAACATCAATGCTTTGCAAGTGAAGCTATGCAGAAGCAGTCTGCTCCCTGCCATGTGCACAGGAAAAGGGCCACCAACAAACATCACATTTAGGAAGCATCCGGAGAGCTGAATTACACAGAGCAATGAACGCTACCTACAGGCCAGTCAGTGGCTGAGCCTTGAAGGGTCCAGGCTTAGCTCACTACCTCAGCTATAACCAAACTCAGGAGTGACTAAACATTATTGAAAATTAGTAGAAGCAGAAGACATTCATGGTTCAGCACTACGGACTGAAAGGTTGTGCAGAGACACAATTCTAACGAAATTACAACAGAAGATGCCACCTGCAAGAAATATAGAAATGTTCAGACTAATACAATATTGTCCACCACTGAAATTCATATGCAAACCCCAAACAGTATGAACAGTATCTCCTTGTCTCTTCTCTTACCAACCTTGAGTTGCAACTTTGCTCACATATGGAACAATAACATGCATGAGGGTGTAGCAGCAGAGTTAATCAGAAAAAAAAACCAGACACTTTACATTTGGTGCTGGGGGAATGCTTGAAAAGTGATTAAAGGGCAATCTTAGTAGTATACAACGAAAAATAATTCAAGGTAACTGCAATGACATCTGAGTACTCCGTTTTTAAAAACATAGTGTGGTCACTGTGAGCAGCGGGCTGAAATTGTGCATATTTTAATCAAAAATTTGGATCGTGGATTAAAGTTTACGAAGAAATCACATAGCTGCATTTAATTAATCAAGGCTTTAAGTGACCTAAATGAAAATACTCTATGATGATACCTCCATGGCTGGCTGAAGTCAAATTTGCACTGATGATACGTATTATGTTTCCCATACAATGAAATAATTACAATTAGTTCTCTACCTGGAAAAGTCGCTTTGCTCTAGTAACACTTTTAGAGGAACTCTGAAAATAGAGTGTGTTTAACAGTAGAAGGTACATTAGTTAGCCAGTAAACAGTCCTGTAACTTACACGTAGCCTGGAGGTGACTCCACTAAGGTCATGCAGCAGGTCAACATTAGGGTTATAACCCGAATGGATCTCCAGAGTCCAGCATGCTGTATGGTGAGTCACACTGCATCTCAAGAAAATACACTCACATCCAAAAGCAGATCCTTATATTGTCAAGATAGTCATTTCACTAAACTTCTCACTGCTTCAAATAGAATCAGCTATCTCTGGGAGCAGGAAATTCTGCCTTTATACAGAGACCAGGGGTTGAGCTTTCACAAGCAGTGGGTTAGCATACACCTGTGCACTGGGACATCTCTACCACCTTCCTCAGAGAAGTCCTCTGCAGGCTGCTGCTGACAGCAGGTGAATGTGCCCGGCAGGCCGGGGGTCTCCTCCTGCCCAACAGATTTTACGTGCAGTATGTTGTTTTGGTGCACGTATCTCATACAGCATACTAAAATATCATCATAATAACGTCATAAAATGCATCTCATTTTATTGTCTCCAGTGGTTACCTTTTGACATCTCTTACTTCACCTTACCTTTTAATAAACGAAAACCATGGCTGTTAGCTTAGACAGCAATATGAGAAAATGACAAATATTCCTCTTATCAATTCCAGACCGCTCTGAAAGCGTATATGAACACAGTCTAGCTTAACTACAGCAGACATGTCCTAGGGTTGCAAGGATATGATGAAACACATGCTTTACAAATGAGTTTAAAAAAGAAAAAAAAAGGCTACATTCAACGGCAGAAAAAATTGATTTAAACACATAAAATATTACAAGAAAAAATCAGAGGTTAAAAGTAGAGTTGAAATGCAAACCATTACCTCCATTATCCAAAACAGGCTGTTTATTTACAGCTAGAAATTGTAGAAATGACGTGGCTTAATCGTAATTAAAACCTTTTGGTATCTTTAGAGCACCAGAAGTGTTCCACACGAAGGTAGCAGGGCCGTGAAGCGGAGAAGCCTGCTGCCACTTAGAACAAGGACATCCTGGGCTGCAGGGAGAACAAAACAAAACCCTGACAAACATGATATTAGGCTAAGAACAATTTCAACTGTGGCAAGAAAAGAGGGTTTGTAATTTAATTTGCAAAAGGCCATACAGCAAAACTAGAGCTAAACTATTTGCAACATATATTAGCTGAAAGAGGCATTTCAAATGAGAAAGGACCAGCTGTTGGGAAAGACATAAAAGTGGTCTGAGCTTAGTTTTTGCCTTCGCCTCCGACTTAGCATTAAACAAGTCCCTTCATCTCACTGAGACTACACTGCCCACCTGCGAACAGGGGCAAGACTGTTTCCTTCTCCTAGGCTTTTACTGGGCTGCTTTGACATCCACATAGACAGCAAGTTCTTCCAGGATGAGGCTGCATCTGATACTAAGGGCCTGTTGGGACCAATAAGGGTGCAAGATAATAATACATAAGATCTTTTTGAATGACAGGCTCCTCTGCAAACCCCCATCCCCCCCAGGGGAAAGGTAGCAATGGGAGCAATTCTTAGGAACGCTTATGAACATCTTCACATTTCTGACTTTTAGAATTTGAGCAACCGCGTTGCTGAGAGACTTGCTGAAGGCAGTCCCTGTGAGAGTAGGAAATGTTTACAGAAGGCTCTATTTTGCATGTACACAATTTAAAAGGAGGGACATGTCCCCACGCAAGATGAATTGAGCTCTACCTTTTTACAAGAACTTGGTCTTTAACATCATAGACTCAGCAGCCACAGCTCAGGAGAACGCTCTTTGGCATCAACTAAAGCTCAGAATGGGTCAACATCCCATCCAAACCTCCATCCACATGCAACCTGCCATACAGCCTGGCAGGGTGTACTTCTGCAGTGCTCCTGAGCAACCTGGGACCATGCCCAATGTGCTGGCACTGTACTCTGCACCCCCTCCATGGTAGATCTCACATTACCGCCCACCCCAGGTGACATGCTGACACATGCAACATCACTGCCAGGGTTTCCCTGTGCAACAAAACAGTGCAAGGAAAAGGTGAAAAATAGCAAGAAACAGGTGTGCTGAAGATGGACTTCAGAGCAGAGTGTTCCCTTTGTGTGCCATGGTGGAGCCCCAGATCTATGCAGATATTTAGGCTGGGCCATCATGTCTCTTCACCTGCCCCAGGGTAAATCAGGCAGATTCCGCAGGAGCCTGGAAAACTGATGTCTGGGGAGGAGACATGGATGCCCCTTAACAAACTTCTTAAACAAGGCACTGCTGAAGAGGAAAATGAATGAGCATAAAAATGTAGCCATGGCTGGAGCAGGTCAGACTCCTGGCGTTAAAAATGTAGCCATGGTTGGAGCAGGTCAGACTCCTGGAGTCTAAAAGTTGTGTCTACCCTGGGTTAGTCATTGTTTTCCTCTGATATCGACAGAGAGAGATAGGCCCCTCAGGTGAGCAATTCTGCCCAAAAAAGGACATGCCTGGGAGAGCCAAGGTCTACGCATCTAGACAGACCCAGGCCTTGTGCTCCACAAGGTGGCTAGTGCTAATGTAATGTACTCCAGAGCCGAGAAGTGCTCTTCACCCTGCCCTAGAGTATCTAGTTTCTCTAACTTAGTTTGGTTTGCATTCAGGAAAAACATAAATAGGCAGGCTGCATCTGCACATTAAATCAAGAATAAAGCTTCAGTTGGGCCTGTTTCCAATTCTTTGGCACATCGAGGATGGGAAAGGACACATGGATGGCTTGCTCATTAACCCACACTCTCCCTGCCAGAGGGTTGTGCCAGAAGTTACCAAGAAAGCTGCAAAATGAAAGCATGATGTGCTGTGGTAATTGTGTGTGCTTGGATTTTTTTTTTTTAACAAGTGTTCCATCTTTTACTAAATATTCTAGCATCACTGCTGTCCCATTTCAGTGCAGTTAGTTGTAAATATAATCACTTCATCTTGATTAACTCTATCAGTGCTGCAGAGGTCCACCCCCTTAGCAGTTGCAAGAGGGCTGAAAATAGCTATGATGTTTGAAAGGACCAGAGAAGCTGTCTGGCAGTTGCCTGGGAAAATGTTTTATGGCAACCACGAGCATGCAGTGTCTTTTCCAAGGTGGTAATTTAACATCACGTGGTGGTTACTCAGAGTAGGCTTTCCCCACCTAAATCAAAGAAAAAAGTTCCTTCAGATCCCTCCAAAAGAAGGACATCTTTTGCAAATGCCACCCACTACTGACTAGAGTCTGTCATTGTCACCTATACCAATTACAGAAGTCACAACACATTTGTAAGGAGCTTTGAAACTCCTTCTCCCGCTTAGTAATAGTCATGTCTTTGTATAAATACACACACCAGTGGGCTCAAGTGGCAAGAATACTTACAGGGTGTGACTGAGGATGGTCAGAAAGCAGTATATCACCTGAAGGAAGAACACATGTTCAGTGACCTTAAAGACCTGATCTCACATTTGCCCTGAGCAATTACAGCTAAGTAACAGCAATACGAGCACATATTTAAGTACTTACGCAAGGAAAAGGGCCTGATGACCTTGATTATATTCGCATTGTATTTGCTGTTGTTCATACTTCTTTGGTGGAATTACTACAATACATCTTGGCCTCGGATTTCATCTGCCAGCTCTGGGAGGCTGCGGTCAGCCTCCATAGAGGTCCAAAAGTGCTTAGAAGTTTAGCTGTATTTTTTTTCTACAGCTCCTCTCCTGTCCTGAATTTTAAGACTGCCTCAACAGCTGAGGGCTCGTGACTCCCTACTGCAGCGTCGAGAAGATATGCAGAAGCAAATCTGAAGGCAAGAATTCCCTGCCCCAAAGCTCCCTTGAACCTCAGGCATCACTCTCAGCAGATGGACAGCTGCTGTTTCAAACAGCTCTCCCACAACCTGCTCTGTTGAATAACTATGCTGAAAATACACATTTCAGAATGGTTTGATTGCTGTTATTTAACAAAAATCGTTGCAAGCAAAGCTGCAAAAAACTTCATAGCTGTAGCTTGGGGTGGAGGAGCAACATTCTGAACGTTAAAGCCAATTATTTATAAATCTAGCAACCTGCATATGATTTTTTCACTGAGGACTCCAAGTAGGTACATACCAAAAAAAAAAGACCTTCTCCTCACCTCCTAAAAATCTTATAAGTCCTAAGTTCAAACACTGAAAAGTTGTTAAATGCCAAAATCAAGGTATTCATTTTCCTGTGCCTGGGCCTGGAGATATGAGTCCCACTTACATGCTCCTCATACGCTATTCCACCTGCTTCATTCAGTGCACAGGATGCCCAGGTTGGGAATGGCAAGTGGTTTGCAGGTGATGCACTCTACTTGTTCATAGTTCTTTTCCAGTGCAGAAGTTCTTCCACTTTTGTCTGGAGACCATTCTCTGCGGTTTTGGGGTCTCATCACAGAAGTTATGCCCCAGTGCTGGCCAAATGGAGTAAGAGATTGCCTGGCCCCCTTCAAAAGCCCTTTTTGTGATTCTCTGATCTTTGCCTCCAGTGAGGATTTGCCTGGTTTTAATTTGGAGAAAAAGCTAAAAAATCAAGTTGTGCAAAAAATCAAGGTGATTGGGGAACCAATTTGCATGGGGCTGCAGCCTGCCTCTGAAGGTTGGGCTGTCTCAGGGCTTGAAGGAAGAAGTATTCAGCTTCCCAATTCCTCTCCTGCTTTGTGGCCAGATAGCATCCCTTCTCCAGAACACATCTCCTTTCCCCAGCATTGGAACAACAGCTTAGAGTGCTCCGTCCTGAAATGTGCGTCCAGCCTCAAGGGAAATTAACAGTCCCAATTTTCTCATTAATAAAAAATGTTCTTCTACTGCCAGCTTCACCAGCGCAGCGCACGGTGGCACCTCTCAGAGAGTTGGCTGCATTATGGAAATGTCCAGATGCTGGGAGGTAAGAACTGCCGGACCGGCTCGGAATAGTACCAGTGTCCAGTACCAGTGTCACTGCACAGCTACAGATGTCAGAAGATACAAAAACCCCAGGGACAGACCACTGTGGAATAAGCTTCCTCATGTCCTGGAACATGGAGGTTTATATCTTTTATAACAGCTTTTCTCTGTGCAACACAACTGGAGAATTTGGTTGCGGGAATATCTTGGGGCAATGAATTCCCTAAGCTATGTATGAATCGCTAACAAAAGTGTCTTTTTATCAGTTTCAGTTCTGTTGCCTTTCAAGTTTATTCAGTGTCCCTTTGAATGAGACACTGTTGTAATTGTCTAAAAAATAAATTTGATTGCCTGCTTGACCTTCTTTATGCTGCTCATTACAGTCATTTCCTTTTTTATTCATTCTCTCCTGGGAAAAAACAGAGACAACATCGTCACTGTAGCTACACTCGGAAGTATTTGCATTGCTTGTCTTTAAGCCTTTGTTGTTTCCTTGTTTTGTTTTGGATGTGGCACAATCAGAACTTCAAGGTGGGAGCACGCATTCACTCAGGAATGGCAATGTCAGCTTCAGCTCCACTCACAGCTTCTTTTTAAATCTGTCATAGGTTCTTGCTCCTTTTTGTCTTCAGGAAAGGAATAGAGAACAAAGGAGAAAGCATCTCAATGACACTGCACCAATCCATGGCTTGCCTGCACCATGAGCAATGTGTGAAGATCTGCTCCCAGCTCAAAAGTTCCCCCTGGGGGGCTGGAAAAGATACAGGGAAGGGCAACACCACCACTGAAAGGTCCAGGAAGGCTTATGCACAGAAAATGATTACGCAGATGAAGGAAAGACCTGCAAATTGGGCGACAGTGGTCTGCTAAGCTGGAGTGGCCAGAAGAGAGTGAACAGGTGTAGGTCAGTCGCCATCTTCTCAAGAGCTCAGATACACTAACTGAAGCTGAGAATCAGCAGACTCTGCACAGCAATGAGATACCAGGTTTCACCTCCTGCCATGGGCTTTAGCTTGCACTTGTTGATACCCACTGCCATCCATTAGTGCAGAGTGGATCCTAAATCCCGTTCCTCTTTTCTTTTGGGTCTTCTGAAGGTCAGTGTTCTCCAGGGCTGACCATCTTATCTAAATACAGGGCACCCGCAAAGTCATATGCTGACAAAGACCAGCTCTGTTCCAGAATCCAACTCTAAACTAAGTCCAATCACTCCTTTTATTCTTGAAGCCCACTTCCAGCCAACAGCGGGTCTTCACCCATCAGACCATCACTGTAGGATATCTTAGCCACCTCTCTGACTGCTAGTTTGAGATACTTGCAGACATCTGCTTGGAGCTGTCTCGCTTTCCTTCATAGGTGTCATGCTAACTGCTTTCCCCTAAAGAAGGGTGTTTCTTGGTGCTGCTTTTGGATGCTGTTTTGATCTGTCTTTTGGCACCGAATTCAGCCTTGCAAGGCAGCAGTTCTCAGCAGCACCCTTGAAGATGTTTAAAGACCATTATGACAGACATTGTAGGATAGTTTCCTGCTGTTAGAGCTGATGCTGCACCAGTCCCACCATAGGGATAACAGTGTGTTCGAGTGGCCCTGCTGCTGAGTTCTGCAGAGTTCGTCACAGGTGAACTCAGAAGGCCTTACTGCTGCTCATGTTATAAAACTCTTCAGAAGATGCTGAGTGCCACAGTGTCATCATTGCTGTGGCTTAGTAAGTCGCTCACAAGCTATTTACAGAGATGGCCATGTTCTGCTATTTTGATATTTTCCACCCAGACGTAGTATTTCTTTCTGGTCTTGGATGGGTTGGTAATGAATGCAATGAAATAGCAACGAATAACCAGGCTTTTGCAGCAGGGACACAGGGTGGGACGCCGTCCAGGATCTGCCAAAGAGATTCCCCGATTATCCAAAGGGGTCGCTGTTCAGCGACAGTCAAAAAGCCCTTCCTCTAGGCTGGATGCGTTCTCCCTGCAGCGCCAGGAGCTTTTGCCAGCCTCAGAAGTGAGAGACTGGGATTCAAAGGAAGTAATCTTTTAAAACATAAACGGCCAAGCTGATTTAGTTCCAAATACGTAACAACAAAAAAACTGCTGCTGGGCAGGGACCTTGTTTGCCAAGTTTCAACACAGAGCAAAATTTTACAGCAGAGTTATAACCACTTTAAATACCGTTATTGGTTTAGAATTGAAAAGCTGGCAGCCTGTTAGCTAAAACTGCCCTTCTGAGTGATGCTTTAATAGGATGCGTATCCCACATATTTGATAAGTTGAAGATCCATGTGATAAATTCTGGAGCCATGGGATAAAACATACAATGATCCTTAGTCACCTCCAATATGATTTTCCTGCCTCTAAGACATTTCTACAATTTCTTCTAATAGTTCACTCCCCTCCAGCAGTCACCTCACTTCAAAAATAGACTTCCAAAGCCCCATGTCTTCCCTTCCCAGGCTGCGAAATTCCCTTCCAAAGTAAATCACAAGTAGAGGATCAACAACGGTTCTGAACAGGACAGAGCACTAAGAGATGATGTCTGATAACTATCAAAAAATGTTATAAATGATTAGTTTATGAAAAGGAGACCCTTCCCAAAGGAAATCAAACTTGAATGTAGTATTGAAGAATTGGTAGTTGCAGTCCTGATACTAACAATCACAGAAAGACTTTTCAATGAATTTTGAAAAATGTGTTACAACTTGCCCTTCCTTGGAGCTGCTAGAAACGTAGGCTTTAATTGAACCAAATTTGCAGAAGTGAGCACAGATTTGGGTGTGTGTGCTGAATGCCTCTTCTGAGATGTATGGAAAGTGTCAGATATAGTCAATGTTTTCTGAAAAATCCCTTTTGGGGATTTCACTTGGGGATCCCAGAACAAAGCCAAACCCAAATAAGTAGTCTCTTTGGCAAATCCTTGCATTGGACAGGACATCTAAGTCCTGATGGGGCATGGGATAGAGAAAAAGGAAATCTGGTTATGTTTACATGGACCAGCTCCAGCCCTCTCTTACATTGCTCCTCTGCTGTGTTTTATATGCCCCTCTCCCCAGCATATCCATACATCAGCTTTGTAACAGGGAAAAGGGCTAGGGAGTGGGTGGGATGGACCTTCCTCTGTGATCTGAGCTGAGGCAGAGCTCCAAGTGTGGTCCCTTGCAGCCCCCAAGCATGATGAAGTTGATGAAGAAGAGCCATCAGCCCATTTCTTCTCTGCAGGGCCTGAGCCCAGCTGGATGCAACCTTGCAGCGTGCATGTTTCAGAGCTGCTCCTGGGGTGCACATCCACTCGGCCTCAGACGGTCTCGTTCTGGAAGTTCTTAGGAAAGCTGAGAAAGCTGTCACAAGCCTCGTGCTTAGTTTGCATTCATTTCCTTCCCGAACTCTCATTACCCGAAAGAGAAAGAGAGAGAGAGAGTGTGTGAGTGCATTCAAGTGGAAATGGTTGGAGTACACTTAGAGGAATTTAGCCAAAAGGAAAAGGATAGATGATGGTGCTTTTTTAATTTTTTTATTCTCTCTCAAAAAAAAAAATCCTCCAGAACTTAAAACTGTTTTAATCAGCTGAAAAACATACGTGGGCTTTACAGCTCTGAGACAGCTTGCACAGGCTCTGATAAATGCCTATCGCTCATTTGCATACGCTAACAGCTACACTTTAATCAGCCTCCTAATCCCTGATGATATTAATGAATTTTTTTTATGCTCTCTCTCTCTTCTTCCCCCCCCCCTTTTTTTTTTTAGTATCATGTTTGCTAATTCAAAACCGATCAGCGGCTTCTGTGTGCCTTTTTTTATGCGGGAAATAATGGGTGAGCTTGGTACTCCTGTTATCCTGCTCTCACAAATAATTAAGACTACAAAGGGTACAAATCAGTCTGAATGCACGGCACAAAGGCTCAAGCTATGCAAAGGTCTTTTTCTCTCTCTCTCTCTCCTCTCTCTCTCTTTCTCTCTTTTCATTTATTCTCTTCTTCTGACAAGAGGTGGCTTAGAAAGATACTTAGCAAAGCAATGAACTGGTCACTCCCAAATAGCAAGATTTCCCAGCCATTTTAAATGCTTGTGATATGCATTTGGACTTTTTTTTTTAAAACCTTTATTCTCCATTATTTGGTGCACCCTGCTTTTGGGGGAAGAGGCTGCCTGCCGGACAAGTTTTCCACTGAAATGCTGAACCTTTGTTTTAGTGGTTCTGATTTTCTCTTTGGGAGGGCTTGGCACAGGACAATGCCACAGATTTTGAGGGAGGGAGACATAGAAAGGTCTTTCTTACATGTGGCCACAGGAAAAAGGAGTAGGAGACATACTGAATCCCTTTGCTGTGAAAAAGCATCTGCATGAACCCAAATGCAGGGGAATTTATCAGGCTTTGGAGTAGATCAGAGGCTCTAAGTGCATTCTGGGGTGGACCCAGGCTCCCAGACTACCCAGAAACCTCAAACGAATGCCCAGCCCACCAGGCAATGCTTCCCTACTCTGGCCAAGGTCAGCTGATAGATCCAGCTGCTTCGGTAACACGGACCTTTCACTTCTCCTGTCCTGCTCTTAGGTACAGCCAAAAAGCTTCAAGGTGAAGTGCAGTTTGCATCAGCCTCTCTGCAAGTCACCCTTTCTCTCCCAGCCAAAGCAGGGCTGATGGGACAACAGTGATGAGCCCTTCTCTCGTGCGAGAGCGCACGTGCCAAACCAAACCAGTGCACTGCTTTACCTTTCCACAGCCCCTCCAACCCTCTCTTTCCAAATTTCACTGCCTTACTGCTATCACACCATTACTTTTCAGGCTGAGTATTTGCAGTCTACTTCTCTGTGCACAAACTGGAGATAGCTCATATCCACGTTTGTTCTTTCTGTTATGCTTTATAGCATCAGGAAAAAAATTAGAAGGCATCTAGCTTCAAATAAGTGGTCACCAACTGAAAAAGACCGAGAAAGTCTAGTAGAGTGACTGACCTCCAAGAGATCTTACACTTGGAGTAACTCCTCATCTTGAACTTAAATCAAATATAAAAGTAGCATTTCTGAATCCTCCTGTATTTTGCAGAGCCCATGAGACACATCGATCCACAGAGCAACAGGTGGCCAGTCAAAGTACTAGAGATTGTGATGCATTCACGTGGAAACATATTGGTGGAGATACACAGACCAGCATGGTGGTCTGCTCAAGGAAGACACTCAGAAATGTGTTTTCTCTCCACATTTGGTGAGAAATAGAAAGGCCCAAGTGACATCGTTGGCCATGAGGTTGAAAACCACTGCTGTAGTTCAGTAAAAATTATGCACAGTGTAAAGTCCCACTGGCACTGAAGGATAAAACAACAGCTGAACCTGAGTGGGTAACAAAATGACACATTACTGAATGCATACAGAGATCTTTAATAGTCACTCTAATAAAATACACTTTAATAAAATAAGCAAAATAAGGATTTGTATAGATTAAAAAACTTAGGTGCTAACATCAAAAGTAAATCTGCAAGCATGTTTGAAGTGCTCAAGGCTAGGCTTCCAAATTCAAGAGGACTTTCAAATTTGGATGCAGGGAAAGGGTGATAGAAAAGATGCATCCTTTTCCTCAGTTACTCTTAGCAGATGCAAGCAAACATCTCCTTAGGGACCTCAGCACTAACTTATCATGCCCAAATCTCAGATGGTTAAGATGGGGCAGAAATATCCACTGATAATCTGATATTTAGCCTTGACACAACACAAAAATGTGCAGTAGCTGAACACAATGATCTCCCCCTGCAAAGGGGTCCAAATAAACCAATCTCTTATTTCTCACAGGGAAGAGGCACTGCAGAATGATCCTTGCAGATAGTCCAGAGCAGCCCAAAAATAACTGGAAATAGAATGAGGTTTGGTGTAAAGAGAATCTGTCATAGAAGGATCAGCGCTGAAACAGTTTGAGGTTAACAGGGAGCTTAAGACCCTAGTTGATGCAAAGTCTTTTTGGTCAGTGGCTGTCTTGCAAGATGATAGCTGAGCCACTGACTAAACCATACCAAAGACTATGCTTGCACTGAAAAAGAAATACTGGCAATTGTTTTAGATCATGAGGATTTTCATGAATATGTTTATGGGAAGAATTCAATCAAGGTAGAAAGAGACCATAAAGCACTAGGAGCCATAGAGCAAAACCCATTGTACAACGAACCACCTGGACTTCAGAAAAATGTAATGAAATTGCAGAAGTACTCATTAAATGTGAAATACAGGCCCAGTAAGGAGCTTAGCAGATATGCTTTCAAGAACACCTATAAATAATGAAAGCAATGAACTACAGGAAGAGGAGTTTGAAGTAAATATGAGTCAAGTACTACCCATGTCTGAAATGAAATCTGACAAGTTCAAACAAGTAACACAAAATGACCCAAGTTGACAACAGTTTGGGGAAAGTAATTCTATATGGATGACCAAAGAAAATGTCAAGCCAGCACTGAGCATAAAACCTTGTTGGGTTAGAGATATGAAATTGCTGCAATTGATGGGATTGTGCACAAAGAACACCATGGCATAATACAATATCAGTATGTGGTCAGAAATGCTAAGTATTTTTCAGAGACTGGATCCTGTAGGGTACTGAGGAAAGCAAAGAGGTGTGAGGGCTCCAAATGGACCAAGTCTGAAAGTCACCATCAAAAGCAAGTGAGTCTTCAACACATACAGGAGCAAGGCTGATGCAAAAGAGCCTCTGACATGACCTGAGCATGTGATTAGAGGTGCTCCAAGTTTGGTGAAGTCTCAATAATGGAAAATACAAACTCTCAGCAAAGATCCACAGGTCCATTTTCAGCTGGCTTAAAATAGATCAAGGAACACTTTGCAGATCTCCATTTTCTACTTTGGGTACAGCAGATGAAGTAACAATAGGTACTACAGGCATCAATAGGTTACAGCACACAAAATGTAAGCCATCTTCTTGTCTGTTCTCCTTTGTCTACCAGCTACACCATAGCAAGGTCGGTCTTAATAGCTAAA